>NW_027266264.1:55469739-56082239 GCF_022045235.1 Haliotis cracherodii | reverse complement strand
GAAGTACAAGTGTCATCCATTCGGATGAAAATGAAACGTTTTCATGCAGTGTCAATTGGATAGCTTAAAGATCATTGAAATGATATATGAGGCATGCATCCATCTCACTTCCTAGCTGGCATTCTTTTTATCCTCATATAACACCATTTTACCAAACCATAGTATTTCTGAGTATGCATTTGAAATTTGTATCCTTGAAGTTGAAACCTGCTTGGTTGAAATGTACGGTGAGATTTCAATGGAATGACATATTGGAAGTGACATAAAAGTGACCCATAGGACGCAAAACTTGATATGCAAGAAAGTTGTTCCTGAAAGCTACTTTCAAATATCCTAGTCAGAAAATTGTGATTAATTGATAGCTTTTACACATGGATGTTTTGACCAATATCTCCCTTTGACTATCCTCCAGGCCATAGTGTTAGGAACGGTGTGTGTGTGTCAGGAAAAACTGCCCATTTGTTCCCAGCTTGGACCTGATTGATGGGAGCGAATCATTCCCTGATTGCTGCATTTTAAATACCAGCTTGTTGTCAAAATATGTCCGGAATGATGGCATATCTGAAGATGTAACACACTTATTCAATTTCTGTTGTCAAAATGGTTCAATCACATCCTGGCATCTTCGTTCACTGAATGGCAGCAACTGTATTGAAATTGAAGCAGTGTTATTCTATAAGACATCCAGAGGTTCTTGCCATTTCTGCTCCATGCCAGGAACATATCAGCTGTCTGCAAGTGCATTCTTCAAAAGGAGCTGTTTTCTTCCACTGGTAGTTTTCTGTGTCATGATACTCCAATCCAGTGCTGTAACATAGCTTGACACTTGAACATGCAATGTTCCAATTTGTCTTTTAGAACAATACCCGTAATCAGCTGACGCATGTCCATGACCTGTTGTTAAAGGATATGTGATCAATCATTGCATCTGTAACATATATGTGACCTCCTACCTAGACATTATGTGTATTAGTATGTAGGTCTAGTTCTATAACATATATGTGACCTCCTACCTAGACATTATGTGTATCAGTATGTAGGTCTAGTTCTATAACATATATGTGTCCTCCTACCTAGACATTATGTGTATCAGTATGTAGGTCTAGTTCTATAACATATATGTGACCTCCTACTTAGACATTATGTGTATCAGTATGTAGGTCTAGTTCTATAACACATATATGACCCCTTACCTAGACATTTCTTGTGTCAGTATGTAGGTCTAGTTCTTTAACATATATATGACCTCCTACTTAGACATTTCTTGTATCAGTATGTAGGTCTAGTTCTATAACACATATATGACCCCTTACCTAGACATTTCTTGTGTCAGTATGTATGTCTAGTTCCACAGTATATTATACATTTTTGATTATCTAACCATTTAAGATTATTAAATCAAGATACAGTAAAACCTGGAACAAATGCCAACAACACAAATATATACTTAAGCGTTATCAACATGAAAATCACCTCACAATTGTCCACTCATAGTTAAAAAATCAAAGAAATACACAACTTTGCATTTTCTGCAATGAAAAAAACAATTGATATTTCCTACCGAAAAAACATCTATGACCCTATCCTACCCTAAGGATCTGGTGTGACCCTCTTCAGTACCCCCCAGAGTGAAAGCTAATCCTGTACCATAAGTCCTCAGGGTAGATGTGCTTTAACCCAACTCCTGGTATGTCTTTCACACACGGGCAGGAAATAATTAGAGAACTTCATGTAAAATCATTCTGTAAGTTGTGGTGTTGTCTGTTTTCCCCATGTTTATGCAAGCCAGGAGGTAGTCTCTGAAGTTGCCGCCCTTGCTTGAATGCTGTAGCCGACCCTACCATTTCTCTCTATAACCTGACGAACTTACCAGCCAAGCAGTCAAAATTGAATGCAGGTTTTCCGGGCTGATTTTTGCAACGATTGTTTCCGAGTTTGCTGCAACTAATTTTGAGAGCGTGTCGGATTTTCTACCAGATGCTTGTGGCATGTCCTGTAACAATGCCAAGACATTGTGGAACATCTCAGTAGCTCACTGCTTACTGGCTTATCGAGGAAACTTTAACTGCGGTTTTGAGATTTTTGTTCGAGATAAATAGGTTTGTACTGCTCGGAGCTAGCAAGCCTGATTCGTTAACAAGAGATTATTGTTTCCTTTCTACTTCAAAGTACAACACAAAACTATGTGTTGGTAGTTCCGGTAAATACCATATTAGTATAAAAAGTTCAAAACAGCTTTTGCTGAAGGTTATAATTAACATTTTTTCAATTGTTCTGTTTGAAAATCTAATTGTGTGGGATATATTCATCATTAACTTTAATTAGTATGGAAAATGATATTGCTTTTTCTGAAATACACGTGAACATGTTAAAATGATGAAGACAGATCTGACCCCATACCAAAATATATAGAGGAGTTAAACATTAACTGAGACTTCATCCAAAACATGTTTATATTTTCTCACAAGTCATTTTCAAAATGAACCTTCAAAGGCAGGATAATTTGAGTGATGTTTTCTGTAAAGGTAATAATGTAAGTAAAGGTATGTATGAAATGCCCATTCCCACAAGTCACTCAATGCCTAGGTTTGTCAGGGGCATTCATTTTGTTCATTTCCGCATTTTCCATCCCCATCCTCCATCATCGGAAGCCAATCGTGGCCCAGCTTTCCTAAAGACACACATAATGACAGACTGCAAACCGAATATTTGCCTGAATGAGAAAACATTCATAGCATCAGTGCTCATGCCAATGAAAAGCTTAGAAAAGTACGCTAAATGGGTTTCCATGGTAAACTAAGCATGCAGCAAGACACCGCGAGGTTGTTTGTTTTCCTGCGAATGCCGCTTACACTGAGAGTAAGGTGCACAAGGCTTATGTGTTATCGCAGAGCTGATTCCATCATGGGCCATACCACCAAAAGGTTTACATTCTTTTGTGTTTTGTTCCATCTAAACATAGATTGTGACAACTTTTTCTGTGATAATTATTGAAGTTGAAATAAGACCCATTGAACTCATTGTAAAAATAAATTGTAATTCAGTCTATTTAATTTTTAAAATGATAAAACATGAAGGCACAACAAAGTGATTTGTTTGTTGTAATTGCTGAATTTTTAAAAAAAATATCAGTGCAGTCTAGATTTAGCCACATCATTACACAGGGTGGCCCAGTTGTCTAAGGCTGTGTGTTCAGAATTGCCTCCCTTAGGCATGCAGGAACCTATGATTGTGGTTTTTAATTCTAGCTTCCCTGTTTCCAGGTTTGTCTGCATACGCATACTTGTGGGTTTCACCAAAGTGGTAAATGTCTGCATCACTTTGGGTTCATCCTACATCATGCTGTGATGTAATGGAAAACTATTCATAAAGGTGTTAACCCTCACTCACTCACTCACTCACTCGCCAACCCACCCACCCTCCCACCCATTCACCCACCCACCCACTCACTCACTCACTCACTCACTCACTCACTCACTCACCTAACAAGAGCCTGCAAATATAAGTGACAAAACCCTTTTCCATAATCATAAGAAAATCGTTGCTGAATCAGGGCCCATTGTATGATTATGACTATATCATAAGTATGTATTTAGAAATAACTATCGAACAGTGATGATATCAGGCGTTTATCATTGAAAAGGTGAGCTTATTGTTCCCCATAACAAACACATGCAAGGCAAACATTGTTATATGTAAGTACATTTTCTCTGAGGCTTTACAATAAAATCTAAATTATCTAAATCATATAGTTTCTATAATTATTATTATTCATCCAGGTGATATGATATTCACATCTACCAAAGATGTTTAAATCCACTAATATAAAATATGGTCAATCTTATGCAATAGTTGAAATAAATATCACAGTAAAATGTTCATGACATAAAAAATAAATAAAAATGGCCTATAACAGGTTCACAAAAGATTTTTCAATGGTTTTTCGAGTTATTCTTTTATCTGCTGGCAACAAAAATGAAGTATGTTTCTGAACAGACAGCTAGATCTATGATTCATAAAAAAATTATCAGATATATTGACTAAAAATGTTCATAAAGTAAACAAAATTCTTTTACCATTTCTCAACAATATTTGTTCCAATTAAGAAACATACAGAGGTTAAAAGCATACACATATATCAAAAGCTATAGTGTACTTTCTGGAATTATTTTTTTAAACTCATCTCTCACTTCCCAATATGAAACAATTCATCTTTTCAATTTGTATTTCAAATCTTTCATTTCGGAATATCTGTGAGAAAAGAATGATATATATTGAGGAGAGATAGGGCCTGTCGTGTTCTTTAGCTATTTATTACAAGCAATGGACGTACACGAATTAATCTACGACTTTGGAAAAACAATGAATGTGGAAAACATTGATGGATGAATACTGTCAATATGAAGATAGTCTCAGAACAAAAGTTACAATATCTTTAAACTAACAGTTTCAGAATAGAGTATTGAACAAAAACATTACTTATTGCTTTGATAGTTGTGATCATCGTAATATATGTAAAGATGTAATATATCCCAGGAGAATGTCTTATATAGTGGACCCTGTTTCACAAAGTGTGTTTAGTGCTACCATTGTCATGTATGTTAAAGTATGGGAGCCTTAGGGCTAAGATAGCTTTACAGAACAGGCTCTGGATGTTGCAATTCCTAAGTGAAATCATTTGGATTACAAATTTCCAGATTTGTGAATCATGGGTATGTTGTATAATCCCTTACAACAACAACAACAACAGCAATAATGTACAGTTTAACAAATCTACACCCTAGAGGATGATCACAGAGCTGCATTATTACCACAGTGAATGGATCAGTGTGCACTCGATTTACATTTTCATCTCCCTGAGGAGTATATTGCCCAAGCTGGCCCTAGTAGTTTAACAGCCACATTACCATCTCATCCTACTGGGTACCTTTTCTCTGATGCAAATTTGGAACAACGTCACCTGCCTAGGAAAACACCACATGTAACATGTGCTTCAAAGTAGGACAGTACCCACTATTACCCGACCCTACCCGGGTACCCACTGTAGGTCTCAGGAGATGTCTCAAAATGTCCAAACGGGACCATTTTTAGCTTAGCCCTGGCAAAACATATTTAGATACATGTATCAAACAATCTGGTCATTCATACACTGAAGTTGAATTTAGTTATATGTTTACCCACCCCTATGAAAAATCAGAAGGAATGGGTGCATAGTCAGAAAGAAATGCCCTACTAGTAACTCACAGGAATTAAGCTGCTGAACACAGTCACCCATTCAACTACACTCTGTGACCAACGTTGCTGAACTTCTCCTGATTTGTGACCTATGTGCTGAAAAACTGCCAACTCCGCGTCAACAGATATTTTCCAAATATTTTCATGTTTCTAATCAAGGTGCTGACATGATTTCGTGAAGTAAGACTAATATAGATTTTGACTATTGATCAGATCATCTTGACTGGGTGCCGTCATTTTGTTTGAAGAAAATGCAAGTGATATGAGAGGTGGAATCTGATTGGTCAATAGAAGCGACATAAGTCATAATACCCACTGGTGGTGCTACAATCGAGCCCAGAAATCCCAGCCTAGTTCAGCTGGAGTGGAAACTAGCCTTTTACAATCAGTTAACTCCCTTGCCTCGGGAAGATATGTTAATCCGGACACTGCCCATTCTGGATGCTTATCACCAAGGTCTGATATAATGAAAGATGGCACATGGCCCTTTGTTCAGGCCTTGGGAATTAAGACGGGATAAACACTTTTTTTCACTTTGGTGGCAACCAAGGATCATGGCCTGTATTGTCATTAGTTTTATGACACATGTTGATATTTTTTCTCTGCAAGTGCTCAAGAACAAGGGAGATCATTCTGGCAAGGTACTTTTTATGGCCCGTGTCTCACAAATGGCCCCTCTTCATAAACATACATATGGTAGTATTATCAAGGAGGGTAGGCAAAATGGTTTAAGAATTTCATACTTCACCAAAGAGAATTTATTAGGACTCTTTGAAAATGACACCAGGATTTCAACAACGATGTGTGTTCAACTGGTTTCAGTGATATTTGAAACAGGTGCAAATATAAAAGTGGACTCTACCTTAACGGAACATAAACTATGTTTGAAAAGAACATCTTTAGAATTTCATGTGTAGATGTTTGGGGTGTAAAAAATATACTCCTTTTGGAAAGCTTGTTAATGCAACCACATGTTCAAAGCATCCTTAAAGTATTAAAATAATTCTTAGATAAATAATTTCCTTATATTTTTCTACAACATAAAGATTATAGTCAATACTTAATGACAAAATGAAAAGGTCTGGACATTAAGAGAACAAAAGAAGTATAATGACTCTTGCTCAAAGTTTGTTTGATCAGGGTTGCATTTATTTTTACAATTTTGGCCTTAGTAAAGTTTTCAAAATGTTTTATGGTATGGTATTTATTTTCATGGTAAAGTGGAGGACATTTCCAACAAAATTATGCCTGCTGCTATTCCATATTTTGAGCACCATCATTCCTGTGTGTTTTTCAGCTGAAGAATTGACTTGCCTTTGCATGTGTTTGTGATGGCTGTCACCAGTGTGACAATTAAGATACACTCACCTTTTCATGAACACCTGGGTTATTGAGTGTGTTGGGTTTAACGCCACTTTACCGGTATATCATTTACCGGTATATCATGGCATCAGGAGCACCCAGTATCATCACTATTTGAAAGTGATTCATAAACACATGCTCGTGATATAGTCGGAATCATACAACCAATTCTACTTCCACCAGAGATTTGTAATGATTATTGAAAGGGTTTTGTCGCTATAATCTATGTAAATTAAATTTGATGACACAGAAAACTATTCTTGTCATGTCCGCCAGCAAGAAAACATTAGTTTGTTTTGCAAAGACAGGATTTTATATGAAACCTTTAATAAATCAGTCATTAAACAAATACTTCCCCTCTAGCTTGTAATTAATTTTTCCTTGAAATATCCAAGTAGAAGCTTGGACATGATATGAGGGCGAAGATGTGACATCATTAAGGACAAACCATCATAGAAATAAAAAAACAAAAGGCGGGCATGAAACATTCTAAATGCTTTCTAAAGCTGTGTTTGTTGACTTAGAAGCATGATGGGCTGTTGTGAGTCTGTTTACAGCATAGAGCCTTAAATGACAGGGCCGGTAATGAAGCATTTTATTACCTACAGATCACATAATCGGTGGTATGGCAACGGCAGCCGAGTAGCTTAGAGGTAGTTGACAGGGCCATAGATCATTCCTGTGTAAACATCTGATGCTTTGCAATTCTGACTTTAAGATAGCATCAATGTTTTTTCCTGACCTGTGCGTTTTGGCACTTTGTTGAATTACGTCCAGAAACAATGTGTCTTTTAGATGTTATCCACCAAAAATAACACCTTAAAAGAAGGGCAAATACCACAAGACTTGGTCTTCGGGAACGCTTCGTAATAATAGCTGTGATTTTTAGACGGAAAAACAATAGTATTTGATCGGCATTCTTTGGAAGATCATTTGTTATCTAACACTCTTAGCCAAATAACCAGGGAAAGAAAGTGTTATAATGCCAAATATTCATGCTTTGACACCTTGTGTGGTATATGTTTGTAATGATGCCATCAGATGCAATAATGGCTTACTCGAATTCTGATTATTAAATTCAAAAGTGTCTTTTTCTAAGAATTCAAAATGAACCATATTAGGGTTGGGATGGGCAAGTCAGGTATTTGGTCGGATGGGTCCTGAGTGAGTGAGTTGGGTTTAACGCCGCTTTTAACAGTTATATCACGGCGTGTCAGCTTTATGTGGGAGGAAAGCCCAAAGTGATGCAGGTCTCAGACGTTTACCACTTTGTATGGTGCTGATAAACCTAGAAACATAATCGAGGTGAACTGGGATTCGAACCCACAATCATAGGTTTCTGGTGTGCCCAAGGGATGCAACGCTGCACAGTCAATCGTGGGACCTTAGAAGACTGGATCACCCATGCCCCCAGGTGGGTCCTGAGTACTTGGACCCATGGTTAGTCAGTTGACATATTGTTTAATGACTTTAACAATCAAACGCCATGGTTACACTACAACGCACTAATGTTCACATTACATGAATGCCTTCCTTCTGACTTTTATATGTTTTAGTTGAGACAAAGCTTCAGTCAACATCAGTGTATGCATGATCAGATTGTTTTCTATGTGTATCTAAATAGTTTTTGCCAGGGCTTCGTTAAAACAATTCCCAATCGGACATTTTGTTCCCAACTCTTCAGACCTTGTACCTGGATAGGGTCGAGTAATAGGAGCTAGGTTGGGTACCTGGGTAGGACTCGTCCCAACCCTAATCCCTATGTATGAAATGGAACATGAAATAAACTGTTTATGAATCCTGACTTGATTCATCTAAAAATTGAGCACAGAATCAAACATTACTCATTAAATCATATAATCAACAGAATCACTAACACGCATCATTATATAGGTACACATGCTCCGTGATTGTTCTTGCCAAAGCGTAAAGAGTTCACAGTGATATCTAAGACATATTTATCAAGGACCTTCTTTCTTTCACTTCAGCAAATGTAAAAAAATGGCTGGTCAAGTTCTGACTTTACCCTAAGGCCATAATAAATTAATAAATAATATTTTTCTTCCCTACTACATCACTACCACCCAGCCTCACATCATTCCATTTACCTACAGACGAGACCCGTGAAGATCCGGGGTAGAATAGATCTTCAGCAACCCATGCTTGTCGTAAAAGGTGACTATGCTTGTCGTAAGAGGCGACTAACAGGATCGGGTGGTCAGTCTCGCTGACTTGGTTGATACATGTCATCGATCCCAATTGCGTGGATCTACAATTTCTTCAAATGTCAAACAAATCATCTTATTTTAGCTTAATTTGCTTGTGCTAATGTTTCTGTGGTTTCAATGTCATTAGATTTACTTTGACTAAAGGAGATATTCATTAAGCAACCTGAGATCAACTGGATTGCTCTTGCCTGGTATTAAAGAAGCATCATATGCCAGTTTCAGATGAAGTCTGCGGTAAAATTACAAAAATCTGTGGTAAATTGTGCAGAAAAAGACATAACCATTTCCTCCCGAAAATCTTTTTTCTTATAAATTGTCAATCTCTTGCATTTGGACATTTCAATCACATGTTAAATGCTTGAGAATCATTTGAGTGCAAAATTTTATAGAAAAGTTTGAAAATAATGAAAATTAGTGTCTTGATTAATAAATATGAGGCAAATTCTGCAATATTTCAGCAATTCTGCGGCAAGTTACATTTTCTGCAAATCTTTCCGTAATCACGGAATCTCAAAATTTGTCTGGGACTGATATACATTGTGTAGGCTGGCTATATGAACACCATCTGGAATACCTAGAACACTACACAGGAACACTTGTACTCATCCCATCATCTTGATTGCCCAAACTAATGCCCAGTGAGTAAGGTGAGAATTTGTATTAATTGGTTAATGGATTCTGTATCAACTCTAAAATAATGAATAGTGGGAGGAAAATATCTGAAAAGCACAATTATATTTTATTCTACTCAATGCACTTATGGTAGGGACACTCACAATATATGTTTTACAGATTGTACCCATGTTGGAAATCAAACCAGAGTTTTTGGCATCAACAGCTAACACTTAAACCACTAACCCTCCATAGTATCAATAAGGAATACTCAAATAGAGAAGAGTACCTACTTCTTATGTTTTCTTATACACAACACATTAATAAAAAGTAATAAAATGGTACCAAATTAATTTCTAAGCCTTCAAAATATTTTAACAAATGATCTGCCATTTCCAACAGGTCTTTAGTTATAAACATTTGTAGTTCTGAAAGCCCTATCCATCACATTGTCAGTGGTGGGGAGAGTACAGCTATTTTTCAAAGATAATTGTATTCATAAAACAAAAAGACTTGGTTCCTTGAATTTTCCTTTTTCCTCCTGATGCTAGGTGCCGTCAAACCTGTAGTTAATAACTGAATCCTTATCAACTCCACTGAGAAACCTCCACATATCTCAATAGAGAGCGGCCACACAGTTTGTATTTATAGTTCAGAGTTACCAGAAACTCTCATCATCTGTAATTTGATTAGCTTAAGCAATATTCTCAGTCCTAAGTGTCAGTGCGTCCGACCTAAATCAATAGGAAAAATGGACAGTAAATGATATCCAATAACTACAAATTGGTAGCTTAAAACATACTAAATCAAACATAATTGAAACTAGATGTTGGTCTAGATTGTGACAATTTTATGAATGAATGCAAGCCCTTAGTGAAATTGCAGGGACTACCAGACAGAGTGTCTCTTCATGGGCGGTAGATGGACATAGTAGCACCTTCTCATGGTCACCCATCAAAAAAAGTTGATGCAGGGCAAAACGTAGAGTTCAAAAGATTAACAAAAGGAAATGAATGACATTTTGTGTCAGAAACCCAATTTTGGAAGAGCTTTTAGATTTCGCGCAAAGTGTTGGCAATGTGTTGATGTGATAGATGTGCGAGTGGAAAGCTCTGTGGAAAACAAATTGTTTCAAGTTTCTCATTCATAACATATTTGATTACTAATGTTTTCTGTCAGTCAATATATAATGTAGGGTATCTTATTATGAAATATCCATAAAGGGACATTTTTTGGTTGAAATAGATTGGAAATGTTGGAATTGATTAGAGGATAAACTGTTAACAAACAAAATCAGATTGGAACCAAAGGAACAGTGTGACAAAGGTTACATTTAGTGCCCTAAATAGCATCTGGAAACAAATTTACACACTATGGTTTCAAATGTTACATTTGCACCTTATAGAGAATCTGGAAACAAATGCACAGTCCGAGGTTTCAAATGTTACATTTATACCTTGTGGAGAATCTGGAAACAGATGTAAAGCCTGAGGTATCGAATGTTACATTTAGCACCTTTTATAAAATTTGGTACCAACGGTTCAGACTGAGGTTTCAAATGTTACATTTGCACCTTATATAGATGTTTTAGGCTTTAGTGATACCATTGAGCATGGGTGTGATTCTGACAAACCATGTATCAGTGGCAGTTAAGAAATGGAACTCAGAACAGCAAATTTAGGTGCCTTAGACCACACACTGCCAGCCCTATATAATTATAGAGTAATCAAGGGGTTGAAACAATATCTACAACATTAATGCAATATCACACTGGTGTATCATACGTAAACAAAAATAACACGACATCTATGAAATATAAGCAAGTTTTATAATCCCACACTTGGCAGTCCTTTATATGGTGTTTTCCACAACAGTATCTCAATCTTGAGCTTCATCGCAATATTTGCATCATCCACAATGCATAGGAATTGCCCCATATCACTCGTAATTACTGGCTGTAAAATGGTTCTTTATGAAAAACATGTGGCTGTTGCTCACAAAGTCTGAATAATGATAGGCATTGCTCATGACTTGGCTTCCACTGTGGGAAGGAAAAGACGATGAGGGAATTCATCAAAGTAGATAAAATGCCTTTGAGGACTGGACTAATTTAGAACTTCAAAATGTTCATTTTCAAATAACATGTCTCTCACAAATCAGTCTCGGTGTTTTTTAAAGGTTGCTTTGTTAAGCTTTTAACTACTATCTGTTGCTCACGTCCCATCCCTCAGATGTGTTTCTGTTGAATGTGTGTGTCATAGAATTTGGTTAATTCCAATGGGTTCGTTCTGATAGAGTCTGGGCTACCTCTACTGATGCAGAATGATTTTATCTGAAGTAGGCAAGTGCTTAGCTGTTTGAGCATGTTTAACGAAGACAAGCCTCTCTGAGGTGCTACACTGAAACACTGTAATATACTCATCTCCTGTAAGTATCCAATTATGTTTTAAGCCTTTATTCACTAATATGCAATAATTGTCGAAGAAATTTATTTATGAAACAGGTTCATATCCATCCAAAGAAAATGAAATATTATTTTATTACCTTTGGTCTGGCATTTGCAATGCAATGGGTAACCTTTTCAACTGACTGCATTGGTGTAACACTTATTCACTAATATGCAATAATTGTCAGAGAAATTTATTTATGAAACAGGTTCATACTTATCCAAGGAAATATTATTTTATTACGCTTGGTTTGACATTTGTATTGCAATGGGTAACCTTTTCAGCTGACTGTCTTTAAGTGTAACAATTACCATCGCTGCAAATCATTGTGTACAGATCTAGTTGCATGCATTGTATACTATACATTGAATATGTATGTAGAGTATCTGAAGGCATCGAGTGCTCTTTGGCCATACTTCTGTGTAATTAATTTTACATACCGGTATATATCATGGATGTGTGAGTGGATAGGTTGTTGGTTGGGTGTGTTGGTTTTATTTGGTAGATTTGTTGGCGAGTGAGTGAAAGGGTTATAAGTGTGTGGGTGGTCGATTCTTATTTGTTGGGTTAGTGAGTGAGTGAGTGAGTGAATGAGTGAGTGAGTGAGTGAGTGAGTGAGTGAGTGAGTGAGTGAGTTTAAAATACTGCATTGACTAGTACCCTTGGTTTATAAGCATCCAACCTGATCATATGTTCTAACAACATGGCAAATATGTAAAATCTGCATTACTTAACTCCCGCATCAAGCTGACACATACAATGTAACTTAAATACTGTTCAAAGCACTGTTAAACCCATGTCACTCTCAAGGATTAGTACTGAGGCCTCAGTTCGGGACACCATTCTTGTACTACTGTTACCACAAGACATTTTGGTCTGAGAAAATATCAGATCAAAAGAGAGAAAAGTATGCTCTCAAAAGTGAGTGATGGTGTTTGACACTTCAGCTTTTAACTCTATTTCAGCCATATCACGGGATGCCAACTTAATGTTGGAGGAAAGCCCAAAGCCTATCAGGTCATAGATGTTTTCCGATTTCCTGAAACCCAGAAAAATATATGGTACTGATCCTGGATGATCAGCATATCCTGGTTCATCCAAGGGAGGCAAATCTGTAAGATAAACAGCTACATGATGTATGTAAAACTCTGCTTTGAGCAGTATTTTGGTTCATATCACAGGGTGTCACCCTGATGAGGGAAGAAAACCCAGACTAAGAACAAGATAGGAAAGGTGCTGAAAAAAATAGGAACACAATCAAGGAACATCAAGATTAGAACCAGGATCATAGGTTTTTGGCATGGCTAAGGGACGCAACCCTGCAATGCAAATTGTGATGCATTGATGACTACGCCACCAGTACCTAACAACTGCAATTAATGGCTCAACTATATCAACAGTGAAGACAGTGCAGAGAGTTTACCTTAATTCAAACTTCAGACACAACTGCTGGCAATGTCTGCAGCAATAACTAATAACGGAATAATCTCATCATTCCTGGCACAGGGGTTCAGACAATAAGCACTAATTACACAACTTGGTAATTAGCGGAATACACTAATCACATTTGAGACACACCTTTATAGTATTTTGACACATTGTTTTGTTACCATACCACATGACGTACTGTATGACAGCCAGACATTCTATAAACAGAGCCACATAGAAATGACAGCAGTAATTCCACGTTAATATTACTCTGAGTAATTGCTGATGTTTACTGAGGCAGCTAGGGCTCACGTTTACTCTTCATCTGTAGATGAGGATAGAGATGACAAGCTGTGGAAAATATGATTCTATTCTTCTACAGCTGTAATGTTCACAATTGAAACAGGAAAATACATATTTCAGTTATTAGCAAGCATGGTATCATTTGTTGAAACTGTTGAAATTGCTCTTGTTATTTATGAAGGACTGACAAGCTACAACAATTACCATTATTTTCTACAGTTTATTTGTTCTCAATTAAAATATCACGTGGCAGTTATTAGATTATATGTTTCAAAGATGGCGATATGTTTTCATTAAACTGTTGAAAACTTAAATACAGATTTTTGTCAAAATTGATTGAGTTCATGCTAGTTATTTTACTTAGAATAAATACAATCTGGTAGTTGGGTATTTCACTGCACAGAAATCATTTTATCGGAATAAATATATATATTAAAATAATTTGGAAAGAGAAATAGACATGATTATAAAGAGTATTAATTCTTCATACTTAAAATGAGTATTCTTCATACTTAAATTCCACAAATCTCAATTACTACACACAATAAATAAATACAAAAATATGTTGTGACTTTTCCATATTATGGATAATAGAATAAGGGAGAGAGTTCTATAGATATACAACTTCTTCAGTACAATGAATGTGACATTCAGTGAAGATACTGACGCCATTATCAAGCTCACTTCAAAATGCCATTTAAAGAAGTAATCAACATTTTACTTTTTTATGTATTAAATATTTGTCCTCCTGCACCTTAACATATCTGTAAAACATGGAACAATATACTTTGAGGTTTTTTTGCACAGAATCAAAATCTTTTTTCTCTTTTCATTTGAGTTTTCGACAGTTATCATCCGTTCGTTTACCAGAATTCGCTGAAGGGGTACGGTGTAATTTTTTTCTGCCCATAATATTAAAAAAAAAATATTCGAAAATACTTTAAAAAATGCTACAGGGGGTGCGTATTATATTTGGGTGTGCACTACACTCGGGAAAATATGGTATATATTGCAACCATTACAGTATATATATATATATGTGTTACAATCTTCTAAAGAGTCCCTCAACTAAACAGAAAATGCAAATTGGTGAAAATGGTTCACTGAGTACAATATGCTGTGTTTACACAGAAATGGATACTGCTGAATTAATGATTGATGAAATTTTAGAGTTTTAGCTCATCCCTAGATGTGTTTGTCCTAATCGTGCCATCAATCAGTCAGCTTAGACAGGTATAATGCCACAATGGCACCACGGTCACTCTAGGGGACTTTTTGTAAATTATTTTTCATCACAGAAACGCCTTAATGCTGAGAAATGTCTCACCTTTTCATATTTCTCATGAGTTCTTTATAAG
Organism: Haliotis cracherodii; assembly: GCF_022045235.1. Classification (NCBI taxonomy): domain Eukaryota; kingdom Metazoa; phylum Mollusca; class Gastropoda; order Lepetellida; family Haliotidae; genus Haliotis; species Haliotis cracherodii. The sequence goes on along the minus strand of NW_027266264.1, from coordinate 56,067,266 downwards.
CTTGTCAAGAACCGGCCCAGACTAATATTTTGTGGACAAACAGTACTGGTGTCTATGGTGAATATTTGCCAAGCAAACAACATGAAAACTTCTATGGGTGTGCTTGTAATACTAACCAGTTCAATTAGGTAACATCTACCGCAGGACTGTTTCCATAGGTCCTTGACTTATATGTTTATAAATTTCCTTTAAAAAATATTTGTAAACAAATTGGCTCTTTTCATGAATCGTTTGGTCAAATATTTAATTTGACAGTAAATATTTGAGAGGTTAAAAATATTCATTTTTCTTGCAAATAAATGCTGTCAAGAAATTACTTTCAATCAATATGTACTATTGCCAATTAAAGAAATGTAAAATACATGAAATTTTAAATATTAATGAATTGTTAAACTTGAAATACCTCATAAGGTCTAACCAATTTGTTTTGTTTGTTGTTTAATGCTGTACTTGGCACTATGATGGCAGACTGTAAATAACTGGTTGTGGAGCAAAACAATCCAGTGAATGATGTTGTGAGCAGCAATCCAGTGATTGATGTTGTGAGCAACAATCCAGTGACTGATGTTGTGAGCAACAATCCAGTGACTGATGTTGTGAGCAACAATCCAGTGATTGATGTTGTGAGCAACAATCCAGTGACTGATGTTGTGAGCAGCAATCCAGTGACTGATGTTGTGAGCAGCAATCCAGTGACTGATGTTGTGAGCAACAATCCAGTGACTGATGTTGTGAGCAACAATCCAGTGACTGATGTTGTGAGCAGCAATCCAGTGATTGATGATGTGAGCAACAATCCAGTGATTGATGTTGTGAGCAGCAATCCAGTGATTGATGATGTGAGCAGCAATCCAGTGATTGATGATGTGAGCAACAATCCAGTGATTGATGTTGTGAGCAACAATCCAGTGATTGATGTGATGATGTGAGCAACAATCCAGTGATTGATGATGTGAGCAACAATACAGTGACTGATGTTGTGAGCAACAATCCAGTGATTGATGTTGTGAGCAACAATACAGTGACTGATGTTGTGAGCAGCAATCCAGTGATTGATGATGTGAGCAACAATCCAGTGACTGATGTTGTGAGCAACAATCCAGTGATTGATGTTGTGAGCAACAATCCAGAGATCATGTTGTGAGCAACAATCCAGTGACTGATGTTTTTAGCAACAATCCAGTGACTGATGTTGTGAACAACAATCCAGTGACTGATGTTGTGAGCAGAAATCCAGTGATTGATGTTGTGAGCAACAATCCAGTGACTGATGTTGTGAGCAGCAATCCAGTGATTGATGTTGTGAGCAGCAATCCAGTGACTGATGTTGTGAGCAACAATCCAGTGACTGATGTTGTGGGCAACAATCCAGTGATTGATGCTGTGAGCAACAATCCAGAGATCATGTTGTGAATAACAATCCAGTGACTGATGTTGTGAGCAGCAATCCAGTGACTGATAGTGTGAGCAGCAATCCAGTGACTGATGGTGTGAGCAACAATCCAGTGATTGATGTTGTGAGCAGCAATCCAGTGATTGATGTTGTGAGCAGCAATCCAGAGATCATGTTGTGAGCAACAATCCAGTGACTGATGTTGTGAGCAGCAATCCAGTGACTGATAGTGTGAGCAGCAATCCAGTGATTGATGTTGTGAGCAGCAATCCTGTGATTGATTTTGTAAGCAACAATCCAGTGACTGATGTTGTGAGCAGCAATCCTGTGATTGATGTTGTAAGCAACAATCCAGTGATTGATGTTGTGAGCGACAATCCAGTGATTGATGTTGTGAGCAGCAATCCAGTGACTGATGGTGTGAGCAACAATCCAGTGACTGATGGTGTGAGCAACAATCCAGTGATTGATGTTGTGAGCAGCAATCCAGTGATTGATGTTGTGAGCAGCAATCCAGTGACCGATGTTGTGAGCAGCAATCCAGTGATTGATGTTGTGAGCAACAATCCAGTGATTGATGTTGTGAGCAACAATCCAGTGACTGATGTTGTGAGCAGCAATCCAGTGATTGATGTTGTGAGCAACAATCCAGTGATTGATGTTGTGAGCAACAATCCAGTGACTGATGTTGTGAGCAACAATCAATACCATTGGGGTATGATGACATGTCCACATGTCACCAAGTCTGACCAACTGATCCATTCGGTTGCCTCTACGACCAGCATTGATTTGCTGATGACATTTACTAATCCAGAAATTCCACAGAGTCTATATATATGTAATTTTGCATGTATCAGTATCAACCTTATAAATATCAAATGCATTAAGTATGTTGTATGTAAAATAACATTTAATAGAGCCTTCGCCAACGCAGGTTTGCTTGGCATGCTTTAATGTAAACAGGGTTAGCTCCCCTTGGTAGCTCGCCTGTCTTGGGAGGCTCGCTTGGGTTTCGCGGCTCGTTTCGAGTGTTGCCAATAAATATCATCAAGTCTTTACATGTGTCCTGTCGATGTGTGACAAGTGTACAGTTCCTCCTAACCTAACTGGCGTGGTGGCAGCGGGTTTGAACTCTCGTCTAACGAAGCAGGCGACACAACGAACTGTAGTACTTGCATACTTTCACTGAACGTGCTCAACAGGTCAGGCGGTAGAGTGCCTGGATAACGCAGAGTAAACAAGACTGTCATTATGGCCAACGCTCAACGTGCCCCGAAGCAATGGTGCCTCGGTAAGATTGAGACTGTAAATTCTTTCGAGAACTGGAGGCAAAATCTCCTTTATACATTATCTTTGGACACAAATTTTACTCCATTTCTTGCCGACGGGGCAGTCTGGCATAAGAAAACTAGGGCCACGCCACTCAGGGGCATGACTGACGACGGGGAAGACGTCCGTGAAGCTATTAGAAGAACTGCAAGACAGAAGGTTAGCAGTTTGGAGCTCATGCTCGGCCAGATTGCCAATTATTGTCCGATAATTTCACGGAACACCATAATAAAATCCTCAACGTCTGTAGATGCCATATGGCATGCCATACGCCTACATTTCGGGTTCCAAGCAACCGGCGCTCATTTCATTGACTTTGCCGAAATCAAACTTGAAAATGACGAGAGACCGGAAGATTTGTATCAGAGACTAATGGCTTTTGTGGAGGACAATTTACTCCGCCGTGAAGGGGGAATAACCCACTATGGCAATGCACCTGAAGAGGACGAGGAATTGTCACCATCGTTAGAAAATTTTGTTGTGCTCACATGGCTGAGGCTGATACACGTTGAACTTCCAAAGCTCGTCAAACAACGTTATGGGACAGATCTTCGCTCACGAACAATTTCCTCTTTGAAACCTGAAATCTCACAGGCTCTAGATTCACTTTTAGATGAAATCCGCACAGCAGAGGATGCTAAGGTTATGAGGACAAACACTTCACAACAGCGCTCGTCATCCTCACGTTTTGCTAAAGCACAACAAACGGGTAGAAAGTTTCAAAAATCATGCCCACTGTGTAAAGCTGCAGGACGCAGCGATCACGTTCATTATCTCAGCGAGTGTAAGTTCCTTCCAGATCATGACCGGAGATACATGGTCAAAGCAAGACAAATTGCCAGTATACTTGATGACCCTGCTGACGATGCTAGTGATACAGTTGAAAATGCATGTGCAGTGCCATCTACTGAACCTGTCTCCACTCTTCGTGTGCAAGTCCGTCAGTCGCCCTATATGTACTGTTTCTGTGGCCACCAGACGGCACGAGTCACTGTAGATAGTGGAGCTACTGGTAACATGATCCGCCTCTCAACAGCAACAGGCCTCGGCGCTGACATCAAGACTAGCTCTCAGTCAGCCCATCAGGCAGATGGCTCTTCCCCACTGAAGGTCGTTGGAGAGACAAGAATACTTTTCACACGCGACAACAAGGAGTTCGACTTTAATGGTCTTGTGGTGGAAAACCTGGACGTAGAAGTCCTTGCAGGCATACCATTTATGGAGGCCAACGATGTGGCAGTACGCCCTGCAAAACATCAGATCATACTTGGTGATGGCACGACATACACATACGGTTCCACAGAAACAACTGGTGACGAACATACTGTGAGACGAGCTTGTGTACTCAGAGCCCCAGACACTTCTACTACCATATGGCCTGGAGACTTTATTGAGGTGCCGGTTCCTGAAAGCTTTGCTCCTTCGGATTTCACATTTGCCATAGAACCCCGCATAGATACCAGACCTGGACGCTCTACCTTATCATCCACTTGGCCAGAATTAGGAATTATCTCAAGCGTCTCAGGCAAAATCAGGATCCCGAATCTGTCCGACACTCCACAACTGCTCAAGAAACACGAGCACTTTTGCCAGATTCGCCCAGTTTTTATACCTGACTGCGACCCTGATTATGATGTTGAGCCGGCACATCTGCTACCACCAACTATGTCCCCTCAAATTAAGGACATTGGTTTCTCATCCACTGTTTGTGTAGACCCGGACAATATCCTCCCGCAAGATACCAAATCTCAGTTTGAGTTACTACTTACGGAGTTCGACGATGTGTTTAACCAACATATCGATGGCTATAATGGTGCTTCAGGCCCCTTTCAAGCATTTGTTAACATGGGACCTGTACAACCTCCACAACGGAAGGGTCGTGTCCCGCAATACTCACGAGATAAACTTTCTGAGCTCCAACAAAAGTTCGATGAACTTGAGCGGATGGGTGTATTTGTACGACCTGAAGATGCAGGTATCCAAGTAGAATACCTCAACCCTTCTTTTCTAATCAAGAAGTCCAGTGGTGGTTACAGATTGGTGACCGCCTTCTCTGATGTAGGACGATACAGTAAGCCACAACCTTCCCTCATGCCTGATGTCGATTCTACTCTAAGACAGATTGCCAAGTGGAAGTACATTATAACCGCAGATTTAACCAATGCCTTTTATCAGATTCCTCTGTCCAAGGAGTCGATGAAATACTGCGGTGTAGTGACCCCGTTCCGTGGTGTGAGAGTATATGCCAGGTCTGCAATGGGAATGCCGGGGTCTGAAACTGCATTGGAGGAGCTCATGTGCCGCGTACTAGGGGATCTTTTAGAGGAAGGGGTGATTGCTAAGCTTGCTGACGACCTTTATTGTGGTGCTGATAGCCCGGATGAGTTACTTCGTCATTGGAGACGCGTACTTGAAGCGCTCAAACACAACAATCTCAGATTATCTCCTAACAAGACAGTCATTGCTCCCAGGACAACAACCATCCTAGGATGGCAATGGCACCAAGGATCCATTCAGGCAAGTCAACACCGCATATCAACTCTGGCTTCTTGTTCACCTCCGGAAACAGTGACTGGCTTACGGTCATTTATAGGAGCTTACAAGGTCTTGTCCCGTGTAATACCTGGTTGTTCCACACTCCTTGCCCCACTTGATGCTGAAGTGGGCGGTCGCCAGTCTAGTGAAAAGCTTCTGTGGTCTGATTCTTTGCTCAATGCCTTCAAAACAGCACAGGCTGGTCTCGCATCCAACAAATCCATAGTACTGCCCCACCCCGATGACCAACTCTGGATTGTAACTGATGGTGCTGTTAGGAAGCCAGGAATTGGAGCAACACTTTATGTAACACGTAGTGACTCGCCACGACTAGCAGGATTCTTCAGTGCCAAGCTTCGGCGACAACAGGTCGCATGGTTACCATGTGAAGTGGAAGCCCTTTCAATTGCTATCGCTACAAAGCATTTCAGTCCTTTCATTATCCAGTCAAAACACAAAGCATGTGTCCTTACCGACAGTAGACCATGTGTTTTGGCATTTGAGAAGTTATGCCGTGGGGAGTTCTCTGCTAGTCCTCGGGTGTCTACCTTCTTATCGACAGTTAGCCGCTACCAAGCAACAATACAACACCTCGCTGGTTCTGCAAATGTGCCATCCGATTTCGCAAGCAGAAATGCACCAGAATGTGACAATCCCTCTTGCCAAATCTGCTCCTTCATTGAGCGCACAGAAAGCTCTGTTGTTCGACAACTGTCTATAGAGGACATCATGAATGGAACAACCCGCCTTCCTTTCACAAGCAGGTCTGCTTGGCGTTCCTTGCAAGAGGAGTGCCAGGATCTTCGACGAACACATGCTCATCTTCTCCAAGGTACCCGACCTTCCAAGAAGGTAACAAACATCAGGGATGTCAAACGATACCTAAATACAGCAACCATCTCCAAGGATGGATTGCTTGTTGTCCGAAAATCTGAGCCACTCGGTTCACCAAGAGAGTGCATTGTTGTTCCAAGACAAGTATTAGATGGAGTCCTGACCGCCCTACACATACAACTGGATCATCCATCTGCACACCAACTCAAGCAAGTATGCCATAGATACTTCTTTGCTTTGGACCTTGACAGATCCATAAACACTGTCTCAAAATCTTGTCACCGGTGCGCCTCCTTGCGTAAGACACCTCATGTTGTTGTGGACCAAAGCACCAGTGACCCACCTGAAACTGTTGGGTTTGCATTTGCGTCAGATGTTATGCGCAGGGAACGACAACTAATCCTCGTTCTACGTGAATGTGTCACATCCTACACTGCGGCGTGCATCATTACCGATGAGCGTGGCTCCACCCTGTGTGAGGCATTGATTCGTCTTTGCATTGAATTCCGTCCACTTGATGGCCCTCACGCTGTTATCCGCACTGACCCAGCCCCAGGCTTTAGCAGTCTAGTCACGGATGAACGTCTCCAGCAACATAGAATTACCCTAGAAATAGGCAGAGTGAAGAATGTGAACAAGAACCCAGTTGCTGAAAAGGCCATACAAGAATTAGAGGATGAGCTTGTGCGCCAAGACCCTGTACGGGGCCCCACTACACCAACAGCTCTTGCCATCGCTGTCGCCCGCCTAAACACACGCATTCGTTCACGAGGCCTGTCTTCTCGAGAGATGTGGACCCAGAGAGACCAATTCACAAACTGTCAGTTGCCTCTGTCCGACAAGCAGTTGATAACAGAGCAACATGTTAATCGCCGAAAAAACCACAGTCACAGTGAAAAATCCAAGGCTCCTCGGAGTCATCGACCTGTTATTGATCAAATTGAGATAGGCGACCTGGTGTACCTTCATAACGATCGCAATAAAACATGTGCACGGAATCGTTACCTAGTAGTCACCAAAGATGGCCTCTGGTGCAATGTCCGCAAGTTCGTTGGGACCCAACTGCGGAACACTTCATACAGAGTTAAGCTCTCAGAATGTTTTAAAGTCCCACTTTGGAACAAGACACGTGTGCATGAAGCGAACAGTGAGGACACATCTGACATCGATGATGACCCTCCTGAGACACTTCACCAGACACCGGAGACTCCGCACATTCCTCTGGAAATTTCTACTCCTCCTCTGCCACCGCTTAAGAATGACGTGTTTGATGACAATCACCCAACCGACATCAGTTCTGCGTCGGATCAATTTGACCCAGGTATACAGTCATCTTCAACTTCAAGGCCATCGCGTCAACGTCAACGACCAAAGCGATTTGACGAATATGTTTTGGACTTTTGAAGTATTGTGTTTGTTTATTAAATGTTATGTTTGTGAGGGGCAGAATAATCCCCATCGACCAGAGGGCAGTCTACCCTATGATGGTTTACTTACCAATTGGTTTCATGGTTAACCAGAAATTGGATCTTTAATACATCATTGTTTACTTACCAAGTTGTTTTTCACGCCTATTTCCTTCATTATGGTTTGTTTAGATAACGTTTATCATGAAGAAAAAAAAGACAGTCACGCCAACGCAGGTTTGCTTGGCATGCTTTAATGTAAACAGGGTTAGCTCCCCTTGGTAGCTCGCCTGTCTTGGGAGGCTCGCTTGGGTTTCGCGGCTCGTTTCGAGTGTTGCCAATAAATATCATCAAGTCTTTACATGTGTCCTGTCGATGTGTGACAAGTGTACAGTTCCTCCTAACCTAACTGGCGCTTAATCTTGATTCAAGTTATGAAGAAACAAATAAACAAGAACCAGTTTATCATCATTTTTTCAATGGATTCTTTTGTTAATTTCTGTTGTTAATTTTGTCTCGATTGACCTTTTTTTAATCCTGATACCCTTTCAATAGTCCATCATCTCAGTCGAGAAAATCTATAAAACACAAAATGGAATTCATCTCATCACCAGAAATTGACACACATTGTACCCATATGGCATCTTCCTCATGCAAGGTTAACAGACTGTAAAAGTTCAGTTTTCACCCTTGCCAAACTAGGTTGGAATTCCGGAGTTACATTTGGACTAATGAGTCTCTGCAGAGTCCAATCAAATCGTGCAACGAACAAGACACCCGGTTCGAAAACAACATGGTTTCCAACGTGCAGATTTTTTTAACTGTAGGATTTGCAAATCATGTGTACCATCAACAGGGTGTTGACAGATATTTTCCAAATATTTTCATGTTTTTAATCAAGGTGCTCAAATGATTTGATGCACTTCGCGAGAGTAGACCCGCTTTATTAAATATAGATCTTCATTATTGATCAGATCATCTTAAATGGGCACTGCCCTTTTTTGAGGTGGAATTTGATTGGTCAAAAGGAGTGACATCGAAGGGATATAACTCGTAATAGCCACTGGTGGCGCTACGATTGAGCCACAAAATTCCAGCGTAGTTTGGCAAGGGTGGAAACTGGACTTTTGCAGTCAGTTACCACCTTTGCCTCGGGAAGATGCCATATGGGGAATAGAACCCAGGCTTTCAAGCATAATGAGCGAATGCTTTAACCACAACACTAAACCATCACCACTGGCCACACAACGTGAATGTAAAAAATCAAACTAAAACCGTCTTAATGGCATGTTCTGCATATTTTTACATTGGCTAGATTCTGGGCTTCATGTATCCATATCTACTAAACTAATTTCAGTATAATTAAACATGGTCCTGAAATAAACTGTCACACTTAAAAAAACAAAACAAAAAAACTTGATGATGAACATGGTGTTGGGTTAACGCCTTCTCCCAAAACTAATTCCAAACTTAATTGACAGGGTTCTCAACACTGCAGCCTGAAAAAATTGTAAACCATGTCCTCATTAGTCACATAAATGTGCAATGACTCTTTGCATTCTAAACACCCCATCAAAATAACTTTCTTCTAGTTGACTTACACCTCTTAAACAAAGTGCTGGCTTCCTGTAGCAGACTTACGTCTTGTGACGAAGAGTAAATAGGAAGTATGATGCTAATGACAAGAAGCATGCTGTGATAGCAGGAATGTGTTCTCTCTGGAGGTGATGCACGTGAGGGACAGGGGCTTGTACTTACCAGACAACTGTAATGACTCTTCGGTATGGGGAGCAATATTAAAATTGAATCATCAACCTTCACTTTAAAGTGAATTCCCAGCATGCAATGATTCTGAGGGGGAGAGTGGGAGAAAGATTAATTTCCACATGTTTCATCATACCTAACAAAGAACATATCCCAGAGGGGCATTCAGGAGCATTCAATGTGGCATCATTTGCACACAAACGATCCATCTGCCTCGCATGAAATATAGTATGCATGCTATGCACTGTCACTTCTGTCAGATGTGGTAGGGAGCTTGCCAAGACCTGGTTGACTCGTACATGTCTATGTGACAAGTTGGAAATCAAAATACTCACAGCACCAGGGATATATCTATCTTCTTTCTGACCAGGTCATGGTGACCCAGGTGTACTTCATTTCTGCACCTTTGGTAATGATTACATTGTCCTTATGGGGCGCATCTCCAGTCCTTCGTCATCTGTGAAGAAAGATGGGAAGTAGGCTGGTTGGAGTACAGGCAATTCAGAATTTGTTATTTAATATTCATAGCCCTTTAAAGGGGAATATAATTGTATATTCTAATAAATGCCATGTGGCATTTCAATAAATGCAACTTGTTGTGGTGAATTATAGACGCTTTGCAAATAGAAGTGCAGAAGTGAAACGCAACGTGTAATGTTTTAACTTTTCAACTGTTTCAAGAAAAATATTACCACAAATTTCATTTAGCAGAACCGTTTGCACAGCATAGTCTGTCTCGCAGAACCATATTATTTTCTCTTCCGACCAGCCCTCACTGTAATGCTAAAGCTCCAATTGAAGCAAGTCTAGATTTTCCTACAGGTTAACTCCATCTCAAAGGGTCTCCTTTCAGTTTAAATGTAGTTGCATGTTCCTATCAAGATATATTTTCAGAGACATAAGTCTATTTGCAAAAAGTGCTTCTCATGTTTAAGGCAAGATGAAGAAATGTAAAGGGGATGTGTGTATCTGACAAGTGTTGCTGCATAGGTCACGACATCATACGTGTATCACTGTGTACAGTTCACAGAGCCATTCTGGGTTAAATCCAAAAACATGAGCACATCACTTGAAGCCCATTCATGATGTCAAAGATTTCTAAAAGCAATGGAGCACCATACACAATAACTCCCATATCAAAATGCCATTCTCATAGAAACAGGGCTAGAAGCTACTGTAACCTCTGACCCAATTAACCAAATGCTTCTGAGATGCTGTTGGTACCTTGTGATCATACAAATGCATTTAGTGCATGTCGAAAGTAACCAGAGATGCAGAGGTTACGTTTCAACCCTGGAAGTGCAGATCAGTGCTTGCTGTCGGTGCACTGTGGCCAATGTAATCTCGTAATTGCTTGTAGCCCAGCGTTGGTCCCTCTCAACACAGCCATGCATGGAAGTCAACGAAAATCTGAATGCAATTGCAATCACGATGTTCTGTGTTTTCAAGGTTACTTGAGGGAGTTTCTCGGTGGATGGACAAAAGCCATATTGCAATTGTTTCTGAGAGGATTATTGTCACCCAACCACCATTGGTTCCAGAGGGAATCTGGTGCAGATCTTATGCCCAATTGTCCATGCTTTTGCGAAAAGATGCTTGAGTGAAATTTGACGGCCCAGGTTTCATGATATGCTAAGGGATATTCATCATAAAGACACAAGGGAACAGCACTCAGTTCCTATGTTCCCTCACCCACTCTCTTGGCATCTGGTATACCACTTAATTTGTCTCGGCATCCAATTTAAGAATTTGAGTCATATCAGTGTACACAGCTGGTACAAGTATATTAGACCAGGATTTCACATAGAATGAATGACCATACATGCTTATAAGATTAGGGCTAAATATTAAGAAAATGAAAAGTAAATTTCAACATTGAAATATTGGCATCCCCGTACCAGTAAAACATTTCATGGCATCCAGTGTACTGTACTGCGGCATCCAGAATACCACATAACAGGACTCGGAATCTAGCGTACCAAACGTTTGGCATCCTGAACCACAATATTGCCGACAACAGCACTAAGCCTCGTTCATCCCTCCCACCACCACAGGAAATATCATCTATCAAGTACTGTCTGTATGCTCCCAGATCTATAAAATATAATTCCGTACTCCACTGGTGAATCCCCCATAAGACCAACATTTGAAGAATTGATCTTCAGTAATGTGCAACAAAACCTTAAACTGCTATATGGACTACACAAGCAGACACTGATATACATTTGGTCTACTCAGCCTCAATAATCCCTCATACATAAATGATTGTATTGTGTTTCATGGCTTACTTTTATAAGGTAATGTCTATCAATCTGCGAGATATATGTATGACCCTTGCTTGGCCTGTGGAGTGTGGTGTCTGTGGACATAGGAAATAGAGGTATAAATGGCTGACATGTCTACATGCATGGAATCGTAGTGGTAGATCTGTCTGTCACTTACAGTGGCTTAGTATGGAGGAGGTAACTCTCACTCCTCCCCAAGGAAACCTACGTCTGAAGGCGGATGCATCTACCACCCTCTACAAACTGATTTATTTTTATCAGTTTTACAATGTATTTGAAATTTTGGGTATCTAATATATGATATGTCAATCAAAGGAAATTCATTTAAGAAGTGCAACTACAGTTGAAATTGTTCTGGCTGTGTGTCTCTTTTGTGTTGTGTACGTTATTGAATGATATATATACTTCTCAGCAAAAGTTTAGAAATTCATTCCTCTACAGACTGACAGACACATACACAGACACACACACAGACAGACACACACACTTTGACATGCACACAGGCAGACACAAACACAGACACACACACAGTGACACACACACATATTGACATACAATATGATATTGTACATGTGTTATTCATTTAGTGATTTACATAACACATATTATCATCTTCATTTATCTAGGGTATATTTCCATTCTATTGTGATAAATACCCTGGACCCATTCACCACACAATCTATATGTGACTTATCACTAACTTGCTACAAAATGTCTTGCACTCTTGGACAATTCTTTAATCATCATATCATTTGAATTTGGCTTTAAAAGATGTCAGAATAACGAAAACGTACAGGGGGTTTCATATAACAGAAAGGAGATGTAGTATACTACATAATAGAGGCTGATACGTTATAGACGCTAATCCTAATGTTAGTATGGTGTCCTTATATCAAAGAAAACTGTCTTGTCTACTGGGTATACTCAGCATGATTTGTTTGCTTGTTGTTTAACGCCGCACTAAGCAATATTCCAGCTATATGACCGCGGTCCGTAAATAATTGAGTCTGGAACAGACAATCTAGTTATTGACATCATGAGCATCGATCCACGCAATTAGGATCGATGACATGCATCAACCAAGTCAGCGTGACTGACCATCCGATCCTGTTAGTCGCCTCTTACGGCAAGCATACATAGCATGAAATCCTGTGAGATAGAGCTGGAATGAACTCATGTCAACCAGTATTCACATGCACTTTCTGTGTTGAAATTTCATGCTGAAGTCCACTTCATGATCGATCTTGAGTTGGTATCTTGGCTGCATGAGATAACGCTGAAGCAAATTTGTACTATATGCATGAATATTTTTGTTCTAAATACAGTTTACTCTCATAAATATCTGAGTCATGTAACTTTACCCAGAATAATGTCTCACCTTTTGAACACAGTGCCATGTTAAATGTGGTAGTTTCAGAGTCTTGTATATGATCTCTAACACCTAGAACCAACTTCACAACTTTCAGACTTCCTCATAACCATCATCGATCAGCTCAAGGCGACTACACCCTAATGGACAGAAAATACACAATGTTTGTACAGCATATACCATGCACGCTCTTTCAACCGATGAACGCTACACTAAGTTTACTCGACTTTTAACCAGATTGTAGCAACATTGCCATAATACAGCTCCATGTGCAACCTGGGTCCATCAATGACATGGAGACCTGGCTCAGATCACCCATGGCATTATAATATCAGCAGGTCCTGCACTCTTTCCATCCAATAACAGTAATTTCACACCCTCCCTCCAAGTTATTCTACCATTTGATTTACCATTTCCTAATGCAAACTTGCATCGACTCAGTTGCTCCAATCTATAGATTGCCATGTTATGATATATGAATTATAAAATAGAGGAAGAATTTGAGTCTACAAAGAGGCACGGTTATTTCAGGAGGATGAGAAGCCTGAAGTTAATCTCGGTCTGCTACAGTGCTACATGTTTGCGATATATACCAGCACAATAAGGGTTCTTACGCGAATGAAATCATGCCTCCAAATATCAACTTGTTCGGCATGGCAATAACGTAATAGCTTTACACTGAAGAGTGCAAATATTACAAGACTTGGTAGAATGATTGGAAGAGGATTGTCTCTCGGCCATCCATGCAAATGGGATCAGGCTTGCACTGCATTGTTAGATGAGGAAGCTTAAAACCAAATTAGTGATGTAGAAGCCAGTGTCTGAAGTGAAATAGTTCCTTCTTTACTTCGTGTCAGAAATGATGAAAATGTACAATTATTTGGTTACACTTTTATTCTGGGGACAACCAGCAGAGATACCAACAATATGATATAAATGAGTGAGTGAGTATGGTTTTACGCCCCTTTTAGCAATATTCCAGCAATATCACGGCAGGGGACACCAGAAATGGGCTTCACACATTGTACCCATGTCGGGAATCTGGGTCTTTGGCCTGATGAGCGAACGCTTTAACCACTAGGCTACCCGACCCTCTGATATAAATGAATTGATTAAATGACACAAATATGAAACATCATCTGAAAATGTTAAATTAGAAAGCATATAAGATAATTGAACTATCAGAATGATAGAATGATTAAATTAGATCTGTTTGCATCTTCCTGGTATTCTGACTTTGTTAATATTCTGTCTACAATGACAAAGATCAGGATAACTTTTTTTGGGGAAGTGTTAAATCAGTTATAGAAACTGGAAATATAAGGTACGAAAAGAAAATTAACACTGGAATGAAATACTACTCTGTTGAATGTTTTCTGCTTTGTTCTGCTATTCTTGGTGCCGAAGAATCTAAATGGTGTTGTAACTACAGAGCAAGAACATCGGCAGACAAAATTATGGCTTCTAGAAACCTATCAAAATATACAATGACAGGTAAATTGTTTTCAGAGTACACTACAATATAAATCAGAAATTAGCCATTACCAACTAAATATAAGGTCAAGGGATTATTAAGGATGATTATATGGCCAACATGATATCTTTATTGGAACCATATTATTCTTAGGGAATGGTCAGTTATGGGCTTTGATGGAGGTTTAGTCTCATTTTCACATTGTTTTAAAACAAATCGAACCTTATGTATGTATATTTTTGAATCACTATCAAATAGGGATAGTACCAAGTGTTTGCAAAAAGTTGAGGTATCCTGCCCAACGGTGGGTGACCTTTTTTTCTGAAACAAATCTGTTTCTATGACTACCAGCTTATAAGTCTCATGTATGATGATGTATGATAAAACATTATAACCGTGGTGAATGTGAGATTCAAACCAAGAAGCAGCTTATTCCTTGCTGCGCCTTGGACCACTGGGCCACCATGGTGGCTGAACAGTTTGAACTCTGGTATCACCGGGTTTATTATTTTAGTTTATTCATTATGTTTATGTGTTGTTGACACTGCATTCATCAATAGCCCTGCTCTATCATGATTGCATATATTGATGCTGATGATGTCACACACTGGATTGTCTGGTCCACACTCGATTATTTCCAGACAGCCATCATACACCAGGAATATTGCAATATTGCTGGAATATTGAGTAGCATTTTAGTAGTAGAACAAAACAAAAAAATGTATCATTGCAGACCAACCAGTGGCTGATAGCAGAGCCATGTTCCATGCTGTTCAATCTTTCTGAGGCAAGGGAGTTAACTGACTTTTGCCGAACTAGGTTGGAATTCCTGGGCTTGATCGTAGCGCCACCAGTGGCTATTACGACTTATGTCCCTTCTATGCCTCTCCCATGTACCAATTAGATTCCACCTCTCGTATCACTTGCATGTGCTTTGAACAAAATGGCGATCGATAATCAAGATCTATATTGTGAGAAAACGGGTCTTACATCGAGAAGTGCATCAAATCACGTGAGTACCTTGATTAAAAACATGACATGATTTGGAAAATATCAGCTGACAATGAGTTGGCGGTGCACATGCTTTGCAAATCCTGCAATCGACCAAAATCTGCATGACGGTTTACGAACCGGATTTTGATTTCGATGCGCGATTGTGATTGGACTATGCAAAGACTCGTTAGTCCAGCTAAAATGTAACTCCATAATACCAGCCTAGTTCGGCAAGGATTGAAACTGGACTTTTATAGTCAGTTAACTCCCTTGCCTCAGGAAGATGTGGTGTTCAGGTACGATGACAATCAAGTTCCAGAGTCTGACTACCAATCCATTTCAGTTGACCCACACTCTATCTCAGTCATAATGCAATACAGGGTGTTATATCAGGACATATGATATATCTACAAGGACATAACCTGGCCTACATCTTTTACATGATACCATTCATCATTCAGAAGCATGGAATCTCTCCATATCCCTGAACTCAGTGGGCTCCTGGAATTGTATTGGTCCCCAATAAGAGGTGATTTTCAATGGATCAAGTGGGGTGGTCGTGTAGCCTAGTGGTTAAAGCTTTTGCACATCCCGCCGAAGACCTAGGTTTGATTCCCCACATGGGTACAATGTGTGACGCCCGTTTCCGATATCCCCAAGATATTGCTGGAATATTGATAAAAGCGACGAAAAACTGTACTCACTCATGCACTAAACAGATCAAGTGGTCAGGCACTTGAATTGGTTGACAGACTGAGTGTCATCCTACCTGAAGGTGTTGGACTTTATTACTTGCCTTGCCTTTGCATGTGTTTGTGATGGGTGCCACCGTTGGGCAGGATACCTCACCTTTTCGCAAACACTTGGTACTACCCCTATTTGATAGTGATTAAAAAACACATGCTCAAGATATAGTCGGAATCGTGTTTGGACTCTGCTTTGAGCAGAGATTTCTGATGATTTTGGAAATGGTTTTTGTAACTTGTATTTACAGACCCGGTGATAAAGCTGGAACATTGCTGACTGCAGCTTCTGACAACATTCAATCACTCCCTTTATCCATGGGCTGTGACAGTCCAGACGTATATATAGAGAATCTCTCCCGAGTGTCTTTTGATATCAAATATATGAACATGAGTTGATAAAAGTGAAAAAATTCCGAGGCTTGCCGAGGATTTTTGCCACTTTTATCAACGAGTGTTGATATATTTGATGTCAAAAGACACGAGGGTGAGATTTTATTTATCATCCAACATCATTCTTCCAACTTTTTCAATTTGGAGACAGTAATTAGCATTGTCTTCAGTGTAAAAAGTACTGCTAACAGCTTCAGTAGCAGAGCCATTAGTGATGTCATTTGATTGTGACATCATGGTTACCAGTGATGTCACAATGGTCTGCAAAGCATTGTGATGTAATTTCATTGCAGCGACATCTACAGTGTAGATATCGCTTGATCTCATCCAAGCCATATCTCCTGTGGGAGCCAGTTTTGGATGATAAATTTACATTCCATAACACACCTACATATAAGATATATGTGATGTAGGACCTCATTACTTCACCTGTCTGTCAAAGCAAGTGTATACCTTCAAGAGTCATCCAGAATCCCATGCTTCATCACCGGCCAGGAGAAATGAGCTGCTGCATATCTTAACACGGATGCAGGAAACCCAAGGTCCTGTAGAACTACTGCATAATGTATTTAGGAAGATTTTTGTTATGGTTTAAACCCAAAAATAGAAATAAATTTGTTCAGGTTAATCATGTTTTTGATAAAAAATAAAATACCTAGCATGCTACTTCTGTAATAAGTGCAGGATGTTCATTGTTAGTAACAGTAATGTGTTTATGTGTGTACGTACCTCAGACAAGGCTTAGATCTCTTGTTGGGTTTGCAGTTGACTGAGACTCTGTACAATGGGCTTGATAAATTAATATCACTCACCATGAAGTGGGAGTCGCAGGGATATAGGTTGGTTGGTTGGTTGTTGTTTAACACTGCAAAAATAGAGCCTGGACCAGACGATCCAGTGTTTGACATCATGAGCATCAATTCACGCAGTTGGCACACGATGACCAAGTCAGCAAGCGTGGCCTCCGATCCTGTTAGTCTACTCTTACAACAAGCATAGTCCCTTTACACGGCAAGCATGGTTGCTGAAGACCTATTTTACCTCGAATCTCCACCGGTATTTAAGAATGGGTGCTGTCCAACAGTTCATTTTTTCTTGACCATGAGCTATGAGCTGGTGCCTTTTTGCTCTGAATTTTTAGGAAATGGGGTGGGAAGAAGACTGGTCTTACAACTGTATCATATTTTGCCCGACTACTCCCCCACCCCCCACTCATTTTATGCTCCCTATGATGAATGCCCAGTCCAATATTAAGAATGGAACTGTGTCAATACCTCAATACCAACCTCACCCCCACCCCCTTCCCCCCCTTATAATTTTAATAATTTTTTTGCTGTCATTTTTTCATTACCCCCTTAATCTCTCCCCCCTTCCCCTATGATAAATGACCAGTCCCTTACATGATACTGATCAGTACACCGATTTATCTTTAATCATCTACATCATCACATAGTGGTGTCAATAGCTCCACGTTGTTAAGATTACAAGCTCATTGGACGTGATATCTCCTAACTCGTTCTGAGGAGAGATAGATTGAGTTCCATTCAAGGTGGCCAAGAGTCTGGTTGTCCTTTGGTCTTGAAGAGGATATGAAGAGCACTGTCATGGACACAAGTCAATCACACGGATTATTATTTTTAAATCAAGAGGTGATATCAGAACTTCATACTATATCGATAGCCATGATATCTACGACACCCCTGACAGGGAGTACGAGCTAATCTCATTATATCATCAAAATTACTTCAACGATTTATGCCATTGCTGCCACCAAGAAGTAGCAGACCTTTCAACATTTCTTGCATCCTGACTGACAGAAATACTACATGAAAACACGACAGTCAATATTACATTACACCTTTTTGCCTAGAGTACCTTTATGGAATTAATATATCTCGCTGGTGATGTTAATTTGCTGGTGTATGTTTCATAAAGCTGAAAATCATTGATCAAACAATTTGCCAAGAAAAGGTTGTAACGATAGCCACAGATTATCCAAGCTGCTAGCTGGCGTAATCTAATGAAAGAGAGTCTAGACATTGAAATCTGGGACTATCCACTCTGGACATGTCCAATGGGGTGGGACACAAACAAGGGATAGAGGGGCTTGGACTAAAGCAGAGATGCTCCATTAATTGAGTGGGCATATGATGATCATCAGTGCTGACACTTCATGCATTCATCCACGGACAGATCCCAGCGTTACCCAAATCAAATTGGCTGCAACAAAAGCACGACAATCCACGCTGTGAGTTCTCTTCAAGCAAGTTTCCATGAGAATATACTGAGTGAATAATGGCTTTGCTTGTTTAGGCCTATTGAAGAAATTAGGTGCATTGATTTGAAAATGAGTGAATTGTCCACAATGTTTGACGGCTTTGCAAATAGAAATGACAAAAAGCATCAGTATTTGTAGACTTTGCACATGAATATGAGTATTTGACTTGAATATGTGGTGTTCCCAGAATACAATAAGAGTAACAACACAGAAATGAATCATCCCGATTGAAGCGGATACTATGCGATGTGGCTCACACTGCCAATGTACTCTGTCCATAATGTGACAAAAGAGTGAGCGAGTATGGTTTCATGCCATTTTTAGCAAACCTGCATCAATATCATGGCAAAGGAATGGGTCTGGAGGGGCATAAGAAATAGCTTCACACATCTGACCCATGTGGGAAATCAAACCAAGGTCTGTGAAACAAGCAAACACTTTAACCACTTGGCTACCCCACCACCCCATGTCATAAAACAAGCATCTACACATAAAAGAAGACTATCTATCAATATGGTATTCATAATCCAGACACATGGTGTTTTTCTTTTTCAGGTGAACAATTGACTTGCCTTTGCATGTGTTTATGATGGGTGCTACCGGTGGGGCAGGATACATCAAAAAAAATTTGTGAACACCTGGTATCACTATTTTATAGTGATTCATAAACACATGCTCATGGTATAGTTGGAATCGTATTGTCAACCCTGTTTCATGCCGAAATTTCAATTGGATATGGAAAGGGTTTTTGTTGCTTTATTCCAAGTTAAATGATTTTGAACTTCTATTCAACAAAAAGACAACATTAAACAAAACAAAAAGAAACATTCATACTCATATCTCTTTCACATGGAACAGATGGAAAATGATGAATTCATAGCAACCTACAGTCACTTATCTTTGTGTGTTTGGGTAGCCAAGTGGTTGAAGTGTTCACATATCTCACTGAATGCCCTTGTTCCTTTCCCACATGGGCTCAATGTGTTAAGCCTATTCTTGGTGTCTCATGTCCTAGAAGGTTCATTCAGAAACCAAGAAAACAAACTGGGCAGAGGAAATGACATACAGAAGAAAAGACATTCAGATCTATGCTTATGAAATTACCACAGATGGCATGGCTTCCTGTTGTTTTGATAATTCAAACTGAAGATAACCAGATGCTCAAAGAGTTTTTCCGCAAAGGGACAAAAAATATGGAACTTGTCATGAGAAACTCCAGAGTGGAAGGTCCACCACAGACACACATCACCAGCTGTCTGTCCACCAGCCATGAAGGAAAGTTCCCCTGGTTCTAAAACACTGAGATTAATTTGGTTAAGCAAGAGCAGATGACAAATGTCTTTCTTTTCTCAAACCTATGCCATATACAATTGAAAGGTAAATGACAAGTGACAAAAATGAAAAGATTTCATATCCTGCCTTTGCTTAAGTTTTGGAACCATTGGAGAATGTGTGGGTCATCTGAGCAAACTGTAGGAAAGGGAGCTGTCAAATTATCTGTCATTCTGAAGCAAGCTTTGTGTGGAAAGAAGGCCAAAGTGATACAATTTGTGGATATTTGTCATCTTGTAAAAATGATCATGGATATGGAGTTGACAGGCCAAGAACCATAGTGTGGGCACATTTAGAAGTAAAACCCACATTCAGCAAAACATGGCCAGTGGATCCTGGATGACTAAGAGAGGTAACTCAGTACAGAAAATGCAGCACTGAGACCACCAGACCACCCATCTCCCAAACAAGACATGGTCCGTAGAACCTGCAAGACTGAGAGAGGAAACTCAATAAAGAAAAATGCAGCACCGAGACCACTCTGACAATTATGTCCCAAACAAGACATGGTCCGTAGAACCTGCAAGACTAAGAGAGGTATCTCAGTACAGAAAAATGCAGCACTGAGACCACCAAACCACCCATGCCCTGACAGAACAAGGACAGTATAAACATGACATCAAATACTTGTTGTCATGGAAATATGTGTATTACAGCACTGCTGTTGATGATATTTTACCACTTTGATAAATGTGACTTTTAACAGACCTAGTTGACTGCCAATGCAGTCATGCCTTTCCTAAATCTGACACAGTACTTCAAGGCTAAGGTCCATGAAATTATCTGATCAGCACTATACAAGTATTCATGTACAAAATTGTGGATTTTTGTTCCATAGTAAAAACTGTCATTTCCTCGCTATTGTTTGGTTTATGCCAATAAGAGGACATTGACCTGGTGATGCTGGTCTGGGTGACAGATGGTTGATAAATTACATCTGATCACTCTTCCCATGGCAACAGGGAAAAAATTAGCTTGTTAGTTCAAATTGCTTGTCTTGAACCAGTGACAAAAATTTGGCAATCTTAGTTTACAGATTAAGTATTGCCTAGGCTGCCCTCTGTTTCTGGAGTTTGCTCTGATGTAATTTGTGTTCCAGACCAGTAGGATTTTCCACAGATTTTTATTTTTATGTGATTTTATGAAAAACAATTATCTGGCAACCATACCTGACATTTCACGACCAGGTTCCCACTCCATGAAGTGATGGTAGACTTACGACCAGGATAAGTCAATGTTAATGTATATGTACTGGAGTAATAACAGTTGTAATGGTGAGATTGCTTTGTGAAATAACACCACCTGGTCTTGATAATTTTGGCCAGAACCTACATTTATCTGATCATAGCTTACCCATATCATGTAGGAAATTTGATAATGAAACACAGAAGTTACATGTATCATCCTGTGAAAAGATCATCCCGGAGATCTAAACATTATATGTGCTATGATATATGATTATGTAACCTGTGCCTAGTGAACACAAAATAGCTTACACTTGATGCTGTCACTGGAGGCATCACATGTATCATCTTTTATGTCATCATGGGTGTCACCATTGATGTCATTTTAGATGTCACTATTCTTATCATCTGGTTTCATCACTTGTGTCACCATTGGTGTGACCATTTTGTATAGACTTCTTCATCTGATTCCATCACTTGTGTCACCATTGATGTCACCATTTTGTAATGACCTCTTCATCTGGTTTCATCACTTATGTCACCACTGGTGTGACCATTTTGTAATGTAATTTTGTACTGTAACATTAAACTTACCACTGAATAATAATTAATCATATACATATTATTAGATTAACCTTATAAACAATCCATCATGTTAACTGAAAATGTAGCCTATGAGCTGTTAGATAATCCACTATCTGCCGTCAAGCTTAATTTCCTAGGATATGTCACACAAAAGATGCTATTTCGACAAAAGTTTTGCTATGAAGTCAGTAATGCCTTTGGCAAATTTCCATGACACCTATAACTTTGGCAGTCATCCCATGTGTCTAAAAAATGTCCGAGTTAAGATTCTATAAAGTTCACAGCATGATTATGCAATAAAAACTGCTGATTTGACAATAACGCTCTCCACTCCACAAGACTATTATCCCCTCTAAGAAATGTGACCCAAGAGATTTCCCTCTATTATGGGCAGGTGACAGTTTTCGTTTGGGTTATTATGCTTCAAATATTTTATTCTGTCATGTTCACGACTATCATGCTATTCCACCATGTAATAGTGCAGTTAGGGACAGTTTATGTGTGGGGAACATTTAATCATAATGGATCGTGAGCTAGGGAAAAAAACACTAAATTTGGAACAAAAAGTTTTTAGTCTTTAGTTTCAGTCTGACATGACTTTCAAAAAAGCCTAGACCAATTACATGTTTTTAAATTTCTTGGTCAATTGTTTTAACACTTCTTGAAATAATAATTTAAACAAAATTCAAACAAAATGTTTGAAAAAAGCCTATTTGTAATGAAATATAGGAATTGATTTGTCTTACTTTGGTAAAATTCAGTGTTTATTAATCAACACCGCAAACAGCAATATCCAGCGGTATTAGAGTGACCTTAAGTAATCACAATCAACCACACCACCAATCACGTGATCCATCCATCTTATGAACTCTATAAGTTTCTGGGGACCAGTTCTAATTGGAAACACCATACAGGACCATACTTACACACTACAAGTTATCTTATTTAGAAATATATATCTACAAAATAATGAAAATACAAAAAAAGATAAATCCAAATGGAGCCCAGAACAATCCTTAATTTCAGAGTGAGTGAGTGAGTTAAAATTTAACATCACATCGGCAGTATCTAAGCCATATAGTGACGAGCCTTAATTTCAGAGCTAGAGGGGGCACGGGTGGCCTAGTCGTCTAAGGCGCCGCGATTCGCCGTGCAGAGTTGCGTCCCTTGGGCACGCCAGAAACCTATGATTGTGGGTTCGAATCCCGGTTCGCACCGATTATGTTTCTAGGTTTGTCAGCACCATACCCGTGCTCGTGGGTTTCACTGAAGTGGTAAACGTCTGAGACCTGCATCACTTCAGGCTTTCCTCCCACATTAAGCTGACACGCCGCGATATAACAGGAATACTGTTAAAAGCGGCGTTAAACCCAACTCAGTCACGCACTCAGAGCTAGAGGCTGCCGAGACCTGAGGCAATCTAGACTTGCCAAATCATTCTAGTCTTGAGTTGGACTCCTTCTTCAGTTTTATGCTCTAGGGTCTGGGAGAGTGACTAGCACCACTGAACAGCTAATAGTTGGATATTTAATAGGCACTATATAGATGTATTATTATTATTATATTTATTTTTATTATTGAAATACATAAATGCTGCAAAGAGGGTTCGGGAGAGTTTGGCACAGTCAGGCTGGTTAGGCTTATCTAGGACTTAGGGCCTTGCCCCCTCTACATGCAGACCAGTCAGCTGCCTAGCCGAACCCGAACCCGAACTTTCAGAGAATGCCAAGACTCCCCAACACTGCAGCCTCTTGCATTTCCCAAAGTGTCAGAAGGGCTGTGTTCCTGGCAGCAAACCTAGGTAATCTCCAAATGTCAGTCAACGGGTCAGGAGGTAGCAAACCTAGGGCACCAAGAACAATGGGAAGTCTGACAACTTGGTACTTGGGAAGCAAGTGGGACATTTCGTAAGCTAGGTCTGCATATTAGCCATGTTTTTCATGAACTAATATTATCATTGTTGTTGTTGTATGATGATGATGATGATCATCATCATCATAATGATCATCATCACCATCATCATCATCATCAATCAGACATGGATAGCATGTTGACCACTCAATCATGTCATCTGTTCACATTATTTCTTGGTGTTACCTTTGTTTTTCAACATTCATTATCCATGTAAGAGTGCTCTACTGTATAGTATCACCGAAGGTTACATGCAGCTAGCTGTACATCACCTGACATAATGATATCAATGACCTCAACATCTTGAAAGAATTCTCTGTGGGATGAGAATATGGAATGACCACCTACTCTTCTGGGAATTAGCAGTGATCATCAAATCGCCTGGGCATTGCCTGCTGCCTCCATGGCTACCTTGAAAAAAACCTCATTTCTGACTTTGACGGTCATATAATTGTAAAAGGCTGTAAAGCAGTAAAGCAAACCCATCCTTCACTCTTCACGTGTGCTATTGGCAGACACAGGTGACCCAGTAGTAAAGGCACTACAGATGATTTGCAGAGTTGTGTCCCTTAGGCATACCAGGATCTGTTGATCAACATTGGCAGATTCATCATTTCTTGGTTCGTCAGCACCATACCAAAGCTTGTGGGATTCACCAAAGCATAGAACATGGACGTGGATACCTTTGGGTTTTCCTCACAAATTAAGCTGGCATGCCATGATATAACTTGATACTGCCCAAAGCTGAGTTAAAACAATCTCACTCCTTCATAATGAAACTAGAACTGGAACCTTTACATGACATCCATCCTCCGTCTAAAAACAACATTTAGGTTTAATCAATTTGGTAAATATCTTCAGTCTGCATCACTTCAAGCTTTCCAGGGGCGGTCGGGTGGCCTAGTGGTTAAAGCGTTTGCTCGCCACGCGGAAGACCCGGGTTCGATTCCTGACTTGGGTACAATGTGTGAAGCCCATTTCTGGTGTCTCCCACCATGATATTGCTGAAATATTGCTATAAAGCGGTGTAAAACCATATTCACTCACTTACTCAAGCTTTCCACACATTTATAAACTGAAATACTGTTTAAAGCTTGAGTGACTTACTCACCCATGATGCACAGAAACATCTGTTGTCATCAAAGTAAGTCTACAAACTCATACAGAAACCCCTCAATGATTAAACTATCTTCAACTGATTTCATGTTGTAGAGAAATGATAATTTATTTCCTCCACCATTGACGTCATATAAAATACTTACAAGAATTAGTGTCTGCCTAATTATAAAATCAGAAGGCCTAATTAACCAGGGAAACAAGAGATAAGGTCTTAATTTTATCACTTGTCTATTAATGCTTCCTTTGCATGCAATAAAACTTTATCTGGTATTGTTAAAGAGCTCATGAAGCTTTGATGAATGACACATAATTGACACTGAAACTGTGCACTAAGGAGAATGTGGCTTGTGTGACAGGAAAGTCCTTGGCTTTCAAGAGCAGGGCACTGATGGGCAGAGGACTAAGCAGTGCAAAAAGGTGGGAGGTCTGGACTTGCTTGTGTTTTGTATATCTGAATTCACTACAGATCTCCCTGTGGGGACTTTGGGTTAGAATAGTTCTCCAGCAACCTATGCTGGTCGTAAGATTTGACAAAATCGATTGGGTGGTCAGGTTGATTTTGTGTCATCACACCCTAGCGGTTTGGACGTTGCTCATAATATCTGGATTGTGTGGTTCAGAGTTGAATATTTACAGGCTGCTGTCATGTAGCCGGATAATTGCTGAGTTTGGTGCTACCCTGGCCAACACAAAAAACAACCCCCCCCCCCCCCCCCCCCCCCCCGTCAAAAAAAAGAAAAAAAGAAACACAATAAAAATCTTTTCATATCAGAAAATGATGTAGATGTACTATTTTAGATATGTCTGAATAGACTAATAGATAGATGAACAGATTAACAAACAAGTGAACAGATTAACAGATAGGTGTACAGATTAATAGATTGGTGTACAGATTAATAGATAAGTGAACACATCAACAGATCGGTGTACAGATTAACAGATAGCTGAACACATCAACAGATAAAGGTGAAGAGATTAACAGACTGGTGCACAGATTTACAAAAAGGTGAATAGACCAACAGATCTGTGTACAGATTAACAGATAATTGAATAGATCAACATATAAGTGCACAGATTAACAGACAGGTGTACAAATCAACAGATACATGTACAGACCAATAGATCTTTGCACACACAAGCAGACTGCTATGACATCAATGCATGCCTACAGTAGGGCTGGGATGGGTAACTTGGGTACTTGGGTCGGGTGGGTCCTGAGTTGGATCCGGGTACCCACATGACTACCCGGACCCATGGTTAGTCACGTGATATGTTGTAGTGACATTAACAATGAAACTCAATGGTTATACTACAAGTATAGCTAATGTTCACATTTCTCACCATGCAAGCATTCTTTCTGACTTTTATATGTTCGAGTAAGGATCAAGTATCTATCAACTGAAGTGTATGCATGATCAGATTGTTTTATACACTATCTAAATAGTTTTTGCCAGGGCTGAGATAAAACAATTCCCATTCAGACATTTTGTACCCAACTCTTGAGACCTATAGCGGGTATCCGGGTAGGGCCGGGTAATAGTGTGTCGAGTACCTGGGTAATAAATTTGGACTCGTCCCAACCTTAGCCTACAGCAAGGTAGTTGAACAACAGAAAAGTTGACATATCAACAGTGAACAGACCAATTAAGACAAAGTACATTAAGGCTTAGAAGAACACAGAATCGGTAATGTCAAGTATGTAGCACTAAGCAAGTTATGGACTATGTCAATACACCAAAAGAATTTTTATGCATAAAACACTTCATATCTACATGAAGAGCCCATGACAGTTACTGGCCCACACAGCTACAGATGCTGATACTGAGATACGATAAAGTGTTGTTTCATCATCAGGATGAGGCACCTGGATCACTTCAACACATGGCTACTTTAACTCAGAGACTTCACTCCTGCTGCATAACACTGAATTTTTAATTTTTAAAGAAAAAATAATTACACAACAAGTGTAATGTCATTACTTTACCGATCCCTGTCTCAGAAATCCTTACGTACTGATTGGACCTGGGTAGCATGGATCCCTGTCTCAGAAATCCTTACGTACAGATTGGATCTGGGTGCATGGCAGAAGTTAATGTATCAATATTGATGTCTGAATACAAATCTGCACCTACACAATCAATACTGTTTCAAACTCTGTGGCACTAAATCATGCCAACTGGCAATAATATCTACACCGCCGCGACAAATTGGTGATTTGTAGAAACCCCCTTTCCTATTAGGATCATAACAAGAGGGCTTGAGAGCTGATGGTGGTCTGTCCCCCTGCTTATTGAGGATATCCGGCAAATCCTGTAATGGGGTCGGGAAATAGGCACATGTTCCAGCATAGAGAGACTGTAGATAGGACTCCTGATCAGCAATGCGATAGCCATCAACCCATGTCTCAAAGTGTCATGCAGTGTCTCACAGTGTCTCACAATGTCTCACAGTGTCTCACCATGTCTCAGTGTTTCACAGTGTCTCACAATGTCTCACAGTGTCGTGCAGTGTCTTGCAGTGTTTCACAGTCTCCTCTATGTTCCCCCTGCTCACAAGACTGTTGTGTCGCATGTGCGCTTGCGGCTTGGAAGTGATCCCTGATTGAAATTTGTTATAATTCCTTCAAATCTTTACAGAATTAGGCCAGAGGAAGTTGTTCACCACACTAAGACCTTAAAAGCAGAAGCTTGTATATAGCTAAAGTAGCATAGAAGAAGAGAACATAAACTGAATGTGCCTAATGCACATTTTCACCTACTCCTGATGAGAATGGGATTGAAGGTTCTTGTGTAATCAGATCAAAGATGATATATTATAACATTGTCAGCCATAACCTCCTGATCACGATAATATTCACCAGGCATCGGCAGATGTTCAAACAGGAGAATGATGTTATAGAATGTTCTTATGACTACTTTTGTTCAGATATAAACCATAAAATACAGTTCAAAATATATTTTAGAATCTTCAAAGACTGACTATAAACATTGTACTTGTATGTCCCTATCATTAGCTTTTAATTTTAGGTTAGAGATCCTGACCTAAGTACTTGTCTTTAAATATATAATCTCAGAGTGTGTATTTAACAGACATTGGGAGTAATTCTGGCATATCATCAAATTCTGAGGTTGGAATAGTTTGTGACACTGTTTACCAATATAGAACTGCTAAATGAAGAAAACAT
Source organism: Haliotis cracherodii (assembly GCF_022045235.1). NCBI lineage: Eukaryota > Metazoa > Mollusca > Gastropoda > Lepetellida > Haliotidae > Haliotis > Haliotis cracherodii. The sequence continues at coordinate 56,039,155 of NW_027266264.1, read as the reverse complement.
CCTTTTACAAAAGTACTGTCTGGAGGATAATTTGACAGTGTCACTGAATCATTTATATTTCCACGAATAACATGTCAAGTAACACTGTTGGCTGAAGAGATAATTCAAGATGAAATGGAAAACACCCTTTGGCATCCTAAGTGAAATGCACAACACCCTATGATATCCAAGGTGAAATGGAAAACACTTTGTGATATCCTAGGTGAAACGGACAACACCCTGTGATATCCAAGATGAAATGGACAACACCCTGTGATATCCAAGGTGAAATGGAAAACACCCTGTGATATCCAAGGTGAAATGGACAGCACCCTGTGATATCCAAGGTGAAATGGACAGTACCCTGTGATATCCAAGGTGAAATGGACAACACCCTGTGATATCCTAGGTGAAATGGACAACACCCGGTGATATCCAAGGTGAAATGGACAGCACCCTGTGATATCCAAGGTGAAATGGACAGCACCCTGTGATATCCAAGGTGAAATGGACAACACCCTGTGATATCCAAGGTGAAATGGACAACCCCCTGTGATATCCAATGTGAAATGGACAACACCCTGTGATATCCAAGGTGAAATGGACAACACCCTGAGATATCCAAGGTGAAATGGAAAACACTCTGTGACATCCAAGGTGAAATGGACAACACCCTGTGATATCCAAGGTGAAATGGACAACACCCTGAGATATCCAAGGTGAAATGGAAAACACTCTGTGACATCCAAGGTGAAATGGACAACACTCTGTGACATCCAAGGTGACACCCTGTCATCAAATGAATCATGCCATGAGTCATGCTGAAATACAATGTCAAACAATGTGCATTTATGTTGTTATCCTCTTAACATTTGAGCATGTGCACTCCATATGGTGTTTGTGGATCTTAAAGTGCTTGACCTTGCCAGCAGTAGATTTCGATATAAACTGCCACCAAAGGCTCTGTTTTCAAACCTTTAGGACTTTCTTTGATAAAATATTCCAGCATTACAACTCAAGGTTAATGCATCAAATTCTTTTCAAGATATTCATGATAATTTGATAACAGACATATTTCTTTATGATAAAAACTGACTGAAGCTATGGAAGACTACCGGTATTCCAACAACATATTGTAGTTATCAGATGCACATGTGCAACAGCGGTGCTGCCTCGCCACCTGCTAAGATGCATAATAACATTGGATCAAAACATATGGACCTGTTTATACATACATCACATACATGTTACCCTGAGTAAAATAATTATTTCAAGCTATTCAGATCTACTTACCTGTGTTTATCAAGTGCAAAAACAGAGTGTTATGGAAACATAAAGTTCATATGCTGTTATCAATTATGTCAATATCTGTCACTTGCAACATTCAATAAATATCTGATTAAAAATCTATACATTTTTGTAATCATCATATCTTCTTTTTTATATTTAGGCCAGATCAATTTTTACTTGGTTTAGGGGTTTAACTATACATGTCTGTATTCATGGTCGGCTTTTTAAAAACTTGTAAATGTTTGCTGACTTGATACATCTCTTCAAGATTTTTTAGGGAAATAGAGAAAAAACTTTCAAATCAGCAGCCTTGGTCATTTGCTCATTAGTGAGTGAGTCTTATCAAACGATGGATGCTAAATATTAAGTGTCATGATCAAATTAATCAGTTTCACAGTAATTAACATCTTAGTGCTTAAGCTATTTAAATTAATTACTAATAATTTCAATAAAAAAATTGTCTAACCACACATTTCTGTCTCCAATATCGTTAGATGATTTGACCTAGATATCACATGAAATTGGTCTGGCGTTATGTAATTTAGAACATTCCTCTTCTCCCAGACTTGTCTCCCTTGACATGTTCATCTGACACTGGTTAATCTCAATATGTTACAAACACCACTGGTGCATATAATCAAATATAATTCTCACATGTAGCTGTTGATAAATTCAAGGTAGTTTTTAAGTTAAAGATTAGCAAATTGATATTACCAGAACAATCAAATGCTGATAGAGCTCCACTTGGCTGTAAATTCATGAAGGACTTCAACCTGTAAGCCTTTTTCATGAACATGTGTGCCTTTTAACACCAAAATGCTATCCATCCTCTATCACAGTTCACAGAAGCAAACCATACTATCTTCAAGGGGGATCTGTGTCTTCCTCACCTCATCCCCCTCACCCCAGTAAAAATCCCATCCCCAAAAGAAACTTTCTCAGCTATAAAACCAGGGCTTCAACTCTTACATAAATTCAAAACATATTTCTGTCAGTCTTGTCGTTAAACAACAAATTAAATGAATGTGTCAAAATAAATATCACCAAAAAGTATTTGTAACAAACAAAGATAGACCCAACATAAAACAAAATTTCTTTTTAGGGTTTGAATCCTGGGTTATCCAGTATCATTTTTGTTTTTGGGGGGAGTTTTTTGTTTTGTTTGTTGTTTGACGCCACACCAAGCAATATTCCATCTATATGACGGTGGTCTGTAAATAATCGAGTCTGGACCAGACAAGTCCTGTGATTGACATCATGACCATCATTCCACGTAATTGGGATCGATGACATGTACCACCCGATCCCATTAGTCGCCTTTTACGACAAGCATAGTCGCCTTTTACAGCAAGCATAGTCACCTTTTACAGCAAGCATGGGTTGCTGAAGACCTATTTTACTCCGGAATCTTCACAGGTCTTTTTTGGTTTGTAGGCACCAAGCACCGACAGAGCACTATAAAGCTCACATACATGTACATGCATTAATGCTGACAGCAGTGTTAAATCCCAGTCTCTTACTTTCTTAGTTTTCTTTGTACAACTGTTCAATTCCTTGAACAAATTTTTGATTCGTTCAAACGTAACTGTACTTACGAAGTCTTTCATTGACCTTAACTGGAGCCTTCACAACTGGCATCATATCAAAGTTGTCAATATATCTTTTTATTAAATCAGTCAAGAGCTTACATTAGTTTCAGAGCAAACTTAAATGTTTCCAAGAATGGAGACGGTATGGCTTACAACTATTGATTCCGGTGTTTAAAATGCACCCTCCTTTGCCTCTCAAACTGGAGATGTTATGAAAACTAGATGTTGCACACGATTCTTTTTAAAGTGGGACAAATTTTATCATTTACATGAATAAATTCATTTCCTCAGATTACAGGAGGATGTGTGAGGCATTTGAATTGTTTTCCATTTAACTAGCACATAATATGAAAAACTGTTTGAATACAAATAAGATCATTTGAATCATTCAGAGTTTTGTCATATTACTTGAGATTTCACTGTACATTTTTGATGAACCTAGTTTCTCCTTACATACATGTACTCAAGTCAAGATGTACAATTCTCGGCCAAAATATCATCCTGATTTTGAAACTTCATCACTTAAAATCGCTCGTAAATTATTTTAGGTCAATCGGAACGAGTTTTCTTTTTTAAAAATTCAATATGAACACAGTAGCTGTTCTGATTGAAGAAGCAATTCATGACATAAAATAATTTCCATGAATTATCTGTTTTCAGGAATATATTATCCATTTTTTGTATATATTCTAAAAATGAGAAAACTTTAAAAGCTACCATAAGCACACTAGGAAGTAATTCATGATTTAAAATGAAAAATCATTTTTATAAATTATCTTTTTTCAGATATATTTATACATATTTCATGAATTTAAAAGCATTTGAAACCCACACATCCATGTCCACATGGTTTTTAACTTAAAATATCTGGTGCTGACAGTGAAACCTCTGTGAGAATCTTTGCCAAGAATTTGGTAACGCAATCAAATCTAGTTCAAACTCTAAAAAAAGGGGTGTTTATTTTGTCATTTTAGCATCCTGTGGAGAGTTGTGCCATCTAATTACATGAACTGATTGCCTGCGTGTGTTCTTACACACGTGTGTCCCAACTAGAGTTTTCTGGGCTTGTCAGGCAGCAAAGAGGCCAAGTGGCAGTCGTAATCAGCCTCATATCACTGTAATTAACAACATGTATACAACAGCTTTTTTTGCCAGATTCAGATAACATGGCTGTACAAATGGGTTAAATGATACTAGGTTTCAAGAACTGACATGACACAGACTTCGAAACATGAAGTGAAATCAAGATATTTGATATTGTTCAGTTCTGATTAAACTTATCTGGACTGAGACTGTTCATTTTGGGTACAGGATTAAAATAGGGATGATGATAAGTCCCCACAAAACAATCTTCCTAATGGTGAGGTATCCTGTCTGATGAACTGCAGCAGACAGGGTATGTAATGATGTTGCCTTACATCCTGAAGATGGATGTCCTGTAAAGTAATGAATCCAGGGCTGGGGGCATGGGTGGCCCAGTTGTCTAAGGTACCATGAATCGCTGTGCAGAGTTGCATCCCAGATTGTGCCTGATTATGTCTCTAGGTTCGTCAGGTTTCGTGGGTTTCACCAAAGTGGTAAACTTCTGAGACCTGAATCATTTCGGGTTTTTCTCCCACATCAAGCTGACATCCTGTGATATTACTTGAATATTGTTAAGAGCTGCATTTAACCCAACTCACTCACTCTCTGGTAAACATGGAAAACCTGCATCTCTTTGGGATTTGGTCTCACATCAAGTTGACATGCCATTTTATCATCCAAAACTGGCTCCCACAGGATATATGGCTTGAGTGAGATGAAGCAATATCTACATTGTAGATATCGCTGCAATGAAATTGCATAACAACACTTTGCAGACCATTGTGACATCATTGGTTACCATGACGTCACAATCAAATGACATCACTGATGGCTCTGCTACTGAAGCTGTTAGCAGTACTTTTTACACTTAAGACACTGCTTATTACTGTGTACAAATCGAAACAGTTGGAAGAATGATGTTGGATGATAAAAAGAATCTCACCTGGCCTTGTGTCTTTTGATATCGAATATATCAACACTCACTGATAAAAGTGGAAAAACTCCTTGGCAAGCCTTGGAGTTTTTCCCCTTTTATCAACTTGAGTTGATATATTTGATATCAAAAGACATTCGGGTGAGATTCTCTATATATCTGAAATACTGTTCAAAACTATGTTATCACTTACTCACTCACTCACTCACTCACTCAAAAACTCAAAAACTCAATCACTCACTCAACAACTCACTCACCTACTTCTTCTACTAGACATCAAAATCCAGGTAGAAAACCATACTTGAAAACCCTGCTTTCACTTAATCTCGTGGCTTTTCATTTCTAATGACAAGACAGAAAAATACCCTATGTATTATTCTCAGTAACCTCCAACCTAGAACTGAGCGAGATGCTTAATACATTCACACGTAATACCATGTTTCCCTCTAGAATAGTGTTGAAATAGGTGATAATTTCCTCCTTCAAATACGAAACACCAGCTACAGGCATTTACATCTTGCACCAGTTACCATCATGAGACTCTGGCGCCATTATAGATAGATGATAGATCTACCAGTGAAGCAGCATAAACACAATAGGAAAACAACCTGATATGACCTTTTACTTGTGTTTCGAATTGGCTGCAATTACATCATTGATCATTGATCATAACTGGTTTGTTCCAACAGATCATGATCAATCATTGATAATAAAGAGCTGCAAATATTGCATATTTTCCAAACATCACGTAAAATAGCTTGTATCATGGTGGAAAAGTTTCTTAATCTTAATCAGTAAATGAAAATTATTTTTACTTTCATTTTATTATTAAAATTATTTTTGTGTAATTTTTTTATTACGTTATTTTATGAGTGAGTGAGTTGGGTTTAATGCTGCTTTTAACAGTATTCCAGTGATACCATGGCATTTCAGATTGATCTGGAAGGAAAACCTTAAATGATGCAGGTTTCCAGTATTTACCACTTTGGTGAAACCTTCGAGCACGCATATGGTGCTGAGAAACCTGTAAGAATAATTGGGATTCGAATCCACGATCATAGCTTTCTGGCATGCCCATGTGATGCAACTCTGAACAAAGAACACAGATTTTATGAAAGGTTAAACATTTCAAATAAGCCTTTAAATTCAAATGGTAATTTCTACACAAGAAATTGGTCATCTGTTTTTGCTAAGTGATTGATCATCATGTGTGTTTGATCACTGGAAACTCTTTAACAAAGCATGAAGTCCAGATGACATTGCTCATACTGTCTGTCAATCACTGGTTTGCCTGGCTCTGAGGTGAGTCAAAATGGGGCTTAATGTTGCGTTCATGGAAGCAATGTGCATGCACGTGTGTATGTTCGTGACTATTTGTACTTATATAAATCCAAACTTATGCTTGTTTTATAGTGCTAGCCCATTAAGATACCATGCCACAGTTTAACATGGATACCCCACTCAGACACAGTATACTGACTCCAAGCCAACCAGTGCTTGGTTAATCCCCATAATATCGAGCACCAAGCTCGGTAAGGAGTACCATCTTGTCTTATGGTATGATACAGCTTGGGGATCAAATCACCGAATCCGCTCTCCGGGATGACTCTCTGTCCACCAGACCACAGAGGTGATCCCCTGGCTTGAATATTCATGTCCACTCTGATATAGTAGGAATATTATTATCAATGAAACAACACTCAATCCATCCACATTCCCCCTCCCTCTCCCTCACTGCCCGCCTGCTCTCACTCACTCACTCAGTGTAAAAATATGTTTTGGAGAACATTTCTTTTACCCCTCAGTTTGACTTTCCTCCAAGGCTCCTCAAAATCCATATGTTCCTTTGGGGCAAAATACTATCGTTTCTCCCATTTCATTCAATTTCAGCTAAATTAAATTGTATCTCAAAGAAATCTGTATTTCTGAGGTAGCAACCACCTCTAGAAAACAACAGCAGATTTTTAAAACTTCACCTCTCCAACAAGGCTTACAATACTAATGGTGATATTTTATTCATTTAAAACCAATGGCTGGAAGGAATTGTATAATGTTGTGGGCGATAATGCAGCTTTGACAAAAACTAGGAAAAATTCCCATCTCACCAGGAGACGGTGATAAGAAATACAATCTGTGCTTTGATATTACAGTGTAATCATCATATCCCAGAATTCCTTCTGCTGCATTATATGTATCGTCCCCTGAGCATTGCAGGGAACACTGTACATCAATTATTCAAAATTTTGTCATCACAAAAACAGTTTTGCTGACAGGAAAAAAGAAATATTCCTGTATTGTTTGCATTCACAGCTTCCATTGACGGCTGATGGACATGGCATGCACATTTGGTAAGGGCAAAGGATTTGATCAGAAAATACCGAAGATATCTATCATGTAATTTATCGAAGAACTTGTATTTTATTGAACATTTTTCACAATTTTGCAACCACATTTTGTTTTAACGGACCAATATATCAAATACTATGTCTGTTTTTTAGAAGAAAAACAATCAACAAATATTTCATCTTGAAGTACTCATCCCGACAAATGTTTAAATAATTTATACATACAAAACATCAATTTTCATGAGACATACAAAGATTGGAATTTAAAAAATCAAATGCATCTTAATTTATTTTTTTAAATGCAATATTGTGTCTATATCTGATGTTGAATGTTACATGAAGCATCCCGTGGCAATATGTTAGAATGGTCGGCATTCGACTCAGGGGTGCTGCAAAAAGATGGAATGTTACAATAAGAAAACACACCCCCTACCTGTAGAAGACATTTCTTACAGGCCTTGTACCAGATAACAGATTGTATGGGCCGTCCTCTCTGGGTGATGATAACTCTCTACCTCAGGGGAAACTGCTGCCAAACTTTGATGATTACGTGCTTAAATTCACATTTTCACACATAGTTTCACAAAATAAACAGTTCTGGGGAATTTAGTTTATTTTATAAACTTAAACAGGAAAAGATTTTGATATATGATTGCTTTTTCAGACATTTCTTCCACATCGTCAACAAGTATTTTTTTTTAAAATTTCAGACATCTCACACAAACACAAAGAAATCATTGCGCTGAAATAGAGTGTATATAAAATAGTGCATTAAACATCAGCACAAAAGTAAAAAGTGGGATTACTGTTTCTTATTAAAAAACGAAAAACGGAATTGCAGCTATCATTGTTTACATTGGAACATGTTTACGTACACAAAAAAGCTGCATACGTTTCTTACTTAAAAATTTACTCCCATCACTTGACTTCAAACTGCAAGTAATTATGAATTAGCTGTCCCGAGTGAAAAAATGCATTAACCCTGAGCCTTCAAGAGGGACAAATACTCTGTAATTCTGAGTTTCAAGTAAACTATTCTTTATATTACTCATTGTCATTTTATAAAAGAAAATGAAGAAAAACCAAACTTAGACGCCCTCATGCCCTTCGGGCTCGCGTGTGGAGATGGTCATGAATATGCACGAGGGCGTCTATTTTTAGATACGGACTCCTGTGCTTCAACCGTTCAGAGAAACCTGACTGTAGTCAACATATTGTTCCTGTGATCTCATTGGTGACATCATCAACAATGGATGACATCATACAGATTGTTCTCAACAATGAAGCAATATCTTATCGCTTCAACTGACCAATCAGCATTTAGAATAATAAATATCCACATGTGCAAATACCAAAAGGTTATTACACCCAATATCTCAACCTTTATGGTGAGGTTGCGTCCAAGATTATTGCACTTATATACCGACGTGCATGTACGTGTGTGTGTGTTTGTGTGTGTGTGTGTGTGTGTGTGTGTGTGGCTGCTTGTACTAGACCGGACCTATGCCGATTTATAGTGTTAGCCCATTGAGATACCATATGCCGCAGCTTAACATGAATACCCCACTCAGACACAGTATACTGACTCCGAGCCGAACCAGTCCTTGCTTTAATCCCTTAATGCCGAGCGCCAGGCAGGGTAACAACAAGTACCATCTTTTAACGTCTTTTGGTATGACGCGGCCAGGGATCAAACCCCAGACCTTCCGCTCTCTGGGCGGACGCTCTACCACTAGACCACGGAAGCGGTGTCAACATTTATGGGTAGTAGTACTGGAAAGGCGCAGTGGAGCACAAATTTTAGTTCCTTTCTATACAACATCTAGTACTGGCGACTGACGAGATCGGGTGGTCAGGCTTGCTGACTTGGTTGATGCATGTCATCGTATCCCAATTGCGTGGATCGATGCTCATGGATTGTCTGATCCAGACTGGAATATTTACAGACCGGCGTCATATAGCTGGAATATTGTTGTGAGCAGCGTTAAACAACAAACAAACAAACAAAACCTACCATGACCTAAAATGGCTGGAATAAACAGTGTAAGCCATATGAACTCTCCAAAATGAAAAGGAAGAAAAAACCCAAAATCAGTACACCATATGGAGGAATGTAATGTTTGGAATTCCATCAGTTTATGAAATATTAATATTTTTTTAGAAAATATTGCAATTTGAAAGCCAGAAAAGTTGGTATTCAAGAAAACATGTCAAATTTTATCCTGTTTTACAGTTGCACTCTGGAAATGATCACATTGAAGAGACACGCTGTGAACATGTATTCAATTTGGTGTGGCTTGACTAGGACATTCTAGTATCAGTGTTAACAATAATTATTCACGTTACATTGAATCTGCTTGATGTTATTGAGGTGAATTAAATACCAGGAGCTGGACATACAACACAGCACCCCCCACAGAAGAAGTGCCTGTAACTTAATAATCAGCACCATGGGGTGGCTTCTCCAGTGGTGCCCTATATTCGATGTCCCACAACGAATGAATTACACGTCCACAAAACACCGAAATGTAATTCATGTTAAATTTATTCTCCGTGTGATGTAGATACAAATCATATACTGTTACCTTTTGTAGATGTTCGGAAATTGATAATGTCGCAGAGCTTTGGGTGCCTACACGCTTAGTCAGGCATTTACATTCCAGATTGAATAGAGTGTGGGGGTTCTCATTACCATACTTGTATCATAAGAAATGTCTGTAAGGGATTAAAGGTATTGAAATTATTATACACCAGCATGCTCCTTACAGAGTATATTACATTGCTTATTGGCTAGACAGATGGATAATGAGACCGAGGTACAAATTCCAGTTTGTTTAATTGAAACATATTTTTCAGGCTAAAATAATATTTTTTGTTATTAGTATATAAAAATAAATAAAAACATAAATATTATAATATATAAAAACATAAAAATTAAAATAAATAAAAAAATAAATTTTATATATTTTACATACAATATATGAAATATTATTATTTCACAATGAATAAACATGTATTTTAATGTATCTCATAAGCCTAACAAGGCTGGATGTACAAGCTTATATTTTGAGCCCTTATTATGTCAAATGTTTTAACCATGACCGCTTGTGCATGTGACACAAAAATAAACATTTCACTCTCTCTCTCTCTCTTGGGATTGTGAGGTCATGCATGAGTGATCAATCCCCTATAAAAATATTGCTTGACAATATGGAAAAATGTTAAACACTGTTTACTATATATTTCCATATGAAAGATATTTTTAAATAACATATATCCTGCATCAATTTTTTGATGAAACAAATGTGAACTGTTTATATGGTGATAGACACTGAAACACAGAAACAGTATTTGATCTCATGTCATGTTTTGTGCCTGTTCCGTTCCAGTAGTTTTTTTAAATTTAAATTATTAATTGCTTCCTCGGCTTCTTTGATCACAGGTACAGCTCATTACTTATGAATACTGAAGAAACATGCATACATGGTTCATGTAACAACTTTACAGCAGGTCGGGTGGGTACTGAGTAGGACCTAGGTACACACAGGACTACCCGGACCCATGGTTAGTCACGTGATATATTGTTTCATGACAAAAATTATCTACAACTCCATGGTTACACTACAAGTCACTAATGTTCGCATTTCTTTCTGACTATGAACATATTCCTTATGATTTTTCATATGGTTGAATAATGATATAACTTAATTCATCTCCTGAGACCCGGGTAGGGTCGGGTAATAGTGGGGTCGGTACCCGGGTAGTAAATTTGGACTCATCCCAGCCCTAATATGTATACTTTAACAGACTTGTGTTACTGGAACGCCCTTCTGCTGTTTGCAGGTTTAAATCTGAAATACCTAAGTGCCGTTGGTTTAACCTTCATGGTAAATGTCCATGATCTGTGTCTCTTGGGGACTTCTACCACCATTAAGATGACTCGGCAAGATAAACCTGAAGCACTGATCAAATCTGCCATGAAGCCATCTCATGACCATTGGTGCTGCAATACTTCTGTATAGGACAGAGTGATCAAGCTCAATTATTATCAAAACAAATCTTACAAATTAGTCTCTAAATTAATATCTTATATATTATATAATTGATTTAGTAATGGGGGGTCGTGTAGCCTAGTGGTTGAAGTGTTTGCTGGTCATGCCGAAGACCCGGGTTCGATTCTTGACATAGGTACAATGTGTGAAGCCCATTTCTGGTGTCCCCCGGTGATATTGCTGAAATATTGCTGAAATATTGCTAAAAGTGGCGTAAAACCATACTCACTCACTCACTGATACAGTAATACCATCCTACATTACCATAATTCAATTTCAATTTGATATTTATGCACCTGTGCAAACATGTTCTTTTTTCCCTTTAAAATAAATTAATTGAAATAAACAAAATTCTGTCAAAGCAATTTTGTTCTCACAACATATGTCACACAACATGGATGGGCATACATGTATATAATTTAGCACATCATGTGAAAAGGTTACACCAAAGTCCAACAGCACATTTGACATTCATATAAAGACAAATGTATAAAGGTTTTTCCTCTATGCAAATTGCCTGTTTTGTCAGTTCAGTGAGCAAGTATACTCCACAGGATTGTGGTAACTCCAGATTCAGAGGAGCCACAGCCTCCTAATCTATATTATGGCTCCGTTGGGCTTCCATAGCTGTAACCCTAATGCATCAAGATAGGTGGTCACCAGGGACCCAGTTTGACAGATTATAGTTTACCATGATAGATTGGCAGCCATAGCTATGGCTGAGCAGTGCAGCCACTTCTTATGGTAACTGAAGCAAAATGATACACAAGACATTGGTGTATTTATAACAGCATTTAATCAGAGGGAAACTAACATTTAGTCCCAGAAATAAAGTTACCAGCCTTTTCTGAACATGATACATCAAAATATAAAATAAAATCCAAATGGAGCCCAGAACAATGTTAAAGTTGAGCTTGCCAAATCATCCTAGACTTGATTTGTATTCCTCATTAATTTATTGTACTAGGTGTGGAATACAAACTAAACCTCAGGTAGATGCCATCATTCATGTTAAATAGGAGAGAAATTCAAAATTTAACCATATCTGAAAGTCATCACCTTATCAGAACACCTCGAAGCAGTTACAAGGCTAACACTCAGTGATCACGACTTTCAAATTGAGTAAGGAAGATGCTCAAACACTCCATCAGCAGAATGAATATGTACCTTCTGTAAAACTCACGAACAAGAAGACGAAGAACACTTTCTGTTGAAAGATCTGAGACTGGAACCTGAATCATCACTAGCCTAAGCCATACACCCAATATCACTTAAAATACTACTAAATACACTGGCACCTTCTGCAAAAATAATCTCCTTTTTCCATTTACAAAATGTTCATGCAAAAAAAATCTGCATGTCCTCTCTAGGCCTAAACATAGCAATATTTGTATTACATTGTGTATATAAATGTTTATAACTTTCTGTTATAAATAGTCATGTTCATGCTGTGTACCCTGCCCCTTGTTCTTCTTCTTCTTCTTCATCTTCCTATTCTTCTTCTTCTTCTCCTTCTTCTTCTTCTTCTTCTTCTATCAAACTAGTCCACAGCTCATTTCAGACTAGAAGTACAATGTATGAAGCCCATTTCTGGTGTCCCCCTCCATCCTCTACATTTTCACTAGTCTCGGACTAACAGACTAGTGGCCATGTCTCATCGTGTAACCATATATGTTTTGTTGATTTCCACATGTAGCAGGACGTGGAGTCATCCCACAGATGACATCCTTCCCTTGTCAGCTTGCTGACGGGGTTTACCTCTTTGGTCATGTGGACAAGGCGTCTGACCTCGGATCAGAAGGTCCGTGGTTCGGAAATTTTATGGCCGTTACACATGCAATATTATTGCATGTATTCATTGTCTGTTGAGAACACTTTTAATCCTTTAAAGTATGTATTGAAATACAAAGTTGAGATGGAGCAGTATGTGTATTACATTGCACTGAACTGACATGGGATAAACCAAGTGTTGTTTGTGAATTCTGTAGTATTATTTGGGATAAGGAACCAGTTATCCCTGTGATAATAGACAGTTGCTGACAGACATGGCAGCTTTCATCACATTTTGTGAATTATACAGTATTTAATTGAAAAGGAATTTGTCATTTGTTTGTGAATCATACAGTATTTAACAGAAATTAAAACAGTCGTCACACTAGAATGATTTATCCTCATACTGTCCATTACATATCTATGGACATTTAATCTGGTGTTTGTCAGATGTAACTTATAGTTGCACTCGTAAGTATTCAGCAATCAACAGTTTTAATGAGTCATGAAAAACATCAGTGACAACACAAGGGAGATGAAGGTGAGGGATGAAGACAGTGATGTTACCAAGGCATTGATTGGTCCAGAGACAGGCAGGCAAAACTGAATCTTAACATGATTACAACTCAAATAACATTATACTCCCCCAATGCTTGGGTAACACCACAAGGGAGTTGAAGAGCAGTGCTGCAGTTACTGATGTTACTAAGGCAATGATTGGTCAAGTGAGTGAGTGAGTGAGTGAGTTGGGTTTAATGCCGCTTTTAACAGTATTCCAGCTTAATGTGAGAGGAAAGCCCGAAGTGATGCAGGTCGCAGATGTTAACCACTTCGGTGAAACCCAGGAGCATGGGTATGGTGCTGACAAACCTAGAAACATAATCAGGGCAAACGGGGATTCGAACCCACAATCATAGGTTTCTGGTGTGCCCAAGGGACGCAACTCTGCACATCGAATCTTGGCACCTTAGACAACTGTGCCCCCTGTGCCACCCAATTGGTCAAGAGAGAGGCTTATGTCTGAAGCTATTCTAAACAAGATTACAACTCACATGAAATTAAACTTCCCCAAAGCATGGGTCATAACACAAGGGAGTTATAGAGGATGCAGTGATGAAGACACACATGTTAAAAAGACAATGATTGGTCAAGAAACAGGCAACTCTGAAGCTAATTCTAAACTTAAATAACATTCAACACCTCAAAAGCATGGGTAAATCTCACGCTGGAGAAGTTGATGTGACCACAGACTTATATAACCTATAAGTCCAAGATGTTACTAAGGCAATGATTGGCCAATAAACAGAATGGTGACTGAGGCTTATTCTATGCATGCTTACAACTCAAATAAAGCTCCCAAGATGTTCCTGAAACTCTCTAACAAGTGCCCTACAATGATACAGTGACAACCTGATGGATCCATGTCCCCAGTATGTCCTTCGCTTCAATGTAGTGACATCAGAAGCTCGCAGTCCAATGTTGAATGACAATACTGCTTAATTAGAATGAAACCATCTTAGTGAGTAGACCCTCCCTGTTGAGTCAGACCCACATCACCAGAGCATCCCATTAGGTCCGGACAGCTTCCATCAATAGGGAATCAATTAGACCAATAGCAAGTACATCCCAGTTGATTGTAACCTTGAACATGTAATACTAAAATCAGCTGGTTGTAGCTTGGCACTCCGGGGAGAAGGAGGATGCCATAACTGGCGCTTGATTTGCATGCTGGTCTTAGATTACATCACGCTAGGTAATGGTGATACCAAGGTCACAGTTCTACCTTGAATTTGAAGGCCCTTGTTTAATTAATTACATTTAGAATACTTCTCTGTTAAAAGGTACCCCCATTTATCATGTGAGTGAAAGGTTTGATGCTACACTTAAAGATTTGGGGAGTAAAACTAATAAGAATAAAAAGAATAAGAACTTAGAGAAATGTCATTCGGGGAACTTGCTAGGTTTTATTTATAAAAAAATCTTGTCATTAAAAGAAGTTGAACAATTCCAAGCATTGATTTCCACTAAACCTTGGACATGTAGCCAGCGGTACTGAATGATCTAATCACTTTGCTGTCCTTTATTAAGATTTGTTAAAAAAGAACCAGTCACTCCTTTGAGGTTCAATTACATTTCGGATTTAATTACTGAAGAATAAAGTTTGAATTTGAGAAACAACTATATCAAATTCAAAACTGTTACTTTGACATTAAGAGCTTGATCAAAAACATTGACTTCAATTCAATTAAGTTGGAGATCTGAAGTTTCCATACAGTGTGAATAAATGTGTGTGTCAACTATTTAAAAAAATAATAATTACAACACATTCTGACACTAGGATTAATAGCGAATGTCACTCGAGTGTCTTTTGAGATCAAATATAAATATAAGTTCAAAACTGTGAGGCTTGCCGAAAGACATGAGAGCAAGATTCAAAATCATTCGTCCAACATTTTTAGTTTGTAATGAATAATAAGCAGTGTCTTGAGTGTAAACAGTAGCACTAACCAGCTTCAGTAGCAGGGAGATTAGTGGTGTCATTTGATGGTGATGTCATGGTGACCGATGATGTCACAATGGTCTGCATAGCATTGTGATGCAATTTCATTAACAGTGATTAACAGTTTTAGATGATTAAAATCAATATCATATACTATTTATATGACAAATGAATTGTCTTTTAACTCTAAGGATTGCCTTAAATTAACTATTTACATTACCCATATTCGACCCAATAAGCGCACAGGGCACTTAAAATAAAACAGAAGGGGTGGGCACTTATTGGGACCAATTCAGAGTGAAATTGGCGTAAATTCATCAGTAAGCCTTAAGTCACAAATATCTAAAATAAACAGAATACAGTCATGCCCCGCTTATACGGACTTCAAATATCCGGAAACCTCGGTTCCCGGACAATTTTCATTTAAAACGAAGGGGCGCTTATTGGGACATGGGTGCTTATTGGGTCGAATATGGTAATTGTAGTTCAAACTGTATTGTGTAATGTTCAATTAATTTGGTGACAATATTGATTCAGGTATTTGTTAAAGTATATTTTCTGAACTCTGAACTTGGTAAGTATTCTAAAACCAACCATTTACCTCAAATGGTGTGACAGGAAGAATGAAATGTATATTTGAATGTAAGAAAGCATGACAAATCCTAATGTGTTGTTATGAATCTTAGTCCCACCTCTGCGTAATGCATTATCCATCAGGAAATATTTGTATTGATTGTCAATTACCACGCTCAGTGTCACTAGCGGAACATCTCGAGATGTCAAAGTAGTATATGTATTGATTCCTGGAGAACTGGCTGTTATACCCATCCCCCAATATCCTGACTTATCATATACACAGATCTCAAGACAACTTGCTGGTAATTCATATGCTTGTCGGAAAAAGTGCCTGTCTTGGTCTTTGACAAGAGCAATCTCTCCTCCCTGTTATTAAGGAACCATCAGCATTCAAAGGCTCAGATAGGCCATGAATATCCCCCCTGCATATATCCCCATGTTTAGCTAATGGATGTTTGACCTATGTATTGATTTCTTGGATATGAATATCCGTGACCCCAGACCCATTTCCTTGTTTAAATCCTGTACAAAGTTCTAACCGAGATGTAAGTACGATTGTACGAAAAACAAAGAGGAAATTGTCTTCAATTAACATGGCACTTTTGGGTATCCAGACAAAAAATGATTGAAAAATTGCAGCATGATTGTGAGGGCAAACAGAGGAAATTGTCAACTGACATGGCGGATTTTTATATCCAATGTAAAAAATGGTTGAAACATTGTAGTGTTTTGATGGTGTTTTGTTTAAGCCAAAGAACAATCGGAGAACATCAACAAGCGCCAATTTCATTTCTTTGTCTGTTGTCTGACCTTTGCTTTGCTGACCTAATTCCAATATCCACCTTCAAGAAGGGATGATGTGTTGCCTCCATTTAATTATTTTTTTCCGATGTTTATAAATTGGTTCCGCTTTCAATGAACTTAAATTCATTTCAAGGAGCTTTTGAAGTAATTCAACAGGAATGACAGATTACTTGAACTGGGGTAAGGTCAAGCAACAAGTACTTGCTTCTGTCGTGGATTATTTACGATTCAGTATTTCCGGCTTTGAAGGAAATTTTTGAAATCAAAGGCATGCACATTTTATACAGATTGTGTATCTGGTTCCTCTACTCAAAATTTTTGTGCACATATTTTATTCTGTTTGTGTGGGATTGCTACAATATGTTATCAAACTAGAATATCAATAGGCAGTTAATATGTGGAGTGCAGCCATGGCTACTTGACCTTACTGATCCATGGCTCATGTGTAGATTACTTAAAAGTAAGGTGGATTGTGCTGACTGAGAATTAATAGTTGTGCCAGGAACAGACATGAGGTCAGCTAGGATCACATGTTGAATGTTGTGTCACTTATGGTCACATCTATCAAATGTACAGATTCAATGTCAGCCACTGAATCTTTTGCAAGTAATTCATGTCCATATTGCATGGATGATTCACATTTTAAATCATTTTCTTACTGCGTATGTCCACTTTGCCTTTACAGGGTTATGTCAAATATTTTTTTTAAAAGCTCATGTCCATACAGCAAGTACTGCATGAAGAACACATTGAGTAATTTCTTAAAACCAGTATCCATTATGAGGTGAACTGACCAACACATAGAATCTTTTCCTAAAACCTTACATCCATTTAACATGAACTGACTAACACATTGACTCATTTTCTAGACCATAAGTCCATTTAACATGAACTGACCTACACACTGAATCATTTTCAAGATCTTAAGTCCATTTAACATGAACTGACCTACACTGAATCATTTTCAAGATCTTAAGTCCATTTAACATGAACTGACCTACACTGAATCATTTTCAAGATCTTAAGTCCATTTAACATGAACTGACCTACACTGAATCATTTTCAAGATCTTAAGTCCATTTAACATGAACTGACCTACACTGAATCATTTTCAAGATCTTCAGTCCATTTAACATGAACTGACCTACACTGAATCATTTTCAAGATCTTAAGTCCATTTAACATGAACTAACCAAAACATTTAATCTTTTTCTAGACCATAAGTCCATATAACATGAACTGACCAACACATTGAATCATTTAATCACACAAGACCATTTAACAGGAACTCACCCTGTGTATGGAATCATTTACCTTTCGCCCATATCTATACCAAGAATTCAAATTTCAATATGATGCCATTTACTTATACAGCTCAAGTCAATATCGTCTAACATTGATTTCTGACTGGTGGGGTTGAGTTGTGATAGTCAGACACTATAATCACAGAGGAATGCGGCTGCAGTTGACACACACAGTTTGAATGCCCTTGTAATTTAGGGAGAACCTCAGCTCCACTCCTGCTCTGAAAATCTAAGACAAAGGAGAGGCTGGTATTGATATGGGATATATCAATGCCATGTTGTCAGTGCTGGATGAGCTCAAGCGGTGTGAAATCATGTCATGAGAATCTATACATGTGTTCTGGATCTGCAGAACTTTGTGCATCCTCCCACCCAAACTCATCCCCAGCTATTCATCTCTGAATTCTTCTCATGTCCTTGGCATCAATATCAGCATCATTACAGTCCAGATGATTTCTTAATGACATGTTCCAGATCCCCATTCAATAGGGACCATATTTTGAAAGCATCAAATGCTGTGACATTTCTCAAGTTGCAGACAATTATACATATTATCTGCATCTTCAGATTCTATAGACTTGCTCATTTAAAGTGTCAGAGGTTAAAATAGGTTTAGCAATTGGGTCATCAATTCAGACACTGGATTCTCAAGGTGTTAAAGAGGAGCTACTTTAACTGTCATAGCTTTGAAAAGTTGTACAATAAACACGGCTGGCAGTGTCTTCTCTAGAGATCTCAATATTGACTGCATTTCAATGGTAAAGTCAATATTGCTTGGAGAAGTTCCTGTGATAAATGGCAAGTCTATGATAGACCAGCAATAACACTCCAAACAGTCAACACTGCCTTATATGAACTCATGGTAAATAGTGCTGCGTTTGACTGGATCAGAGTGAAGTCATGAATAACTCACTCTACCAGAAAATTCAAAGGGCTGAAATGAATCTTTGAGCTTTGATTGAGAGATTCCAACTAATGGTATTTTATCATCTAATCATCGTATCCTAGAATTCTAAGTTTGAATGTTGCATTTTGTATAATATTGAATGAATGTGTTCTAAAGAATTTAAAAAAGCAAGACTAACAGTGAATATTTCAATAACATTTGGTTAGTTCAGCTATGTGTACAGCACACAATATGGACAGGCACCAATGAAATATGGTCCATGCAACCACTATGGACTGGAACTGGTGTTAGATCAGATGTGCCTGTGGATATAGAACATCAATATTTATTCACAATAATGAGAGACCATGGGCCTCAGATGCATGTTACTCATTCCATTAGAGCATGTACAATATAGATGAATAGA
This sequence comes from Haliotis cracherodii, assembly GCF_022045235.1. Lineage (NCBI taxonomy): Eukaryota > Metazoa > Mollusca > Gastropoda > Lepetellida > Haliotidae > Haliotis > Haliotis cracherodii. The sequence goes on along the minus strand of NW_027266264.1, from coordinate 56,019,616 downwards.
TGCCTCTAGCATCTTCATCCTCACATCTGAATTTAACAAGGGTGAGGGGATGTTGTTTTATGGCCCTGTCCTTACCATTCTGGTTATATTGTGATGACCTGTAAACAATCAAGTCTGAGCCAAGCAAACCGGTGGTTGATAGCATGAGCAACCATCCTTGGCATCAGGGTTTGTTGACATGCAGTCCCCCAGATTACATGATGTAACAATGAGATCCTCCTTGTACTCAGTTTGTTTGTTTGTTGTTTAATGCCTTGGGTTGCTGAAGACCAAATTGAAACCAGATCCTCGCAGGGAAAGGGGGTGGTCTCAGTTCTTATAACAAACATTGGGTCACTGTGAACCTTTGCTGTCCTGGCATCCCTGCAATGGTTAATGGAATGGAGGAACTGTCAAAAGGATGTGTTGATAACAGAGTGAGTGAATGGGTTTATGCTGTTTTTGAGCAATAACATTTATATCATGGGAAGAAAGCCCTATATTGATGCATGTCTCAGAATACAATACTGACACATTATATTTCTAAGGAAAATACATGAGGTGTATTTTCACTGAAAAGGGTAAAATAGACACAGGAAGCTCATGTATAAATGGAGAGGTGTTTGAGGATGGGCATCCCAAAATATGACACGATGGGGAAGGCTATTATGTTTTTGTGCACTCATGAATCATAATTCAGGCTCTCAATGCCCTTGCTATAAATATGATTTCATGTATAAGAGCAGCAGGCTGTAAACTAGTTGGACTCATTATGCACCTTTAAGTCTGTCAAGCAATTGTCAATGCTAAAAGCTGTAATGTAGAATCTTGTTGTACCGAGGCTTGTAAATGTAGACAGATCTATACTGTCTGGGACCCCTGTATTCTTAAATCACAAATAATTAACAGAAAACCAAAAATGGAAATGTTGGATGTAGAGGAAATTGATGCTGTCGCATTTTCAATTACTTGCTTACAGCAAAGATTGTCTTTACTGAATTTAAAACATATCATCACATATTGAAAAGAATACATTTATATACCATCCAATACTTGTATGCAGATCACATGGGGATTGTGTCTCATTCAAGATTATTGCAATTATATAGCGATGTGTGTGTGTGTGTGTGTGTGTGTGTGTGTGTGTGTGTGTGTGGACTAATGTCTAATTTATTGAGCTCAGCCCACTGAGATACCATGCTGCAGTTTAACATGGATTATAACCCCTTTCCACGCCGACATTATATCCACTGACTACATAGGTGTTCCTGGTGATTAAAGCACTGGCTTACCAGGGTTCATCATTCAGAATGTGTGAAACCCATTGCTGGTGTCCCACCTCAGTGATATGGCCAGACTATTACTGAAAGCGACTAAACACCTTCTCGCTCCCTTTCTTGTATGCAACTCACTCACTCTATTTATAAGTAAATTCAAAATATTAACACCAGAGAACAATCAGTCTCGATAATCTGCTGAAATAGATTCCATTGGGCACAAAGGGCAAAATAGCTATCAAAATTATACGAATGGATAACTGAAAGTGTTAATTTTTGTTGTGAGTATCAATAACTAATCACACTTATTGTTCATAAATACATGAATCTGATATGAAATATCATGAGCATTTGACAGTGATGATCTAATCAAGAAATGAGACCAACACGATTCCTTCTCTGCACACTGTGTTTGGCATGACCTATAATCAATGAATGCTCATATGAAACTATCAATCAATATGGCCCATAATGCTTCACTTCTTTTCTCTATTCATTAATTAAGAATATGTTGATGACATTTTTCCAAACAATTTATTCTTCTGCTTATTGACAGCAATCTAATATAGCTGCGTAAGACAAACATTATGTTCATTTTTATATCATTGTCATGTATATGGTCCATAGAGCCCAACAATGCCATTACTATGTTGGCTCAGATCAAAGCAAGTGCTGTACCATCAAATAAAGTGGCTGCCCTGACAGGCAATATTCTGCCAGATCTCCTGGGTATGATAACTAGAAAAGTGCACGCTAGGCATGGACACAACGTGTATCATGTGAGCGGTCAGTAATGGCTGACCATGGCATCATTAGGGTGTAATAAAGAACTGTTACAGGCATAGCATGAAATATTGACAAGACCGCACGAAGTATTCCAGTAGGACAGGACTTATAGCCCTTGAGATAGATAAACAAACAGTGTGTTGTACATTATCATGCAGTGTTGTCAATTGATAGACAGGCCAATTATTTATTTTGGTATTCTTTTATTTGTTGCATTAATACCTCATTAATGAATTATATACAAGCAACGGAATGTATGATAGTTTTTCTTTGGGCAGACTGTTTTGTCAGTCTGATGATGCTTCCAAACCTGATCCAATTCATAAAATGGATTTCTTTCCATGTGTTCTTTCATGCTTTCTGGTAGAGTGAGTTGGGTTTAACACCGATTGAACAGTATTCCAGTTATATCACGGTGTGTCAGTTTAATTTGGAAATCCCGAAGTGATTCAGGTCTCAGACATTTTATGACTTTGGTGAAACCCATGAGCACAGGTATGGTGCTGACAAACCTAGAAATATAATTAGGCAAACCAGGATTCAAATTCATGATCATAGGTTTCTGGTGTGTCCAAGGGATGCAACTCTGCACAACAAATTGCAGTGCTTTAGATGACTGGGCCAGCCATACCCCTTCTTTCTGTTGGAAAAACATGAACTACTGAAGCTTGTAAACAGGAGGTCTGATATCTGAATTATCTTATGCTTAAATTCAGTAACTGTTTCAGTGATTTCCCTCATGATTGATGCACTAAACCAGAGACCATATACCGATGGTCTCTGACTAAACCTTTATCACTATTTAGATTTATGTGGAATTCCGCGTGTTGCTGAACCTCAGAACACTATTGGCTGGAGAGGCATCTCTCAACATGACCACAACAATGTTGGACTGATTAGCCCTGACTATTTAGTATCAACACCAAGCCTCCTATTCTGACCACAGGTGTCCTGACCACACACTCTGTCCGTAAGAGGAGCTGGGTAGTTTAGTACACATCAAACAAACATCACACATACTTCATTCCTTGCAAGTCAAGATGGCTGCCCATCTGCTTCCTGCATACTACCACTGATTTGAACATGTGAAACATACTACCTTTATCAGACTGTTTATGAGAATGAAGGACAGACCGAAGTCACATATCAGACTGTTTATGAGAATATGAATCATTAATTACATCATCTTAAGTTGTTTTTATATCATGTTACTAAATCAAGAGCTATTACAGACATACCAACCCTAATGGTGTCAAGAAAAAATATACATACAAAATTAAAATGTGGTGTTAATTGAAAACATTCTCTTTTAAAACATGTTTGAAATTTTGATAAAAAAATTAATTAATTGAGGAATAAACCTCAATTTCATATTTATATTTTTTGTATTTTTCTTCCAACGTCTTTTCACATTGATGAAGACAATTAAAACAAGAAATTTAATCGGTCTTTTTTTATCCAAGTAGGTCTCCAATGGAACATATTCAAGTTCATCCTGGTCCTTGAGCTTACCAGACAAGATAATATGTATGACCTTTCTAAGCTCAATAACTCCCACGTCATTCCAGAGTAAGAAGCGGAAAATACCAACCCTGAAATAATGCAATGAATTTCAACTTGTTCCAGTCCAAGCTGTGACGCACAGCTCAAGCCTGACAGGTCATTTCATGATGGTGTTATGTTGAGAGCCAAGTGTAAAATGTTCAAGTTCATGTTTTGTCAAACAAATACAAACAACACATGTCAGTCACACATTCCTTGTCTCTGATGATGAGGAGTGCGAGTCACAGTTCAACTTCTTTTAATTTACTGCCTCAGAAAGCTGGAAATGTAGAACGCATATGCCAAACTGTCTCCACTGACAGCAAGCGAAGTCAGGCTGGACAGAAAACAAACATCCCATGTCAAGGATTTAATAATTTTCTGCATCAGCACTCACATTTGACTCTGTTACTTTTCTAAATTAACAGAAGGAAAAAGTTAACTTGTTTATCCATGGCATCGCTTAAATTTGACCCAAAATAAATAATCCCCTTGTAGGGCTGACAGGCAGCTTGTAGGTATGTGATGGTAAATAAAATGGATTAGCTCTCTTCTGGCGCAAACAAATTTACAAACTTCAACCAGGTGAAAGGGAGTTTGACACTTAATAGCAGGAGGCACGTTACTGGGAGATGGCTTTCAGTATCCGTACATTTGAATCCAGTTGTAGTTCGTACAGAGTTTTAGGAAATGGGTGTTTTAATGGCATTGTAAAAAACATGTTCATCATCGATATTTCAGCCTTGGGAAATGCTACTAGTTTGGCCAGCATTTAAATTCCTTTCCAGGAAATTGATTTTCTTTTTACGTTGCGATTCAAAATAATCTTATTCAGTCATGAACAAGTTCATAGGATTTTACTTAAAATCTGTCTCAACTCCATTTTCAGAAATAACTCGCCCAAAAATCCATCAAAGACAAAAATGGAGTCTTCATGAAGTCTTAGCTTGACAAATAAATATTGAAAATGTTTTTGATGCAAACATGTTGCTCCTAATGCCAAACATTAGCAACAGTTTCAAACACTGTCCTGAACATGTCTAGCTCCAACAGACGCATATACTACTTGTCCACAACTAATCCTTACTCAACAAAATTAAACCCGTCAGCTGGTTGGTATTTGTCAGGCTCTTCTACAGTAATACAGAAACCCAGAGCACTTTCCTGCCTCTCCAACTGGAGATTATTCTATCAATAGCCAAGAGGGTGTTAATCATAGGCCAACATATGCTATATGACAGGTTCAGATTGATCTGTGTTCAACTAGAGTGCCAGAAAGTGGTCTTGTTTCCTTGTTTACTGCAATACACTGTATATTTCAGAACATGGGTGCTTTAATAAGCGCAGGGAAACACGTACAACTTCAGGAAAACCAATACCAAAGGGCTTGAGGCACCTTGAGGGCAAAGTTTTTTGGATGAATTATTGAGTTTCTTAGGAAACAACTGATGTAAAATATAGCACTCAGGACCAAAACTTTCAACAGTGTTCTAAAATTATTGTTATCTGAGTTCTTGGTTTCACTCTATTCTTACTGCAAAAGTTTCAAGTGCATTTCAAGAACTAATGATGAATTTTATGAGTTACCTGTGCCATCAGCAATGTTGATGGGATTTAACAATGGTCTTTGTACTCAATGCGATCACAGGCTGAAGATATATGCAGCTTGTAAAGTCTTGTATATCCTTATAAAGATCACATTTTTGTTTAATTCTCTGAATTACAGATTTCTTGTTATCTATTAGCTGAGGTCTGTCAAAAACAAAATATATTTGTACTTTTTCTCTTTATTTTAATTACCATGGTTCTTTTGGGGTTCATTTTTAGGAAAACCTGCTAGCTTTTCACTTTAGGTGTAATCTCTACTGGAGCAGGACGGAAAGAGAACAAACAAATTAAACAGGTCAGTGTTACTGTAGGCTACTTGACATAACTATTTCCTGCCACAAATGTTTTTGAGTAAGTATGGTTTTACCCTGCTTTTAGCAATATTCCAGCAATATCATGACGGGGGGACACCAGAAATGGGCTTCACACATTGTACCCATGTTGGGAATCGAACCTGGGTCTTCAGCGTGACGAGTGGCACTTTTACCACAAGGCTACCTGACCACTTCCAAACGTTTTTGTCACAAAATAGTGACAGGTGGATCTGTGAAAGAAGTCATGAAATTTGTCTGATCTTATGCAACAATAAACATAGATTTACACACAGAAAAAGAAGGAGTCTTTACTTGTAAATGTGTTTTTTTTCAAACATCACCTACAAACTCATTTATTTTTCTTCCATTTCTTTCTGTGTCAGGAAGTTAAGTTGGAAAACAAATAATGCTCTTGTGTTTAAGTGGTAGAGCGTCCGCCTGGAGAGTGGAAGGTCCGGGGTTCGATCCCCGGACGCGTCATACCAAAAGACGTTAAAAGATGGTACTTGTTGTTACCCTGTCTGGCGCTCGGCATTAAGGGGCTAAAACAAGGACTGGTCGGCTCGGAGTCAGTATACTGTGTCTGAGTGGGGTATTCATGTTAAACTGGGGCATGGTATCTCAGTGAGCTAGCACTATAAATCGACATCAGTCCGGCATCTATTTGTTTCTTTTTATTTGTAACTTGTAAAAAATGCACTTGATCATTTATCATTAGAGTTCATAGTTACTTCAGTTTTGTGTGTTTTATATCTCCCCAGTTTGAAAAACATGGGGATATAGCGATCAGCATGTCCATCTGTCCGTCCAACTGTTCATCTAATCGATTTCTGTTTCCAGAATGGAACACCTATACCGTTCAATATTTCTTCTTGAAACTTTCTATATAGATCAGTTTAGTTGGCAACTTGTGCCTTTTGATGATTTGCAAATTTTATTCTTTTTTATTTTGTTTTGTTTTCATGTCTTTTCATGATGATAATAAGTTTTTTTCCATTTCCGTAACAGGACGCCCAAACCTTGAATTATTTCTTGTTGAAACTTGCAAAATAAAGATTAGTCTAGTGGTGAACTTGTGCCTTTTGATGATTTGGGAGTTTGAAAACAATTAACAGCATTATTCTTTTCTTCACTGAACTGAAGATATCCAATAGCAATGAACCAAAACTGGGGTATAAGTAGCCAAACTCAGACCAGACCAGTGGGATATATCATCTGATGACATTGATTGTAGTTATATTCATAAAAGATGGAGGGATGGTAAACAAGCATAAATATAGTTTTATTTTACTTTCTGAAAGTGACTTTGAAAAAGTGTCTCCAAGTTACTCATGTACAAACGGAGTTATTTCCCATTTTTGTTTTTGTTTGTTTGTTGTTTAACGCCACACTCAGCAATATTGCAGCTATATCACGGCGGTCTATCAATAATCAAGTCTTGATTAGATAATCCAATGATTGACATCATGAGCATCAATCTATGCAATTGGGACATGATGGCATGTATCAACCACCCTATCCTGTTAGTCGCCTCTTACGACTACTTTTGTAATTGTATTTATGTTGAAATATCTATCATATTCCTTTGGTGGACCCTCAGTTGTAGCAATTATTAAAGTCAAAATTTCCTTAAAACCATCTAGCTGTCTTGTCTGTGTTTTAACAAGTAGTGCCTGACCAAACCTAGATTTCACAATGAGTGAGTAATCATTAATGCTGATATGTGTAGAATGATGCATCTACAATTTTTCTTTTACTTTTCCATTTTAAGAATTAGCACAATTGTGTTAGGAATAAGGATTAATGCATATGTCATTTCCATGCAAGAAACTATCTCCTATCATTCTCAGGTTGTTTCACACTCAATAAGAGTGAAACTGACAGTTTTGTAAAAGCATGCCCTTATCCCTATGTCATATACCACTCTGATGTACCTCTGGGAAACCTCTTAAAAACAGCCAGCATTAATGACATTATACATCAGCTGCTACAGTATGAAAAAAGGGTATAAAAACACAACAACTCCACAAAAGTGCTTAGTGGTCCTCTTGTATAAGGTGTATGTTATTATGTATGGTAAACAGGAACTGTTTTCATTCCTACTACAAATGATATCTTCCGGTCTACCGTTTTAATAAAGATAACAAGAACATAAAAGGACCATGAAGATTGTCAACAAATTATTATCCACCAGTGTTTTCATCCAGAGAATAGGTAGTCATGCAAATATGAGCACCCTTTGGAAACTTAAAAGCAACAGACATACTGGCCTCCAGGAATGGTGATATATAAACACACACACTCTCTGAAAATATTTATTCTTCAGATTTTCTTAAATAATTGATTTCATCATCTTACAAATCCTGTTTGAAAATCAGAGTGAAATTCAGACATCGCTCATAAGTGCACTTAGCGGTATTGCTTTCTGAAATGTAACACCAAGAAAAATATCATGAAATTATCAAAATACCATAAAAATAAGCGACAAAACCTTTCCAAATTATAAGAAATCTCTGCTAAAAGCAGCCCACTGAACAATTCCGTCTATATCATAATCATGGGTTTATGAATCACTATCCAGAAGTTGAGAATATATGAGTGATCAAATACGATTCTTTTGAAATTTGAGTTGTCCGTTACTCCAAACTGAAATGGTAGAAAATTGTCAAACATTTTCTAAATGTCAGACTCTGTGTCTATTACATTAACCTCCAGACATGACTTGTTAAAAATAAATGACAGAAAGTCCAAATTTCACAATAGTTTCAAGTTGTATTGTGTTTGTGTGAGTAGCATCAGATCTATGCATGCAACTTCCTTCACTTGTTATCTGGAAATCTTGTCAAGTTGTTTTCTTACGATGCATCTGCTCTAACAATATTGAAAAGAAAGTAAAATAAACACACCAAACTATAGGGTGTCTTAACCAACAGATTTGTGAGGTAACCAAACACGCCATCTTGTAAAATGAGACTCACTTCTTTTACAGTTTTACAGCTTTCATGTTTGTGCAAGAATTTATATAGGTAGGGTCATTTCAAACAATCCAGTTCACAAATGTGAATCAAGTTTTACAAATTTAAAAACCATGTCGTACAGGAAACAAGGGATATCTAAATCTAACCCCAGGGAAACCTACAAAAACTAACCTCCCAGTTGAGACTGGTTGCTTGACTTGCACTGCCCGAGAAAACAGGCTGTCTATTTTATGTGACTCTTTTGCCATTGTGGATGAGTTTCATTATATTATGCGCTGTGAAGCATTTCATTATTAGAGTATATATTGTACATACCATAAAATATTTTAAATTTCCAAACATATTTACATTTACCGGTAAATATTTTTTTAACTTTCAATCTTCAAGAATTAAAATGTTTGTCAAAACTTATCAGCAAAATATTCAATAAGTTATCAACTCACAAATTATGTCAGCCATTCTTATTCTTATGCATTTTGTTATTTTGTACCACCTTTTTTGTGGAGAAAAAAAATAAATAAAAGTACCAAGTACTAAAAAGTGATTGTGTGGCAAATGATTTCCATTGATGTGCTTGTTCATTCTGCTGATCCCCTCTCCTCTAAATTCATTAGCAAATCTTAATCCATCAAGGAAGGGGACATGGGTGTCCCAGTCATCTAAGCTGCCACAATTCACTGTGCAGAGTTGCGTCCCTTTGACATGCCTGAAACCTATGATCATGGGTTTGAATCCTGGTTTGCCGTCATTATGTTTCTTGGTTTGTCAACACTACTTGTGCTGATGGGTTACACCAAAGTGGTAAACTTTGGGACCTGCATCACTTCAGGCTTTCCTCACACATTAAACTGACACACTCTGATATAACTGGAATTATTGTGGCATTATACCCATCTCCCAATATATTTAAATGAAAGGTAAATCCAACAAAAACTGTATGTTGAAAATATATTAAATTATCCAGTTTTTCTGCCAGGCCATTTAAATCAACTTTTTTCTTTTAAAAATCATCTGAAAAGTAACTGACTGAAGGAAGGAAAATTTAAATAAAAATCACTTAAAAATGAAATATCAGTGACAACATGCATTGGAAACTATCTATTACCATTTTTTCAGGTTCATATTTGTGTGTGAAAAAGGCTAGCTTCAGGTGAAAGCTCTGCTCAGAGAGAGAACAAACAAATTCAAAATGTCTGTAGGTTACTCAACATGACTGTTTCCTGCTTCAGTTTTTTAAATGACTAAAAAGTGACAGGTGGATCTGTGAAAAAACTAGTCAAATTTGTCTGATCTTATGCAACAATAAACATTGATTTACACACAGACAAAGTGGGAGTCAGAAATCAAATATGATTTTTTAAACATTACCCACAAACCAGACTCATTTATTTTTTTCTCCATTTTATGGATTTTATGTGTCATTATGTCAGATGGGTAAAAAAGGGACAGGTTTGAATGATTGGTTATTATGACAAAAGAAAAAAATGGGAATACAGGTTCTGTGATAAGATTAAATTTGTTTGGGATTTTTTATTGATTGTATATAGTATACTGAGAAACAGACTTTCTACAATAGCGTTGATTGACATGTTTATGTCATAACAGGTAGTACCTCAGGTCTTACGATGGCAATTGAAATGCAGCATAAGTTTGTTACAGATGAATGAGTTCAGATGTAGGTCAAACAAGGTTCTCTGACTGTCAATTGACACAAAGAGTAGCTGGTAGGAAAGTATCATCTGGTAGCCATCTTGACAGCTATGACAATCCAAAGCATCCAACAATTTTATCACTTGACTCAAAAGCTTAGCTGCTAAAACTGGGCTGTTTGAACACCGGATCTTCAGAAAGACTGATTTAATTAGGGTAATTCAAACAGTTTGTCTGCTGGTGAAGAGGTAAAGGAAGGGAGCAAGCTGACATTTTGTCTTGTTCTACCAGCTACCTTAATACACATCCAACATTCCAATACCTAAAGGACTGCCTCTGTCTAGTGGATAGAACATCTGCCCAGGGAGCAGAAGGTCAATGGTTTGATGACTTTGATCCCCGGCCGTGTCATACCAAAAGATGTAAAAAAGGTGGTACTTGTTGTTACACTGGCTGGTGCTCGGCATTAATGGGATAAATCAAGGACTGGTCTGAGTAGGGTATCCATATTAACAACGGCATGAGGTACAAGCATCCATAAGCAGACATGCATATATAAGTGCAATAATCTTGAGCACACCGTTAAACCCCATTTCATCTCACCAGTCCTGTAAGGTTATAAGACACATGAGAAAAGAAACTTGATAAGTAATTTGTTATTTTTGTTCTTGCTGTTACTCATTACTCATGTAATTTAGTGAGTGAGTGAGAGCATGCTGTACTTTTAATGCTGTAGTCTACAATATGACAGTTGTTTCATGGCAGTGTGTAAATAATCTTGGAAAACCAATGTTTTGTAGCATGAGCAATGAATGATCAATGCTAAAGTGGCATGATGACACTAAATCAGCCTAACCACCCAATGCTCTCACCATAAGCATGGGATGTAGGGATCAGTTCTGCCCCACAACCCCAAAGTTCTTTCAATTATGATTCCATCTATTCACAGATACATTCAAAGATGTAATCTGTCATATCATGTATGAAGGGGCAGTGGGGTGAAGCTTTGGCTTTTTAGGTCAAAGTCCCAGGTTCACTTCTCTTCATGGGGACAATGTGAGAGGCCTATTTATGGTGACTCCAACTGTGATATTGTGGTTATATTTCTGAAACCTCACTCACTCACTCCATTCAATTACTCATGCAGGTGAGGTAATGGGAAATGGGGTTTAACATCGCGTTCAAGATTACTGCACTTATATAGCAACGTGTATGCATATGTGCATGTGTAGCTGCTTGTACTAGTCTGGACTAATGCCGAGGTACCGTGCCACAGTTTAACATGAATACCCCACTCAGATACAGTATACTAACTCCCAGTCCTTGTTTTAGCCCCTAACTGCTGAGCAGCAGGCAGGGTAACAACAAGTACCATCTTTTGGTGTGACGCATATGGGGATTAAACCACGGACCTTTCACTCTCTGGGCAGACATTCTACCAATAGACCACGGAGGCGGCTGACTCATGCAGGAGGAGTGAGTGAGTTAATATTTAACGTCGCATCGGCAATATTTCAGCCATTCTGTGACGACCATGCAGGAGGAACAAAGCTTATGTACAATAGAGAGTATATAGCATGGTGATGAACGTGTGTACTGGTCATCATCAGCAGGGACTAGGGATCATCGTCTCATTAGGCATGAGCTCTGCACACCAAGGGATACCGTTTGTTCAGTCAGTGATGAAATTAACAAGAAAATTTCAATCATGTACAAATAGCCTTAAGCTTGAATAAAAATATCATATTTGACAAAAAGCGTAAACAGTGAATGAATTCATGCTCAAATGTTGATTAAAGCGATGTCCTTGAGGGTTTCACGATATGAAACGGAGCAAGCCGAGCACAGGATGGGTTAGCTGGGGGATGTCTGCAATAATTCTGGAACAATTTACTGATGAGATGTGAAGATGTGTAAAAGTGAGAGTGTAATAGGAATTGATGGAGTAAAATAAGTGGAGGAAAGCTTCCTTTATTACCAACAAATCTGTCTTCAGCAATGGTGAAAAATCGGAATCCATGTTGAACCTTGTCAAAGACACATTCAACATGTTCTGATGGTGTGAATCATGATACAAGTGATGCAGCTAAAGCAAAAACCAAGCATAAGTCCATGAAATTAATGTATTCTTTTCATCAGCTATCTCCTCCAAAGCAAGCGAAAGAATAAATCCCTATTAAAATTTCATCGAAAATGTGGGGTCTAAGAGTGCTGGGGCAAAATGTGGGACAAATCTTGGTCTTTAGTGTTTCTGAGCAACAAACCAACATCCATCTACGACACATTTATGACAAGCACCTCCATATTCTCAAGTGTCTGCGCTATAAGTGCCACAAATGGCAGCCATTACAAGTAGTCATATAGTTAGCAGTGAGTGGGTGGCTTTCGTGCCTCAATCCTGCTACTCAACCAAGTCACACAGAGATGAGTTAGGCCTTCTCTAGTGGTGTCTCACAAACTCAGGAACTTGAGCCAGACTAGTAAAAGAGTTTTCTAGCTTAGCAAATTGCATTAAGAACTTTTGCTGTGTACTTCTTGAAAGAGCACTGTCCACAGTGAGGTGTGTCTTGAATATCAATTTACATTATCCATGCAACACTGACTCAGTTATAGTATTTGCTATATACAGCAAGCTGTTAGAAGTTGTTATAGCAATATTCCGGCTATATGATGGCGGTCTGTAAAAAATCGAGTCTGGACTGACAATCCGGTGATTGACATCATGAGCATCGATCCACTTAATTGGGATACAATGACATGCCTCAACCAAGTCAGTGAGTCTCACAACCCGATCCCATTAGTCACCTCTTGCAACAAGCAAAGCCACCTTTTACAGCAAGCATTGGTTGCTGAAGACCTATTCCATCCAGGATCTTCACAGGTTCGTAAGGAGTTGTGCTCAGGATAAGTGTCTCCTCACGCAGTGCTGAAACAATGGTATAGGCACTCCTGAGTGACATTAATGTACCTAAACAAATTGGTTTCTTTAAAGTATGGTTCAGTCCAATAAAAAAAATGACCTTTAGCTAAATAAATGAGTAGGGTTCTCCACAGCAATATCACAGAATGGGTTGCACACATGGTACCAATTTGAGGATCAAACCCAGAACTTTAACAAGCAAAACTTTCACCACTTATGCTACCCTACAACAACTCCCATATTTAAGAGGTCTTCTACTACTAGAATCTGATTCCTTCAGATGATTAAAACTTATCCATGGCCAAGGCTAGTGTTGTATTATAACCCTGAGAGTGTTCAGAGCAGAATGAGGATTTCTTGAAGCCCAGATTAAGTATGCTTTGTTAAAAACATCCCTTGAAATGTTTGTCTCCTAATTCAAGACAGTTCAATCCTCAGAGAACAATATGCCTTGGAGCTAAGTTGTTCTTCAAACACGCCAAACGTTAGCCACTTCCAAGTATGATCTACGTGAACAAAATCTTATTCTTTGAACACAGCATAAGTGTCTTTCATCGCTTCCTCTAGTGCAACAAATGATGAACCTTTAAGTAACATCAGTACCACTTTCTCCTGAGTACCCAACTCTTCTCACAGACGCAGCACAACTTTATGACTGAGGACACAGTGTATAACCACCTCTTGGTCAATCACAGAGATGAAGCCGACAATATACTCAAGCAACAAGGCAAAGGTTGTCACAGTCATAAACATTTTATTTGTACCACAAATGCTTTAAAAATCTGTTTTCTGTCAGAACACATAAGTCAGTGTGTTGCGTGTTGCCTTGGACAATTTTAGGCATCGTTACGTCAGGATTTTATGAAAAATCACTTGTGTAATGACCTCAGTTTTTAATGAAGACTAGGTTCTTCTCTGCAACCTGAAGTGTTATGGTGTAGTTTATGCCTACGAACCTGATGCTTCTTTATGACAATAGCTATATGGAAGCACTTTTCAGGAGAAGTTCGGAAGTGATTTTTCACATCATAAATGCAAGTGAGTCAGTTAACGTTGTTGTTACTACCATCCATAAATGATTAATTTACAGGATGTACACACTGAATGAGACTTTACATTTGTGGGATAAAGTGAAGGAATCTTGCCAAACGGACTGATCTGACTCTCCTATCTGAACGATCTCATCTGGTCAGCTGCAAGACTGTCCAATAGATTAGGCTTTCTTTTTTCGTTATTGATTTGCGACATGGTCATCAAAGATTATTGACTTCCATTTACTAACCTAATTGTGTGGCAAAACAATAAAATCTAATCCTGTGGAACTTTAATCAATAACACACACCATGAATCAGGACTGGGATCAAATATACAGGCAAGCTCTGATCGGGTGATATGCAACCTCAAACTCCATGCCATTAACAAAGAGTGGCATTTTTCATTTAGATAGAGGTTGATGAAAGTTAATCCCATGACGTATTTTACAAATTTTATTTATTTTATTAGACGCAGAGGCATAAAATTGGGGATTGCAGAATGTGTTCTCCACACAAATAAAAAATGAAGAAAACAAGATCCCTTAAGCTTGCACGGATGCATTCCCAGCATCTAATGATTTCTGTTTTACTGCCATTGTTCCTCCAAACTGAAGATCAGGTTGACATAAACATTGTCTATGAGTATACTTCATTGCTTCACAATAAGGTAAAAAAGTGATATCATTTCATGTCCTTCCCTTTTACCTTCCTTTAAAGGAACCATTAAAAACTTAGCAATCCCCAGACAGTTTTCCAACATAATAGACAACAATTAAATACAATCTTCATCCGACATTTGTATGTAAAACTTGATCAAGACAATTGCATAACACACTGTGATCATGCAGTTTGAAATTGAGATTTGCATGAAACATTTTTAACAGCAAAAAAAGCCAAATTGTAGTTCAACATGACTCTTCCTGGCAGGAATTAATTCCATTTCCCATGTTCAATGGACATATATTTCTTTTCATTCCTTCATTTCCGTTTGAGCAATAGGTGATTTTATTATCCATTCCCTTGGATGAAGGAGGGTTGTGAGGTCTGACTGTTACTGAACTGTTCTCAGGATGAAGCACTTCAAAGTGATATTTTTATTCAGATCTAAATGTTCGAACATGTTGGTTATATACCAGAAGTTCCGATTTTGACATTCCATTTGATCAAAACACCAACCTCGTTTCACTTGGTTTTCATGTTTAATAAATTGCCCGAATTTATGAAACTTTACAAGAAATCAAAACATGCATTGCTAACATTCAAGGGAAAGACGGAAAAGGTGATTAGTTTAATGGCCTAGTAATACTAAATTGATTCATACAATATCAGTTTATGATTGAGAATTAATATCTCTTAATCTTCAGTCAGTAATGATGATTTATATCACAGAGATCGATTTGAATTCATTTTCTTCCAATACAGAATGTCAGGAATGACCTTCAAATGATGCTCATTTCACATCTAAAACACATATAAACTTTTTTAGATGTACTGAATAAAGACTCACAATCTCTATTCATGATGTATGAAGGACAGGGTGCCCTCTCTGGTAGAACTTTTTAGAACTTCTAAAAAGAGTTACAGAAAAAAGTAGTGCTCAAGACATGAGACACGTAGCGGTTTGTCGCCGTTGGTTGATAATTATTTTTTCTCTGAGTTTAAAACAAAGGGAAGTAATAGATCATGTGATCCCTTCGTTTGTCTAACTTGATCAAAATAGACTGAAACTTCCACAACTGCTCATGGCTTATCCCTGCAGTGATCAGGTTGTTTCAGTTGGTAAAACTAGCCGAGGAGTCATTAAACACCACATCCTGAGCCTCATCACCTGCATGAAGCCTCACAATTACAACATGGGGGCGAGAAAATCAAATATAAGCGTGTATACATAATGACTTGAAGAGTTTTTTTCCAGAAATGAGAACGATGCTGGGGAAGCATGGTAAACAAATTGCCTAATTTCCATTCTACAAGATAAACTAAAGAAATAAACATTTTATGAAAAGAGCCTTCACTGATGGGAAAGATAGTGTCTGCTGGAGATGTAGTAATGTTTCTTTTATTGCTTTTCTTCATTTCTAGCAGCAATATCACACTCTGATCTGCAGTTAATGTTTTGTATGTGCAGTCACAAGCAGGGATGCAGCCTGCACCAAACACATCATGTGATGGATGGCAAGCAAAAGCTACTGATGGATCGCATCAGTGGCAAAAAGCCCATGTTTAAGCTTTAGGGAGGAGCTTGGGACTCTGTACTCTCCACTGCTGACACTTTCCATATCTCAGGCTTTTTGGGGAGGGTAAAAAGTAAAGGTAAAGTTTAATTAACTTCAAAATTTCAAATTATAAAAAATCATCAATTGCAGCCATTACCAATCATTCATTGAGTCACACACTGAGTGAGTTTTGAATATTGTTTAATGGCAGATGAGAGATTGTCCTGTTATTTATGGAGATAGCTTTAAGAGTCATAATGCTGATAGATATGGTTAATCGAAAAAACAGTGACAAGAAAGCACTGGTGTGTTATGTTTGTCTCGGTTATTTTGACATTTTTTCAGTGGCTATTTTCACAGTCTGGTTGTCATGGTGAGATGAATGAGTGAGTGAATGTTTTAGGCCACAATCAACATTCCGGTTGTATCATGGTGACCCATACGTAATAGAGTTGGATCCAAGTGGTAGATGATAGTATGGGCATATGCAGTCGACCAGGCCACACATATCGTACACACCTGATCCTCACTTCAGCTTACTCTGACTACAGGCATGGGTAGTGGGAGCCTGTTCCAGAGTCAATATTAGTAGGAAAGCATGGGACACTTGGGACCTGTTCTGTCCAGAATCACCATGGGAGACAAGCTTGGGACACTTGGGACCTGTTCTGTCCAGAATCCCCATGGGAGACAAGCTTGGGACACTTGGGACCTGTTCTGTCCAGAATCCCCATGGAAGACAAGCTTTGGACACTTGGGACCTGTTCTGTCCAGAATCCCCATGGGAGACAAGCTTGGGATACTTGGGAGTTGTTCTGTCCAGAATCCCCATGGGAGACAAGCATGGGATACTTGGGACCTGTTCTGTCCAGAATCCCCATGGGAGACAAGCTTGGGACACTTGGGACCTGTTCTGTCCAGAATCCCCATGGGAGACAAGCATGGGATACTTGGGACCTGTTCTGTCCAGAATCCCCATGGGAGACAAGCTTGGGACACTTGGGACCTGTTCTGTCCAGAATCCCCATGGGAGACAAGCATGGGATACTTGGGACCTGTTCTGTCCAGAATCCCCATGGGAGACAAGCTTGGGACACTTGGGACCTGTTCTGTCCAGAATCCCCATGGGAGACAAGCATGGGATACTTGGGACCTGTTCTGTCCAGAATCCCCATGGGAGACAAGCTTGGGACACTTAGGACCTGTTCTGTCCAGAGTCCCCATTGGAGAAAAGCTTGGGACACTTGGGACCTGTTCTGCCCAGAATCCCCATGGGAGACAAGCTTGGGACACTTGGGACCTGTTCTGTCCAGAATCCCCATGGGAGAGACAAGCTTGGGACTCTTGGGACCTGTTCTGTCCAGAATCCCCATGGGAGACAAGCTTGGGACACTTGGGACCTGTTCTGTCCAGAATCCCCATGGGAGACAAGCTTGGGACACTTGGGACCTGTTCTGTCCAGAATCCCCATGGAAGACAAGCTTTGGACACTTGGGACCTGTTCTGTCCAGAATCCCCATGGGAGACAAGCTTGGGATACTTGGGAGTTGTTCTGTCCAGAATCCCCATGGGAGACAAGCATGGGATACTTGGGACCTGTTCTGTCCAGAATCCCCATGGGAGACAAGCTTGGGACACTTGGGACCTGTTCTGTCCAGAATCCCCATGGGAGACAAGCATGGGATACTTGGGACCTGTTCTGTCCAGAATCCCCATGGGAGACAAGCTTGGGACACTTGGGACCTGTTCTGTCCAGAATCCCCATGGGAGACAAGCATGGGATACTTGGGACCTGTTCTGTCCAGAATCCCCATGGGAGACAAGCTTGGGACACTTGGGACCTGTTCTGTCCAGAATCCCCATGGGAGACAAGCATGGGATACTTGGGACCTGTTCTGTCCAGAATCCCCATGGGAGACAAGCTTGGGACACTTAGGACCTGTTCTGTCCAGAGTCCCCATTGGAGAAAAGCTTGGGACACTTGGGACCTGTTCTGCCCAGAATCCCCATGGGAGACAAGCTTGGGACACTTGGGACCTGTTCTGTCCAGAATCCCCATGGGAGAGACAAGCTTGGGACTCTTGGGACCTGTTCTGTCCAGAATCCCCATGGGAGACAAGCTTGGGACACTTGGGACCTAGCTGTTCTGTCCAGAATCCCCATGGGAGACAAGCTTGGGACACTTGGGACCTGTTCTGCCCAGAATCCCCATGGGAGACAAGCACGAGTCGGAATTATACAATTGACCTATTCTTCCCTGAGATTCACATGGGGAGACAAACAAGGGTTATTGGTCAAACATTCAGCCCAGAAAAAATTCCCATCTGGAGATAAGCATGGGGTACTTGGAACCTAACCATCCAAAATTAACTTACCACTGGGGTGGCATTGAGCAGGGGGCACTGAGGATCTATTCTTCTAGCATGTCTTATGCATTTGCATGGCTCTAGGAAAACACTGCTGCCACCTATGAAAAAATGGTGTTCTGACTTTGCCCTACATTTCACAAGAAACTTTGAGATTAAATCAATTGTATACAATGATTAAACTTCAAGGCAATACAAAGTTAAACCATCACATCTTCACACTATCACCCTGGGGGGTTGAACCAAAATAAAGCTTGACAGTAAAAACATTAACAAGAGCGTCTCGGGTCTTGACACATGTGACGTGAAAGCACCTATTCTTCAATGATGAAGACAGGAAACATCATACTATCACTGAGAGGCCTGATCAGGAAATCTGCACAATATCTCTGTGTTTAATGGCCCCAATTTGTTCCACTGATTGTGATCTATTGTCTCATCTTGCTGATCATCATCACAATCAGAATTGATGGGAAGTGAATGAATTGTCAAGATAACAAAATATCAGCTAAATGTGTTCTGTTAAATGTTTCCAGCACGTCAGGTGTGAGACCTGCGTTCAGGGATAATGAATTATTCATACCTCTGGAATCCTGTGATTTCATACTTCAATCTCATTAAGCCTGGCACAAAGGATCACTTCCACACTGATATCACAGATAATGTGCTGTAAATATGATATTTTAGGCTAAATTATTTCACTGAAATCTGTAAATCACTGTGATTAACCAAAAAACTCCATAATCATCAATTCTTTACTTTTGCTGAAAAAATGTGAATGCTTAAGTGATTCATTCAAGTACCATTTACAAATTAGAAAAATAGTTAAATGTCAAAGATTTTGCTTGTTGATGAATAAGCTCAAGTTTTGCAAAAAGTGTACAATATTAGATGATATGGAAAGATGAGTTATACACTATACACAGGTAAATCAGGCTTTGTCTGTTTGGTCTATGACGTGTTGAGAATCACATGTGCTATCAGTCATCTGTGATCTCTAAAGTGCTAAAGGTTCATAGACTATTTTTTTTTAAAAGCAGGTTAATTATTTCTTCCCACAAAAAGCTGTAATAAAGTTATGAGAAAAAGGAGTGAGCGAGTTGGGCTTATCGCCGCTTTTAACAGTATTCCAGTTATATCACGGCGTGTCAGCTAAATGTGGGAGGAAAGCCCGAAGTGATGCAGGTCTCAGATGTTTACCCCTTCGGTGAAACCCATTGGCACGGGTATAGTGCTGACAAACCTAGAAACATAATTGAGCCCACAATCATAGGTTTCTGGCGTGCCCAAGGGATGCAACTCTGCACAGAAAATCGCAACACCTTAGACGACTTGGCCACCCTTGCCCCCGAGAAAAAGGAGATAAATGAACATACATAATCATTAAGCTGTAGTAACCTATGTAGTAATCTATGTGCTGCTCCAAGAAAAAGATTTCGATATTGACTTGTCGCTATACAGAGCTATGGGCTATTCCATGGTGTTGTCCTAATAGACTCCCGATTCGGCACATACTGCACTTACAACCCTGCCATAATGTACATGAAACATAATCCCACGAAAACTGCAATGCGATTTGCTTCCTAAAACACTTGCCTTCAAATATGTGTACCTATAGTTTTGAGCATGCAACTTTGTATGTACGTATCAGGTTGGAATTGTCGAGAGGGTATAGATTTTTGGCAGCCATTGCTCTTTACCTGTCTGTTTTCCAACTTGATAAGTAAGTCTTAGGAAGTGAATCATGTTGTGATTGTCATCAGATCATGACGCATGTGTACAAGTGAATATTATCCTACCCCATTCTTTAACATCAACATCATCATCATCATCATCATCATCATCATCATCATCATCATCATATCTTGTAGCATCATATCATTTTTGTGTTGTAAGCCCATGCTGATGTACAGACATAATTAATAGGATTAGTTTATATTGATTTTTTGTTACATCTTTACTTTTGATCACTCATCTCTTTAGTTGTGAATTATAAAGGCAGTAATTACCCTTCCAAACTCTTTCAGATATTGGAAAATGTCTGAATTATGTTATGAATGTACATGTGTTGGCAGGCATGAGTTTTGTGATTTTGTGGAGCACTGCTTCAGCTTTGATGTACAAGCAGATCTAGTCCTAGTTCATAGGGGACGGAAAAATTGACAGTGCAACAAAGAGGTTGATCAGTGGAGACTGGGATATCCGACAGAGAATGAATCACTACAGAACACAAAACCATCTTTCTTAACCCCATAGCTGAAGGTCAAACAGGGGTAGGTGAAGGTCAGAAGATCAACAACCAATCAGAAAATTAACGACTATCAGTTTTGCTTCCCTTGCAATTTACCAAGCAGAGTACACAAGCCTGGCTGCAGTTATTGAGATTCAGGCACTGAGATGAGGATTCTCAATACAATATGTGTGAATTTCTCCCGGCTTATCCTCAGGGCAAAACATTGCCAATAATTTTACATCAACCGTCCTTACTTGAAAAAAGAAAAAAAACTGAAGTAGAACAGCCAAAATTCATTGTGCCTTGTTCCCAAAATAGTTGAATGGCATGTAAATAAAGTGCTGATTCCAAAATCAATGCTATTTACGTCCAGTGGGAAGGCCACAGCCATTAAACATTGATAGTACAGCTGATGTTGAGGGCATTCAGGAAAGGGAATGGGGTTTCATATCTCTTATATATCAATGTACATGGAATCACATTAACCCACAGCGATAATCCTTGCCAAAGTAACTCTTATCCTACACTTGAAATATGTATGATGAAGACATGTCTAATGGCTTGTCATCTGTGTTTAAATCTAGGCCTTTATCCATGTCTTTCAGAGACATAATGTTTCTAGATATATAATTAACAGGTGTTCAATAATATTGAAAACAATTATAGTCGTATATAGCTTCCTTTGTAATGGCTTCAGCAAGTTCCAGTTAATATTTCATTCCTTGTAGTGTAGTCTTATATATATTTATGTTACTACCAAGAGTATCAGAGTGCCTGTGTTGAATCAGATTACACAGTAAAGAAACTCCTTAACTCTGAAGCATATTCGACAATCGTCAACTTCCTTCTGTTGTTTTTTCTAACCTGCATGCGATGTACTGCTTATCTCCTTCCTTGACAGAGCATGCTGTTGTGTCATTCTCATCTTAATGATCCATGCTTTCCATGCTTTCCCACTGACTAGGACAGACTAGGTCCCCTGTAGCCCATGCTTTCCCACTGACTAGGACAGACTAGGTCCCCTGTAGACCATGCTTTCCCCTTTGGATACTCCAGGACAGACTGGGTCGCCGGTAGACCATGCTTTCCCACTTTGGTGTGTCCAGGACTGACTAGGTCCCCTGTAGACCATGCTTTCCCACTCTGGGGACTCCAGGATAGACAAGGTCCCTAGTAGCACATGCTTTTCCACTGTGGTGACTCCAGGACTGACTAGGTCCCCTGTAGCCCATGCTTTCCCACTCTGGGGACTCCAGGATAGACAAGGTCCCTAGTAGCACATGCTTTTCCACTGTGGTGACTCCAGGACTGACTAGGTCCCCAGTAGCCCATGCTTTCCCACTTTGGGGGCTCCAGGATAGACTAGGTCCCTAGTAGCACATGCTTTTCCACTGTGGTGACTCCAGGACTGACTAGGTCCCCAGTAGCCTATGCTTTCCCACTCTGGGGACACCAGGATAGACTAGGTCCCCTGTAGACCATGCTTTTCCACTTTGGGAAGTCCAGGACAGACTAGGTCCCCAGTAGCCAATGCTTTCCCACTGTGAGGACTCCAGGACAGACTGGGTCCCCAGTAGCCCATGCTTTCCCACTTTGGGGAGTCCAGGACAGACTAGGTCCCCAGTAGCCAATGCTTTCCCACATTGGGGTGTCCAGGACTGTCTAGATCCCTTGTAGCCCAGGCTTTCTCACTTTGGGGACTCCAGGACAGACTGGGTCCCCTGTTGACCATGCTTTCCCACTTTGGGGAGTCCAGGACTGACGTAGGTCCCCAGTAGCCCATGCTTTCCCACTTTGGGGAGTCCAGGACTGACTAGGTCCCCTGTAGACCATGCTTTCCCCTGGTGAAGACTCCAGGACAGACTAGGTCCCCAGTAGCCCATGCTTTCCCATGGTGAACACTCCAGGACAGACTAGACCCCCAGACCCCCATGTTCCATGTGCCCCATGCTTGCCCCTCTGGGTTCCAGGTTGACTTTCATGGGGATTTCCAGGCAGGCTGTTCCATGTGCCCCTTGTGCCTAGTGTGTTCCAGGGCAGATTAGGTCACCAGTATTCCATATTTGTCCCTTGTGGCTATTCCAGAGCAGACTAGGTTGTCAGTACCATGTGTTTTACTCTGTGAGGATTCTTTATCAACACAGGTGAACAGTTGCCAATGTTTGTCTCCATGTGGGGATTCCAGGTCAGAATAGGTAACATCTGATGATGTATGAGTGAACATGAATGTCTGGTGTTAACTACGAGTGACCTGGGTGCTAGCGTGTCATCTTGTTCATGCCATCACCCACTAGTTTGACCAATCATACCAGCTGGAATAATGCTGACTGCAGTAAATTTAAAATGTTAAAACATCAACACCATGAGACCGACCAATGTCAATAATCCACCCAAAGAGATTCATTTGGGCATAAAGGGCAAAATAACTGAAAATTATTTGAATTGTTCACTGACAATCAGCAGTGACACCAGGTGTTCCCGATAATGCACTATCTCATTCACTCACATCTTGGTGCATGCAATGACTTGGACAGGAATCTCAATATCTTCCAGTGAAAAAGTGAGTAAGTGAGTGAGTATAGTTTTACGCCGCTTTTAGCAATATTTCGGCAATATCACAGCAGGGGACATCAGGAATGGGCTTCACTCATTGTACTCATGTTGGGAATAAAACCGGGGTCTTCGGCGTGACAAGCAAATGCTTTAACCACTAGGCTACCCGACCGCCCCTCCAGTGAAAGAAAACATACACAAGGAAAGAATGTCTCAATTCCTTAACTCACTGACAAACTTTGGCAAGTCAACTTGGTGCCCCACAAGTGTTATGGTAGCTGAATGTGCTAAAAGTAGTCTGTATTTCATGTGGCTCAATCTCAATGGCTTATAAAAAAAATCCCTTGTTTTTCATGACCCACCTAAAACCAAAATTGCCAAGCCCCTTAGAGTTTTGTTACTCATAAGCATGGTAAAGACAAGTTCACATGTTACACTAGATTCAAGTTTACTTTTCCACATTTGCAACAAATTACTGAAATGAAATAAAAAAAACCTTCCTACCAACCAGTTCTAAAACAAGTCAAGAGAAACATGACTATGTTTTCACAGGCCTCAAGCAGATTCAACAGTCTGGGTTTCCTAACAGCTATGTTGACTGGAATGCAAGACCAATGGATGTTTTCTGATGACCAGAATACGAGAGTCCAACAAAATCTTTTTCTCTAATGCAAATTGAACCGTCTACAGTTTTTCGACAGAATGCACCAAATGCGACCACATCTTGCTCTTTCTTTACCATGGAGATCAGGTGACGGTGTTGGGCCACTATCAGACTTGTAACAAACAGTGTCCTCCTGATCCCCACAAACGCCATTACCTTGCCCCACTTGGTATTCTGGTGCTGTCTGTTCAGCCTTATTCACTGATGTTTTACTGCAACAAGCCACAACCTAATCTGGCTTCTCCTGCCTGGTCAGTACCATGCACACATAGTTTCCTCTGGGAATGAATGATTGTGGCGCCACAAACTGATAGTTACCTTGGGGTCACCTTGTTTTCACTGAAAGGTGCAGTGGGACAATATTTCATGTCCAAATCTGACAATGGAGTTTACAGACATCTTGCTGGGAAATAAATAAATAATGGAAAGGATAACTGGTTTTTCTTGATGGTGTTCCCAGGGGTACTGAACGAACTGTCTCTCCAGCCTGAATATCATCAGATGCATTTGTATTGTTAGTTGTTATGTTTCAGATTATGAAATCTAAAATTCATGAGATCATTAGTATTGCATACCCCATTTACTTTAAGTGTTTTTTGTCCTTTAATATAAAGTTACAAGAATTCAACAAACTCTCAGTAAATCATTTCATGCAGATTCTTATGTTAAGAGATGAAGTGTTCACTAAAAAAAAAAAAAATCCAAAAAACACACTTTAATGTGAGTTGAATAATGCCATAAATATCAAAGAAATTACATTTAAGTACACAACATCTGTATGATACATGAAACATATATTACCTTTAAGGGGAATAGATTTTTGTAATCACCTGATCATTGCCTAGTCTTTGTATAACAAACATTATATTTGGCAATTTATTTGAAACAATCATGTAGAACTGCAATAAAATAGACATGAAACTTTTATGGATCAAAACTTTTTTGTATTGTATTTATAGATGCTTCAGGGCTGTTGCTTGTGTCTTCATCAGGTGAATGCTGAGTAAACTTAGAGTTAAAATATAAAACAGACTCAAATAGGCAACAGGTACCCAGACTCTGATCCTTCACATGCTGTCTCTATAAGTTACAATAGCATATTGGATCCTTACATCCACGGCTTCCGCCACAGATCAATCTTATTTAATTCTTTCATAAATAAATCAGATGAGGAAGTATTTGTAAATTTTGAACAGTAAATCTTGAAATTCCTACAGTTGAAGTAATGTAAAAAGCTACAAATTCTACAATCTGTCCAATTTAGGCAGCAAGATCTTGACAACAGTTCAAAAGATTTCTATTTCGGTGTCCCTGGAGAATACCGGACCATTTAAGTAAATTTGAGACTTGAGTGAGAGGTGGTGCAATGCCTGATGGAGGAGATATAACCTGTCCTAAAACTTTTAATGCTTCAACTTTCTCAAATGTTAAAACATCCTAGAATCTGACAGTGCTTGCATCATCTACAACTGGTCCATTCCCATCTAGACAGTTATGGTCGAAAAACACTTTAAAGCAATTCTCCACAAAGCACTATTTCTATAAGGTAATCAAGGATATTTGCTTCATTCCAGAAAATTAAACAAACAAACTTGAGGATTAAAAAATGACATCATTTCAGTGGAGAGAGTACCATTGGTAGCCCACGGCTTGATGGTTTTCTCCGATCCATATTTTCTACTTCTCGGACCAGTGATATCAAAGAAAAAGCGACACTCTCTCTGACAGAGTCTGAGCATTCAAATAGCCTCGGGTTCAAGAGAGAGTTTGTTGATAAACACTTTAGGCTTGGCAAGCCTTGCAAGAAACACAACCGATACTTCGCCAACAATCAATACGAAATAAAAGGCAGAGGAACACACTGAAAATTGTTCTCTTCCACACAGCGAGAAGAAGACACCTTCGGTCAGAGTTCAGCTCAAGAAATTAACCTTGAAGCACAACCACAACTAAGTAAAATAGTCATTCACCTGTTTTCCCATAACAATGGTTGGTAGTTCAGTCTGTAGTCATTGATTAGCCTTACTCAGAGCCTAGAGGCTTTTTGAATTGTCTGTTCTGGCTTTTAATTGTTAATTCATGACTTTGCCCCGAGCTGGGATGATTGTTGTGATAACTGATCAAGATCAAGGGTGGTGTACTACGATGATTCCTGTCTTATTGTAGTGGCACTGTGAATTTATTCAAGGATCCACTGTCCCTAAAGGATCTTTCAAATAGTGTTTTGTGAACAAATAATACGGAATCAATATACAATTCAATATGTTTGATAATGAGAATTGATTCATTGGACAGTACAAAGAACATGAGGAACCAGCTAATATTGAGCTTGTGTTGACTTAAGATGAAAAAGTTAAGATATTGAACTGTCTAAAAAACTATTTTCCATTGAACATATCTAATGCTGGATTATCCCTTTGGGACATACACATGAAATGTGTTCCTATTCAAGATATAATTCATGTAAATATTTCATATTAGAAGCAAAGATGTTTATTCTTGAAAAGAGGTTGTTGTCAATGAGTATCATTTTACTTTGCTCTGAAATGTATTATGCCTGGGGACACTGAGAAGAGGCTTCACATTGAGAGGGAGTGAACCTAGGTCTTCAAGCATGGTAAACAAAAGTGACAAGACCCTTTTGATATTCATAAGAAATCTCTGCAAATAGTTGATTGTACAATTCAAACCATATCATGAGCAAGCGTCCATGAATCATCCTCAAATAGTGATGACACCAGGTGTTCATGAAAAGGTGAGCATATCCTGCCCCACTGGTGCAAACGCATGTCAAAGAAAACAACCATTCCGTAACCAATCACATGACTTCTCCAAAACCCCTCAAAGACATGAATTAGGATTAGATAATTCCTTTTTCATAAAGAATTTACTTTCATCAACATTGACATCAAAACACTGAAATCAATCGGCAACTTTCAAGACATTTCTATGTTCTTTCATAATTTGCCTGTATTAGGTCTCAATGTCCCTTGCTCACATAAATGCTTTCATCACCAATGAATACGTATAACAATAACATTTGCCCTTTCACAACCATAGCCTCAAAATAGCCAGATTAGCAAAGCAGAAGAATAGGAATGGAAGATTAAATAGTCAGTGAAACATGTGAACATTTTCTCGTCTTGACCATTAAGTCTACTCAAATGTACGCAAGTCTGTTTCCACAGCCTGACTTAGTGGTAAAGATAACTAGTTCATTGATTTAATCAAGGCCATGTTCAAGCACTTATTTTAGCAATTGCTATAGATGCTCTCTGCAAGCCAATGGCAATACTTTCATTAAAGTCATCCCGAGTCTCATTACGTGTAAGAATGGCCAGGGGTTGTGGACATCCAAAATGTCCCTTAGGGTCAAGGATTCACACCAGTCAAGGTAATCAAGGAAACTGTCAAAGAAGGGACAACTCTGGTCAAGAATGGACATTGTTGAGTAAATAATGATTAGCTGATCGTGATGAATATCCTCTGTGGAGAAGTGTCGGAAATAAGAGTCAAAGTGACCCCTCTGGGACTGAAAGTGACCCAGAAATTAAGACATGGCTAAAGCCTTTCCTTCGATGAGATGGTCAGAGAAATTATCCTGTGATTAATGTTTGAAGTTCAACAAAGCTGAATCAAAGCAGATGGACAACACAAACTAATGAAGTTATAATTGGTCTTTTCCCTGCTGTTCTGTTATTTCATCTTTGAAGATAAACCTATCTTCAGGCATCTTCACAGAAGACTTGAGGACCCTGTGAAGGGCATGGAAAAAGGATATTCATGTGCACATTGTGTGTGAAGACATGATTGTGTGGTGCATGCAAAAAATAGAGTAGGGGTGTGTTCAAAAAATGATTAAACACACAATGCAGTCTGCAAAGTAGGGATCAGACAAAAACTCCTCAAGACTCAAAAACTTATTTCTTGAGGGTTGGTGGAGTAGACTAAAAAATAATTTGCTTGTCACAGCAAAAATCGGGATTTGATTCTTAACATGGGCACTGGAGCTAAAATCTGGTGGGAACGACTATGATATCAATGGAATATTGCTCATGAAAAATATACAAAATCATTTACTCACACAACTCATAAAAAGAATCATGTTCATCTTGCACTCTTATGCATCCAAGATTATTGCACTTGTATAGCGATGTGCATGCACGTGAATGTGTGTGTGTGACTGCTTGTACTAGTCCGGACTAATGCCAATTTTATTGTGCTAGCACTGAGATACCATGCCACAGTTTAACATGAATACCCCACTCAGACACAGTATACTGACTCTGAGCCAACCAGTCCTTAAGCTTGTTTTAGCCCCTTAATGCCAAGAGCCAGACAGGGTAAAAACAAGTACCATCTTTTAATGTCTCCTGGTATGATGCAGCCAGGTATCAAACTCCGAAACTTCCTCTCTCCAGGTGGATCTGTAAAAATGAATATTATCCTACCCTATTTTTTATCTACCCTATTCATTCTCTAGTGTCAGGATGATTCTCCCTAGTGAATTTAATCCTATCCTATACTATATTCTAGAGTAAAACTTCCCCAGGGATAATATTTAGGTAGGATATAATCCTTGTTTACAGATTCTCTATCACTACACCATGGAGGCGGTCCTCAAATACATATTCAAAATTAGATGACCTTACTGAATGTTGAATAAATTACATTCACATTCATGGAATAACAACACATTAAATCATCCAATTTAATCAGACAACATTCATTGCTCTATATTAACGTAACACGACACCAATGGTTGTCCATTGTCCATGATCACTCAATCCATCAGCGGAGCAACTAGCCATCTTGGGCCTTTGACCGGTCCATAGAGAGGTAATTTGAGGAGGATGGACACAAGAGAATCAGTGTGGTCCAGGGAATGGTATCTACCTGTATTTGCCTACTCATCCATCTCGGTCAGTCAACAGACAAATGATACTTTAAATGCTGAAATTGATTTGCATTCAAACATCAGCTGTACCTGAACTTAACAACTGCTACGCTGTGGGATTCTATTCAGTTCCTGCAAAGGGACTACTGGGAGTAGTTTAATGCTTGGGGAAGCTCATTCCTCATTGTTGCTGTTTCAACAACCATTGTATGTCAAAATCCGATAATTTAATTATTAACCACCACCTGTGTGTCTGGAATTTTTTTTTAAGAATACTATTGTGATAATCCTGATTACCTTGAATTGCAGTGTACTTAATGATATCACACATTCAGCTGTACCTTCATACGCCATTCATATTTTCTCATCCCTGTAGAAAATTAAAAAGCATATTCAAAATTGATAAAGCAAAAAGAGAATTAGTTTGCAAATATAACTGAATCCTTTTCTGTCATATATTACAATATTAGCAAACTGGTTCACGATTTGAATATTGACATCAAGTGTTTTGAATTTTAAACATTTTCCCAAAGTGGAGAGAACACAAGATGGAAGACAATGAAGTTATTGTCAGAGTTACTTCCCATGAAATAAAGTGATGAATTTTGTATGAAATCGGAGTTCAGTTGACATGCAAACAAATATATAATGCATCCTGTTGTGAAAGTCATTCAGTTTTGGGCTTGCATGTAACATGTTTTATTCAAAGAGTCAAAAGAAAAAACATCAAGAAAACTTGTACAACCCTGCAAATAATATGATTTTTAAAAATTACTTTTGATTGACATATCCTCTTGTTGTTTGCTCACAAATCATAGAGATTTACAGTTGCCAACTCAATGTTATTTGTTTACACAGTAATATTTTCAATTTTAAAAAGGACGGTTGGGCTCTAAAGTCAATACAACATGCAATCTAGCCATTGTGATGTCTCTGGTTTGACCTCTCAAATTTCTGCACATCCGGAGCCAATGGCTCCATGGCTCCATATGCTCCTACACCAGTGTTAGAACTCTTCAATAAAGAGGGAGATAATGGACCAGATTCCCTAGAACGACAAACTCCCATTTTTTGTTAAGGTAAAAAATGTGTAAATTGGCTAGTGATGACTGTTAACATGTAAAGATCAATGAGTGGGTTGACCAGCCAGGGCCATTCTCGAACAATCAATGTTGCCCGCGCTCGGTGTCAAGCTCCAAGTCGGGAAGAGGAAAGCATCTCTAACTTTGTCAATGCCAAGCAAAAAACTAATGCCATTTTACAAGAGAAAATCAATGTAACATTGAAATTATTACCAAGATCACGTTTCTTGAAATCATAATGTGCTTAATGGATTTTGAGTGATCAAAAAATAAATTGTGATCAAATTGATCGAGAGATGAAGTTATCTGAAAAAATATAAATTTAAAGTACCACTGTGTTTGGGACATGCAAAAGAGGAGCAATTATTTGAAATGATGAAGCTGGGGAACATTAAAGGAAAATTTCAAATAGCTGGACAAGAACTCAAATATTAAACTAAGCTGATTGAATTCCAACTTTGTGTCTAGACCAGTTGGCAAAAGGACATAATCGATACTGGACATCAACTGGAGTGCTGTGATTCAGATAATCTGATAGCCGGCAGGAAGCCAGTCAAACAGAACACACTTGTCTTCAACCCAAGCAACAATTGAGTATACTTGTGCTTCATCCTCCTTGCATTGTGTTAGATACCTTACTCAGCAACACAGGCATCTTCAGCCACAATGTACTTACAGTCGAGTCTGAGATGGCTCACAGTCCATAATAGCTAGCACCAGAGGGCCACAAGGAAGGGTAGATATTCAGTCAGTGATTCTGTTAATCCAGACAGTAGGTTCCCTGTAAAATGACCTGGATTAATAAACGTCTGGATTAATGAATGTTTGGATTAATATATCATGGATATGGAGTAATACCCATATATGGTATGGTGCTGACAAACCAAGAACATAATCTGGGTGAAACATGATTTGAAGCCACGATTATAGGTTTATGGTGTGCAAAGGGATGAAAATGCACAGCCACTCCTGCCATATCAGTTGTCCTTGAAGCAGATCTTAAGGTAGCTGATGATTGTACATATGTATTAGGTCATGCTGAAGTTTCATTGTAGAGTGAGTGAGTGAGTGAATATTGTTGAGGTGGGGTGAAATGGGGTTTAACATTGCGTCCAAGATTATTGCACTTCTATAGCCATGTGCATGCACAAGTGTGTGTGTAGTAGCTTGTACTAGTCTGGACTGATGACGATTTAAAGTGCAAGCCCACTGAGATACCATGCTGAGTAACAACAAGTACCATCTTTTAACATCTGTTGGTATGATGCAGCTGGGGATCAAACCCCGGACCTCAGTTCTCTAGGCAGATGCTCTACCACTAGACCACGGAGGCGGTCGAATAGTGTTGAGATGGAGAGGGAGTAACTATCCACTATAAATACTTACTAACATTTAAATACAGACTACAAAAAGCTTGGCTACCACAGTGGAAATCATGGTCACTATACACCAGAATAACTTTTTAATCTTTCCTGTGCTAAAGGTCAACTTATGTAAAAGTTTTAGACTGATATGATTAAAAACATAAATGCCTGTAAGAGGTTCCACTGTTCCTATATTCCTATCAATATAGCAATTACCAAGATCAAACAAATTGGAATGATATTAAAAACATGAATCAATACAAATGAAATATAACACAAAGGTCAGCATTACATAATGTGAAGGACATACCAGAAGAGATGTCAACATCCTGATGCTTGTTCCAGCCTCTTAAGAAAAAAATGATACATTGTCTCCGCTTAACCATAAGACTTTTTATAGAATTTCTGCATAAAGTGATAATTGACTGATTTTACATTGTTCATTGTGAAGTATAAGTGAGGGAATGTTTTCATGATGTTTTTGCAATATTCCAGTAATATGCGTTTAAAAAATTGTATGCCTAATCTACAACTCAACTTCCCAAACATCATGTTAATATCATCTCTAAAACCATCTTCAGCACCATACCCGGGCTCGGTGGTTTCACTGAAGTGGTAAACATCTGAGACCTGCATCACTTCTGGCTTTCCTCCCACATTAAGCTGACACGCTGCGATATAACTGGGATAAAAGCGGCGTTAAACCCAACTCACTCACTCACTCTAAACCATCATTGCCAGCATACTTGAATGTGGTTTAGGCCTGCACTACATTTAACTTTTAATTAAATACCAGTCCAAAAAACCTTGGCCACCTAAGACAATCATAGAGAATAATCAGTCTTCATTATGCAGGAAAACAGATTCCATTGGGTGTTAAAGGCAACATAGTGGTGAAAGTTATATGAATGGATCACTGAAATTCAGTGAAGACGTCAGGTGTTTACGAAAGGGATGAGCAAGACCTCTACCAATAGCACCTGCATAAAAAAGTAAGTGTTTGTTGTCTGATGCTACACAGCAGTACGACAGTAGGTCGGGTAGCCTAGTGGTTAAAGCGTTCGCTTGTCATGCCGAAGACCCGGATTCGATTCCCGACATTGGTACAATGTGTGAAGCCAATTTCTGGTGTCCCCCACCGTGACATTGCTGGAATATTGCTAAAAGCGGCATAAGAACCATACTCACTCACTTGATCAGACCAACTCACTCACTCACTAAATGTACATGTATGTCACTGGTACAGAATGTCATGGATGATGACGTTAATGTTGCAGACACTGATGTGTGAAACATGAATGCCTTCCATTTGCATTACCAACAAATACATTTCAGACCAAATGAGTAATTCACATATTTAGTTAAAAAACATAACCCTTGCCACTAATATGACCATTTTGACTGGTTATCTGAATCGCAATATTTTCCTCAGACTTCAATTTCATGTTCAACTGAGTATGTTAATTTTTTAGCATTCAATTGTTTTCTGATTTGCTGAAGGGAAATATGACACTAAATGCATTTTATTTTGACCTGATCACTCAAGGATCAATAAAAAGAGTTGTAAAACTCGTCAAATCATGAAAACAAATTTATTTGCAAGACATGTCCATATGTTTCATTTTCCATTTAGAAGAACTTGATGCATTCATCCCGGAAAAAAGCATGTGCTCTTAATACCTTCCCTCTTGGTAGACAATAAGACGTTTCCATCAAAATCGTTGTCATATCAACTTTGAAATTGTTCAGCGAAAATCACTTCTTTAAGATGTCAATTCTGGTCATATTGCACTGTGAATGTTATGCCCTCTGGTGGAAGATTTGGCCAGCGTACGTCAATGATAATGAAAAATGTCGAGTGCAATACCAATACATGTAAGAAGTCTTGCACCATATTTCCTAAAATAGGTGCCAGCTCTCCAGAAGATGTTGGGGCTCCCATAGACGCAAGCCAAAGCCAAAAGGACGAATACAGCCTGTGTCTGTAAAAGATGTTCAATCTGGTGTAAAGTTAGTACATCATCCCCTGTAAAAACTATACAATGAATGATCTAAGTAAGGATAAGATTTATGGATGAACAACTTCTGTATTACAATTAAGAGCGACGTTTCGGTGTAGGTTCTAACACCGTTATCAAAAACCTACACCGAAACGTCGCTCTTAATTGTAATAAAGAGGTTGTTCATCCATAAATTCTTATCCTTACTTAGTACTCCAACTTCTAAATGCCTATCAAAGAAGTCAATGAATGATCCCTGTCTTAACAACACCAGTGTATAAATACAGGATGAGTCTGTGATCTTCCAAAAAAACAAGTCGGTGGCATCTTTTTGAGAAAATATAGTATCCTACATCAGAAATCCTTAACAACACAGAATCAAGTTTTATTCTCAGTTTCTTAAGTTCACCATTTAATATTCAGATACAAGATGACATATTTTACAAGCCTGTGGTAGGTA
Source organism: Haliotis cracherodii (assembly GCF_022045235.1). Taxonomy (NCBI): domain Eukaryota; kingdom Metazoa; phylum Mollusca; class Gastropoda; order Lepetellida; family Haliotidae; genus Haliotis; species Haliotis cracherodii. Next base: position 55,985,693 of record NW_027266264.1, on the reverse strand, counting down.
GAGCCTTTATCAGGAAAACTGTAACAGATCCGATAAGCTATCTTTTATATGAATATGGCTCCACAATTATGGAATTACTATAAATTTGTGGATTAAGTAACAACTGTTGATGGTTTTGGAGAGCTGTGTTGTCAGGAAACAGGCATATGGTGCGTGGGACCAACACGACAATTCCGAGATCTCGCGATCAGCACTGCTATTCTCATACATGCTCCAATCTCCTTGAAAACAATCATGAGAACTGGCTGCATGAAAATGGGCATTGTAAAACTGATGTGTGTGGGGTTGCAAGGAAAAATCAATCAAATTTAATGCTCAGGTTGAGATAGAGTCCAATTGCAGATTACAATGTGACAAAGACAGGCTCCCGTAACATGAAAATGTGACATACTACGCCATACCTTTCTTGGCCTGACAGGAACTTAATAGTATTGGTCCAAACCAATGACATGGCTGGGAAGTTTAGCGCTCCATTTTGCAACATTTTTCACTTTCTGAGAGCACTTCAGTTCAAATTTGATTTAAATATTTCAGTTCAAATCTGATTTACAGTGTGAAATATTACTAAAACTGTCATGTTTTCTTATTCAATTACTTTTCAAGTTGGGAATGTCTCATTTGAAATCTGGACCAAATCCATTGAGACACTCAAACTATATTAATTTCCCATCCACATATTCCTGTTTCTATAAAATTGTGGGGAAAAAGAAATAGAAAGTTGAAAATTGGAACTAATAGACAAACGTATCAAGTTACAAAGAAGTTAACAATAGCTTGATCTGCAATAATTTGATATGCTACCATTTATGTATGTTTCAGAATATAAATGTCTCACTTCAACTCCGATTGACAAAGAACTTTCACAATCATTTCCTTTCACTTTATGCCACAACATAATTTGCAAAAGCAGATTGTGAAGGCATGATGGAAAACCACTATCAAAGGCTATAATAAATTAATTATTAGATTTCATCCCTGCCAATGAAGCTACTAAACACTCACCTCAAGTCAGTTTATTGGGCCAAAGTAATTAAAATCGATCACAATGTGTGTTCTCTTCTTCATGAGCTAGGACGTTAGGGAAGCATTATGGTTAAAGCGTTAGCTCATCATGCTGAAGACCTGAGTTCGATTCCCCAAATGGGTAAAATATGTGAGGCTCATTTCTGGTGTTCCCCGGCATGATCTTAGTGGTATACTACTAAAAGTGGTGTAAAACCATACTCATTCACTCACTTAGTCATTCTTTACTTGATGAGTGAGTGAGCGAGTGAGTGAGTATGGTTTTACGCCGCTCTTAGCAATATTCCAGCAATATCATGGCGGGGGACACGAGAGATGGGCTTTACACATTGTACCCATGTCGGGAATCGAACCCGGGTCTCTGGAGAGATGAGTGAACGCTTTAACCACTAGGCTACCCGACCACCCCCTTTACTTGATGAAATACACCCAATACCTGTTTTTAATACTTAGGGGTCCGGCTTTCTCCAAAGCAACCACTAAGGTTGTGATTCAAGGGTTGAGTTGGGGGTTGGTCTGTATCCCTAAAAGCCTGTTACACATGGTAATCCTGTTAAACATTCATGGTGAATCATAGTCAATACACAGATTCCTTGAACCATCTCAACAAAATACACACGAACAATAAAATGCTTCTCATTTAATATTTCTGAAGAAATTAGATGAAAATTTACCATGTAATCTTTTGAGACCTTTATAAGTCACAAAAGAAGCTATGAGTTCTGGAGGACCTCCTCCGTGGTCTAGAGGTAGAGCGTCCGCCTGGAGAGCAGAAGGTCCGGTGTTCGATCCCTGGCTGCGTCATACCAAAAGACGTTAAATGATGGCACTTGTTTTTACCCTGTCTGGCACTCGGCATTAAGGGGCTAAAACAAGGACTGGTCAGCTCGGAGACAGTATACTGTGTCTGAGTGGGGTATTCATGTTCAATTGCAGCATGGTATCTCAGTGTGCTGGCACTATAAATTGGCATCATTCTGGACTAGTACAAGCAGCCACACACAAACACACTTGTGCATGCACATCGCTATATACCGGGTAAGTGCAATAATCTTGGACATGAGGTTAAGCCTATGGGTTCTGGATATGGTGAAAAATGTTAAAGAACTGTATAGCAAGAATTGCACAGTAAATGTTACAAGGATGAAAAAATAAGTCCTAGAGTATTCTCTCCTCCTGGTTTAAAGGTAGAGCTGTATCGCATGGTGCCAAATCTGTTAACGTGTGTCAGTCTAATTACAGAAATGAACCAGACTTTCCAATTAACCACCGGTGGGGCGTGGTTCAGGTTAATTGGCCAAATAGTTTGAGCAGCATTTTTGTCTCTTAACAAGCAGGTTATTCAAAACCCTTGTCATACAATTACAGAAATAACAGCAAACAGTCACAAGTGCAGGATGTGGCACACCCTGAAGATGGAGTTTGGGTTAGAATAGGTCCCCATGTGTTGGTTGTACATGGGTGGTCAGTTTCAGTGGCTTGCTTTATTGAATGTACTGCTGCTCAATATACCTATCCCTGGTTTGACTGGTCCAGGCTTGAGTGAGTGAGTGAGTGAGTGAGTGAGTGAGTGAGTGAGTGAGTGAGTGAGTGAGTGAGTGAGTGAGTGAGTGAGTGAGTGAGCGAGCTTAATACTGTTGTAAACTGTGATTCTGATATTCCTTCAACTGTATTTAACTAAAATCACTGTATTTGTCAGCTTTATATAATAAAAAGCCTGAAGGTATCAGGTGTTAAATGCATGTTTACCACTTTTTGAAACCCACAAACATGATTTTGGTGCTGACAAACCAAGAAACAATCATGGAAAACTTTTGACTCAAAAACATGACTATATAGGTTCCTGCATGGCTTCAGGATGCAGATCTGTAAAGTGACTTGTGCAGCCATAGATGGCTTCATGCCCCCTTGTCTGCATCAGACTAAATGGTTGTCATGACTATGATCAATAATCCACACAAATGGTGTATTATCATACACAATCAGCCAGTCACACTTGGAAACCACTTGATGCCTATTTAAGTCACCTCTTAAGATGACAGGCATGAGGTTCGGGGGACCTATTCAACCTCAGAATACCCTACTTTTATAACCTTTTTACAAATACAATGAAGAGAATCTTCCAAAGCTTCATGTATAAAATATGTCTGGTTTGGATGTAGACAAAGATAAATCCAAGATGGTAAAATGGTCTTATGCTCTCCATATATAGATCACAGACACACTTATTCTAATTTTGAAGATAAATGGAGGCTTATTGAACAGATTCCATCAGCCTTGGCTAAAACATCCTGCCCAGGTAAATGACTGAATGCTTGTCCTCCAAATACCCTGGGACCCTTCACTTCAAAAGTGATGTCACCCTCACCTGTCCTGTATAATAAGCTAATTTCTTAATTTCTCTCAATCGTATGTGCTTTCATTTTTTTATCATCATGTAATTTGAATTTAGTGCAAAATGAAGCTTTAGTAAGCAATTGGTCCGGTTATTTATCCTAATGGAATGGCGATATTATAAACTAGATCATCAAGGATGAATGATCTCAAGACAGACATGAACCACAGCAGAAAACTTAAGAATATGTTGGGTTGGACCAGTCTTTGGACTACCCCCCTTCATATTTACGTAGAGAAAATAGGACCAAGTCCTGCGAAGTCCTTCATGAGTCTTTTTTCCTGTCAAGGTTCAGTGAGTGAGTGAGTGTGTATGGTTTTATGCCGCTTTTCGCAATATTCCAGCAATATCACGGCAGGGGACACCAGAAATGGAATTCATACATTGTACCCATGTTGGGACTCAAACTTGGGTCTTCAGCGTGACGAGCGAACGCTTTCACCACTAGGCTACCCGACCGCCCCAGGTTCAGTCTGAAACTAACCCAGGGGAAAATCCGAGGAGAATATGTTTACATTCCAAATCTCCATTCCCAGGACTTGTGAAGTGTACCTTAATCAGTTGTGTCCGTGTAGTCGGAGAGATGAAAGGCCATATGGCCACAGGTAGATGGATTACCTGTGTTTCCAACCTTTGATCTTTTCATCTTACAAGTAATGCTTCAGTAAGCTAATTATCCAACAATACTGCATGCACCAGATAAATTATTTGTGAATATATCATCCCAGTGAGGGGAATGGCTGTTGTAGTCCAACTTGAAATAATGTGTCGTAAATAATATCCCTTGAGACTTTCGTCAATCCTAATATTGATGGATTTCATACTTTGCTGGGAAATAATGGTGCATGATATTGATTCATCTGCACAAAAAAGGCCATTCTTTGCCCAATGTGTGCTCTGCATTTGTACAAGTTTTTCAATATTATAATTAATCCCCTCCATATTTCTACGCGAATGTTTCTCTGAGTACTCACTGTGTAGAAGGGATTGAAGTGTTTGCGTCAGAACAATACAGACAGATTACTTCGCACATATTGTGCATATTCGCAAGAAATATCAATTGGCTACAAAAGAAATTTATGATGACAAACAAATAAAAAGTAATAACAATTTCATTAAAAATATGATCTATATGGTAAGAAAATCAACAGGGCTGTATGCTATTTCCCTGAGACTTATGACATTCACAGAATAGCTTCCTGTACAGTGACTTGATCATACTGCAAAGATCATATCCTCAAAAACGTCGAGATGAAAACATGTACAAAATCACACATTACTTACACATAGTTTACATATTTATAACTCCCATCTGTTGATGCTTGGTAGAAATGTCATACCGCTGAACTGTATTTTCTTATTACTAACTTGGTTTAAGAGAATGGTCTTATGTCTCGACCACAATCCTCATCTACAGAGAGACCTGTGAAGATCTTCAGGTCTTCAGCAACCCATGCTTGCCGTAAAAGGTGACTATGCTTGTTGTAAGAGGCGAATAACGGGATCGAGTGGTCAGGAAGTGAAGGGATATCAATATGATTATCAATATGATATCATGGTTCAACAATCAAGAAAATAGTTATCTGGCAAATTTCACTTGGAACACATTCAGATTATCAAGGTTTCAGAGTACATTTAAGGGTTCGCAATTTCTACATCTCTATAAACATCTAAACTGTTCAATTACATAAATTTCAAAACTTTGCTACATGGTTAACATGACAATATTTCTAAGGAAAGTTTGGTTTGTTAGTAAACATGTTTGTTAAATATATTTTGTTTGTTGCAGTGTCTGCAGCTCGGCCTCTGCGCTACACCAACCCTAAGTATTTGGACACTCCTGAAAACATCACAGTTGAGAGTGGTCAGGAAGCTATCTTACCATGTGCTGTAGAAAATCTCGGACCAAAATTTGTGAGTCATCAGTCTCTACTACTGTAATCTCTTGTTTCTATAAGCTTAAAATCTACTTTTAACAATAATACAATTGACAGGAATTCAATATCATGACATGTTAGTGTTTTAGGTTAATCTAATAGATGCTAGCCACAGATGTTTATTACCATTGTGAGTGAGTTGGGTTTAACGCCGCTTTCAACAGTATTCCAGTTATATCACGACGTGTCAGCTTAATGTGGGAGGAAAGCCCGAAGTCTATCCCGGTCCTACAGGCATTAATTGTGACCATCATCATATACCCATTGTGGTTTCAGTCTCACAGCGGGCACGGGTGGCCCAGTTGTCTATGGCGTTGTGATTTGCCGTGCAGAGTTGCATCCCTTGGGCACGCCAGAAACCTATGATTGTGGGTTCAAATCCCAGTTCACCCCGATTATGATTCTAGGTTTGTCAGCACCATACCTTGCTCATGGGTTTCACCAAAGTGGTAAACATATGAGACCTGCATCACTTCGGGCTTTCCTCCCACATTAAGCTGACACGCTGTGATATAACTGGAATACTGTTAAAAAGGGCGTTAAACCCAACTCACTCACCCACTTCTGTCTCACAATTCCATTGGTAGTAAGGATCTAGCATCTGGTATTCTATCCTGGAATCACGTTGTGGTGTAGGGTATAACTGGCTTATCCTTGAGGGTTTCTCTTCATCTCTTCATACAAAGTATGTGTGATAGCCAAACAATTACTTATGGATGGCTTAAACTGCATCAGTATGTCATATACCTACTAGATCTGGCTTAACACAATTCCTACTCATGGTTTTGTTTCTGGGACAGAATAGAGTTACTGGTAATGATTTGAAAATAACATTCAGTTTTGCATAAAGGCATGAGTAGATAAACATATGGCCATAGTACTATTTCATGTGGGCTATAAACCTGCAGTATTTCCATCGCATTGCCTCACTGAACAAGTGTCATGTGGTGAAAGGGAGATAACTCCAAACAAGCACTGAGCACATGTGGATGTGCAACAAAGTTCCTACTAACCTTACATTTTCATTCTAATCCCAGCGTAGTGAGTGAGTGAGTATGTATGTTTTTACCCCACTTTAAGCAATATTATGGCAGGAGACACAAGAAAAGGGCTTCACATATATACCCGTGTGGGGAACGAATCAAGGCCTTCTGTGTGATGAGCGAACACTTTAACTTCTAGGCTCCACAGTTTGTAGGTTTGGGACAGAAAAATATATTCTACATACATGTATATTCCAAGAAATGTACAAAATAAGTATTTATGTTGGGCCAGTGCATAGCGTATTTTATCAATCCTAGCTTGTATATATTCTACCCTGACCCACTGCTTTCCTCAATAATGCAAGTCGACGGAGTGTCTATTTCATGATTATTATACCACTGGAGCTTTGATAGTGCTGATTGTCACTGACTGCATGGAGATGTCGTCATACCGATAGTACTGAATATATCCATCTGTATGTATCATTTTCAGCCAGGTTTTAAATGAATATGAATATCATGAGCACACATGTAAAAAAAAATGCATCTTAAAAATGGGTGGGTGGGTGGGAGGGTGGTTTAGTGAGTGAGTGGTTGGGTGAGTGTTTGAGTGTTTGAGTGATTGAGTGATTGAGTGATTGAGTGAGTGAGTGGTTGAGTGAGTCAGTGGTTGAGTGAGTGGTTGAGTGAGTGAGTGAGTGGTTGAGTGAGTGGTTGAGTGAGTGAGTGGTTGAGTGATTGAGTGAGTGAGTGGTTGAGTGAGTGAGTGGTTGAGTGAGTGAGTGAGTGAGTGAGTGAGTGAGTGAGTATATATATATATATATATATATAAATAAAATACCCTTTCAAAATATCCCCAGCATAGTAACCAACTGTAAACTTATTCCACTTGCAGGTTATATGGAAGAAAGTGACTCAACTCCATCCAATCACAATTGGAGAATACCTGTATGCTCCTGACAGTCGATATTTCCTTAAAAGGAGATCCACACAGATCGCAAATCCTGAGTGGGACCTACATATCCGTGATGTTCAACCAGTCCATGCTGGCGTATATGAATGTCAGATCAGTGCTAAGGAAGACATTGTACGCTACATAACATTGCACGTAATAGGTAAGGTATTTTCTCTCATCATAACATGGATGTGTTAACAGATGAATCTTTCTTGAAATGAACACAATAAAAAGTGGTTGGAATACATCAAATTTAACCTTTGAATTCTTTCATTTGTGTTTTTGTGCATTTAACCTTTTTTCAATTATTTTTTTTGCTGCAGACACAGGCAAAAAACAAAAGCCAGGTAAGACTTGTCCAGATGACTGTTTCTATTTTCACTTTCTTTTGGTGTCAGAACCAACATGTCATGTGTCATGGAATCATATCAAACAGTTTGCATTGTGATTTGGTTTGCAATGGTCCTCCAGGTGTAATGGTCCTCTAGATGTAATTGTCTAGGTCTAATTGTCAAGGTGGTTCATCAGGTGAGAGGTCAAGTTGGTTCATCAGGTGAGGGGTCAAGGTGGTTCATCAGGTGAAGGGTCAAGGTGGTTCATCAGGTGAGGGGTCAAGGTGGTTCATCAGGTGAGGGGTCAAGGTGGTTCATCAGGTGAGAGGTCAAGGTATCTCATCAGGTGAGGGGTCAAGGTGCTTCATCAGGTGAGGGGTCAAGGTGCTTCATCAGGTGAGGGGTCAAGATGCTTCATCAGGTGAGAGGTCAAGGTGGTTCATCCGGTGAGGGGTCAAGGTGCTTTATCAGGTGAGGGGTCAAGATGGTTCATCAGGTGAGGGGTCAAGGTGCTTTATCAGGTGAGGGGTCAAGGTGGTTCATAAGGTGGTACTGGCAGGTGAGGTGGTTCTTTGGGTAAGGTTGTACATTCAGGTGAAATTGTCCTTCAGGGGAGATGGTTGTTCAGGTGTGGTGGTTCTCAGATGAGGTCTTCAAGATAAGTTGGAGTAGTTCATGAGGTCGGGTGGTTTTTCAGGTCAGGTGGTTCTTTGGGAAATGTTTTACCTTCAAATGAAGTGGTCTTCAAGGAGGAGGTAATTAAAGTGAACTTGTCCTTCAAGTAAGTTGGTGGTTCTTCAGATGAAGTCTCCAAGACAAGATGGAGTAGGTCTTTAAATCTGACTGTACTTCAGATGAAATTGTCTTCAGGTGGAACTGTCACCAATGATATATTATGCAGTCTTAGCCACTATTGATTCTGGGTTTTTTGCATGCAACTTTTATATTAAGTCCAATGATTTTTCTATAATAAATGACATATTGAAAATGTAAATATCTGATTGCTTTTCACATATAACTTTTTTTCAGTAGAACAAAAACATATTGTACACATTTAATCATAATTTTTCATGAAAGTGCGCCAACATAAAATCGGTAAATATTTAATAAAAAAGCAAATCTAAATGCACTGTACATGATGCTAATTTAAAATGATCTCCGACATTCATGCTTACATAATCATAAACCTATCTCATTACAGGAATCAGGCTGATGGGCACACCTTTTGTAGAAAAAGGGGATACAATTAAACTCAACTGCACAGCATCAGCAAAAGATTATTCTCCTCAAGGAGTGGACTGGTTTAAAGATGGAATAAAATTACGGCAGACTGACAGAATTTCAATTAACAGCATACCCACACGAATACACAAAACAGTACATAGCAAGTTGGAGATAATGCGAAGTAACATGACCGATGCTGGTACCTATGTCTGCAGGAGCTCACAGTATCACATTGCAAGCCTCAAAGTTATTGTACTCAACGGTGCGTATTCTGCTTGAACTTTTTCAAATTCCTATGTATACATACTTACCTGGCTCCAATATGGTGTAAGGTTGTGGAAAGAGAATAATTTAAAATGTTTATTTGCAATTAGAAAAACAATCATGTATTATCAGAGGAAACACCTTTGAATACATTATGTCTTAAATCTATGAAAAATATTATATATTTCTATTTCTAAGGTATGTACATATTCATTATAGGAACAATCCTAAATGACGAATCAGGTTAGTGAGTGATACACTGCCATCTTGTTTTTTCACCTTCTTTTCATCAATCGATTGTCAATTTCACTCACTGTTATGAAAAGTGGACAATAATTTCAACAGTAATATAAAAGTGAAATATGAAACATCAAGAACTGGAGGAAATAACCCGAAAGCAGGATTGTATGTTCTAAGCCAGACTGACTTGCCTCAATCCATGTGATTGAGTTACTGAGTTAAACCAGACCAAAGATAGTGTAACTATGTCAGTATATACAACTTACAGGTCATATAGGTCAAATTATATTTTTATTCTGTTGATAAAAGAATATAAGTGAAGATGAGGTTTCAGGCTACAATAAAAATACAATTCATCTTCATAATCTGATCCTGTTTGTTTTTATATTTTGGGGGGAGTGAAACTTTTCTGACCACATGGAAGTAATAAGTGACTACCTTGCTGAACAATGGCAAAACAATTCTCATGTCAGTTATCTGTTATCTTGTCCATCTGTTTATGATATATAAACATATTACAAGAAAAACGATAATTCAGTTCTGAAAACAATAGAACATAGATTAAAAAACTGTAAATCTTTTCACCCTGTATAATGACTTTGGGACAAAATGTCAGAAGAATAATATTCAATTTGTTGTGGCCTTATATGAATATAGGATAAAAGCATATAATCTGTAGATTATTCAGTGAGTGAACAAATTCCTAAATCATCAGTTTTTGTGACAGAAAAACAAATGTACACCAAGACAAATCAAAGATATTTCTAAATTACTTGACGAAACAATTTTGTTTTTCTATTTTCACTGACAATCAGTAGAACATGGCAATATTTCTTTATGTTGTTTTGTTTTTGCACATGCTACAAAAAAAGACATATAAACCTATGCTTGCTACCATCTAATTTTGTTACACTTTCAATGTGAAAATTAATTCTAGCAAAACAAATGCACAATTATATCACAAAGCACATGCAAGCATTAAGCATCACAAAACAGAATGTGATCAGGTTTATTTCATAATCATCTTAGTCACAAATATTTTTGTTTGAATATAGGCAATAACCTTTATCTCACCTTACACTAAAATACTAGCTTCTGATTGGTTAAGGTGCGGGCAATTATTTTCCATGTAGCCCGCACATGTAGCACTCTTATGTTCCCTGCTGAGAAATCAATCGAAACACACCTTAGGTAACTTCCTTATCTCACATAAGTACAGTTGGGCTGAAATGAACCGATGTTTATCCGAATGCATTGGGTACAGGGAAGTTACTCAGAAGCATCATCTTCTAGCTGTCAAAATGGCTGAATCAAATTGAATTTTACTCAGCGAAACTTCGGACTTATATTCCGAGGCTGTACGAATGAATGTCGGTGAGATAAATTTGTTGTTAACCGATCCCTTGGGGTATATGCAGTGATGTACCCTGTTTGTGAGCTAATGTATCGCCTGATGGCACGGGGTACATAAGTCTCACACACAGGGTACATCACACCATATACCCCTTGAGATCAGCTGACAACTTATAGTGTCATATTTTCCAATTAGTGAAGCAAAGAGATCAATAATATTAAATTACATTATCAAAGTGTGAATTTACTTTAGTCTCAAAGTCATTTAAATTTTGATTCATAAGACTGCCATTACATCTCAATATAGTTTATCAGTATGCCATGATGAATGATACTGCTTTATAGCATCTTTATTTACATTTTATCATTTTAATAATATGAATAAATTTTGCTAAATGTGTTTGATACCTGATGTTTATTTTTTGTTTGTTGCATGTTCCAGCCAAGTCCGTGAATGTAAAACGTGGTAAGGATATCTTCCCTGTCTTCCTCCATCTTGCTTTGTAGGATTTTTATGGTTCCAATTTTAACCCTCTTCGAATCCAAGCCGAAACAAGTTTGTTCCATTTCATATGTTGAAGCTATGTCATATCTCCTGTAGTCATTCCAAAAATAACATCTTAAAAAGCCATTTTCTTCAAATCATCAAATTCATTTTAATATTGCGCTTATTTCAAAATTTAGTTTAACACCCGCCGTCATCAATGATGTTTAGTGATCTATTAATAATATTTTCACCACTATTTTGCCTGTTATGTTCATTGGAATCTTTTTTGGTGGATAATCAAGACTGGTTATTCTCTGGCATTGACTGTTTATATTACGATTGTTGTTTTTCACACAGACTGTTGTGAAAGAAATGTAAATGAAAATCATTTTATGAAATGGCACAAACTTGATCAATGGCTACTCATACTAGAACACAAGAAGCATGTGTTGTGTAGTTTGATGCAATGCAGGTATTAATCAACCATCTTGCTGACTGATGCATTTAACGTGGGGTAAGGAACCAGACGTTCCTTTTCAATGATGCTGTTTACAATTGCATATGGAAGTACCTATCTAAATTGTGGAACACTATATGGTGATATGATTTCTTTACTCTGTTTATCTCTCCTATAAAATCCATAAACCAAACACACCAAGGACGAGGCAGTAATAAGGGCTGTTTGTCAAGCTGACATTTTCATGTTTTTAAGTTGGGGAAACATTAAAATTTTGAAAAAGTTCTGAAGAAAAACTACTTATGTCTATATCTGTAATTCAAGGAGACATTACAAAATTAAAAATGTAATCTGTCTGTCAAAGAACCCTTGAAATAGATTCCAAGACTGGTTTTTATATATATATATATATATATATATATATTTATATATATATCAAAATGCCTCAGTAACTTATTTCTTAAATGTTCTACCAAAAATAGATAGGAATTTCCTGCATACCAAGTACTGAGTATTCAGTATAGCTGCATGCATCTTGACTGGATGTGGTATAAAGTAGAGTATTAGGGGCACTGAAGGATCAAGAATGAGATAATGGCAACATATCTATGTGCACAACTCTCCTTATTGCTGCATCTTGATTGGGTAACTCATATCATGTGCCAAAGAATTATATGACCTTAACATGGTGTCATTGAGGCAAATCCCTAATGTTTGAAGGAGGTTGGGGCTTAGGTGTGGTTTAAATTTTTAATTTGTGACTTCAGCGTGGTTGGTTTGGGTTTGTGGGATTATTGGGGTTGGTTGGCATTTGTGGGGTTGTTTGGGGTTTGTAGGGTTGGTTGGGACTGGTTTGGATTGGTTGCAGTTGGTTGGGGTTTGTAGGATTGGTTGGGACTGGTTTGCAGTTGGTTGGAGTTTTTAGGATTGGTTGGGACTGGTTTGGATTGGTTGCAGTTGGTTGGGATTCATAGGTTGGTTGATATTGGCTGCAGTTCATTGGGGTTTGTAGGATTGGTTGGGACTGGTTTGGATTGGTTGCAGATGGTTGGGGTTTGTAGGTTCTTTGATATTGGTTGCAATTGGTAGGGGTTAGTAGTGTTGGTTGGTATTGGTTTGGATTGGTTGTAGATAGTTGGGGTTTGTAGGTTGTTTGATTTTGGTTGCAGTTGGTAGGGGTTAGTAGGGTTGGTCAGGACTGGTTGGAGTTGTTTGTGGGAGTGAATATATGCTTTTTGCAGTGTCAATTTTCAAGGCTTTTACATAATTTGTGGCTCATTTTATCAACCAATGCAGCAAACAGGCATTATCCTTATTGAACATAATTACTGCTTTTAAAATCACAATTGTATATTGTACAACTAATATTTCATCTTCATTGATTTAATAAGCAAATGAAACCTTTTGTATGTTTATATATCTCTGACAATCGTTTTTCCGTCTGGAATTGAGTTATTGCCCAATCCTTGCATGGAAGCATTTATTATGTTTAGATATGTGTGTTGTATGAGTATTCAAATTCAAAGACCTTCGAAGATCTTCAGCAACCCATGCTTGTTGTCAGAGGTGACTCGAATCCCAATTGCGTAGATCATGATGTCAATCACTGGATTGTCTGCCGTCATATAGCTGGAATATTGCTGAGCACAGCTTTAAACAAAAATAGATTTAAAATACATTAAATGTATTATCATCTGTATATTAATACCCTCTCTCTCTCTTCCCCTCTGCCTTTGTGTCAGGATATATTCCATTTTTAGGTACAAGTATGACACATTTCCACTTTTCACATTCAACATGCATGGCCGTACAGTCTATAAACTTCAGTCTCAGTTTTGTGTTTCTTTGCACTATGGAAAGTGTCACCTTTCTCAAATGATGCAGCATGCACAATTCAATGAAAATTTTATCAATGTTTCAGAAAAAGAAATGATTCAGTTTCAGTGGTCAACATAATCATTGTCTCGTCACAAAGTTAATTCAGTGTGATTCATATATAGATAAAATTTTAAAATAAAAGGTGTGTAGTAACTGTTTTGATGATATGTGTAGCATTAATTTTTTATTGCATGTTTGAACTCCTATCCAAGGCATGTTAAAATGATATTTTGTGAATATATGGTGTTAACATGGAATGTTTAATCTCATATTACTAGCTTACATTATTGGTTGGTTTGTGTTAAAATTCAGACTGCAATCTGATCTCCCACCATGCACTTTGCACATGCTCTGCATGTAGATGAAATTAGCTTGCATAACTATTTCAAGGCAATATGTCTTTGCTGAAAAAAATTGCATTCTTTCGCAATTGTTTATTTTCTAATTGCTGTGCTACTATTGATCATGAAATTCTTCAAGTGAGGTATTTCTTGTCATTCCACAATAAATTCTATTGAACAGAGGCACATCATCTATGCCATGACAGATAAATTTAAGACATCCCTGTGGAGAAAACTATTATACGCATGATATTATCCATGTTTCCATAGACTGCCTCCGTGGTCTTGTGGTAGAGCGGAAGGTCCAGGGTTCGATCCCCAGCCGCGTCATACCAAAAGACGTTAAAAGATGGTACTTGTTGTTACCCTGTCTGGCGCTCGGCATTATGGGACTAAAACAAGGACTGGTCGGCTCGGAGTCATTATAGTGTGTCTGAGTGGGGTATTCATGTTAAACTGTGGCATGGTATCTCAGTGAGCTAGCACTATAAATCGGCATCAGTCCGGACTAGTACAAGAGCCACACACACACACATGCATGCACGTCGCTTTATAAGTGCAATAATCTTGGACGCGACGTTAAACACAATTCACAACACCTCACCATGTTTTCATACAATCGTACAATCGACTCTGTTTTTGACAGAGTTATCTTATGACTATTTAAAGAGTTTTTTTGCTTTTATTTGCATATATCTATCTAAAGTAACAGCCAATGTATAACCCAAGATGACATTTCACTTTAGCTTGGTTTATCAACTTGGTTTACTTCAGTACTGCTATTTTCTGATCATATTCACTTCAGCCAAACCTTTGCCTTTACAATTGCATGTAATATTCAATCATGTAAGTGATAATGACAATATTTCTTTGAACTTGAGAAACAAACATCAGTGCTATTTTTTGTATGAGATGATGTGTGTTGTTATATTTTCTTCCCTGTTATGCTTAATGAAGAAGATAGACTTGTCACACATGCCATGTTAATGAAAAGACATCACATATTACTAATTTCATGTTCTCTCATTTTAAATGCCTCCAGGTCATTTGTATGGATAACTGGGTAAAAAAAATAGCAAGAGATCACACTCTGACAGAAAAATTACAGTTAAAACATTAGATCATGAAATTTACCATGACCTTATAAAATATTTCTACACAGATTTGGGATATATTTACCATTTTTTATGTCCATGTGATGTAGAATCCAAATTTGGAGACATAAGTCTCGAAACAGAATAGGTTGACAAAAATGTTTAAGTATATAAAACATACCATAACAGAAACTCACAATGGCCAATGTTTCTTTTACAGGACAATTTCCTGGGTACACAACTCCAAAGGAGCTACTGCCACAGACCTCAAGGGGGAGAAACTTGTCATCAACAACTTTGTGTCTGTTGCTTCCCGTTGTTCTGACCACATTGTTGATGTGGACAACATCATCGCTGTCATGGCACAGATAGTAGACAGAAAGGTGTTTGTGTTCTCTCCTCCACCATGTTATTGATGGTGCGCTCTGTACATAACATCATCCTCTGAGAGCTCCATGTCAGATGCCAATGGTCTTCACTGGACATGATGACAAGCAAGGTGTACACTGTACATAGGCCTTATTCTTGAAGGCTATTGATGTCTAGATGTCACTGTACAGATTGACATGTATAAGAATCATGGTGTACAAAGAAGCTGTACAAATGGTCAAGTCATCATGTCTGTGTACTAAAATGTGCACCCATTTCAGTCATGTCTGAACCACCTAGTGTTGGATGAACCAGTTACTAGAGGAAAACGTGTTCTGAACAGTGTGTGTAGACTGTCAGGTTCTGAAACAACAAAACACATCTTCAAGCTCTACACTGGTCATCTTCAGATCAAGAAGAATGTGGGGGAAATCTATTCTATGTGTCCAGCATTTGAATCAGTGGACAATATTGAATATGTACAGATATGAAACCCAGGGAGACAACATTATCCTTGTCATGGAACTGGTGAGACTCTACCAGAAGGCATGTATCTTGGTGATGATGTTGCCATCAGAATGGAACAGTATATATTCTGATACCGATCATATTGCATCTGATCTTCTTGGATACGTTCATCTTAGTTGACTAACACGGAGCCTCAGGTGTCTGGCAACATCACTAAGTTATTTATATGTAAACATACTCTGAAGGCTTGTTGTTAGCTTGTATGATGCATAACTTGGACTTTGTTGGTACAAGTGAGCTTTTCAGTCAGATATGGACCAACATCAAGCATTGCACTCAAAAAAGGACGGGTTATTTATTGTTTTTAATTCCATTTGTCAGGTTTGGGGATAAAATCATTTGAAGAAATTCTAATAATCTAAAGATTAAACACACAGATAAGCATTCATGTACTTGGATTATGTACATTGAATGAGATACATTTAGTTCTTTATGTTGATGGTTCTTGCTTCTATGGCTTTAATTCTTGTAGTCTGTGCTTACAATGTTTATGTATGCATTTAAAACTTCCATTGAATAAACATTTAAGCTCTTACTGCTAATTTCATCAACATTATTGTCAAATAAAGTCCAAATTTTTTTCCTCTATTGAAATCTACAGTTTTCCTTGGATGTTAAATGTTGTTAAATATATATATCAACACCATGTGCCTATATTGTTTACCCAAATCTCCAATTACTCATTGACCTAGTCTCAACTGGACAAGCCAATGCCCTAAACCTGACAATGGCAATAAATGGTTGCAATGACACTGTCAGAATATGTTTAATAGGGGCTCTCTGCCAACAAAGTGATGGAATTTCAAGGGAGACAACTCTTTCAAGAAAGATAACTATGATAAATGGGCAGACAACTCTGAATATCATCAGTGTGAACTGTTGTAAAAGCCTTCTTACCATTGCAGATTCCTCTGAAGCTCAGACACATGTGAATCGTGATCATTTCTGTGTTTAGTGATGATTTTACACTGACAAAGAGAATTCTCCCTAACATTTGAGTAGGGAGAACATTATATCTCCCTACCTCAGTACTCAATGGCGATTGGTCAATCTCCATCCAGGACATGTGACCTACACTGGTTACTTAGCAACAGTCAGTCGCTCGAATTGAATTTCGACTGATTTTATTGTTGATCGTAGAAGTCCCTTTTGGAATCTGTGTTTTATTGTATATGATGTATGCCATGTAATATATATATATATATATAACAGATGTGCAATACACGTATGCCATGTTTTCTTGTGTCACTAACCAATCAGAAGGCAGCCTGTTATCAGTGCAACAATTGGTTTGAAATTAACCTTTGAAATACTTACTACTAGGCACAGATATACGGCTGTTCGGTTCATCTCATAGAATTTGTGTTACTTCATTTTGATTTTTCTTGCACCAATTATAGCATGAAGCTATTCTAAAAGTAATTTGAAGACAGAAAACAGAAATTGTAAATATCAAAATGATAAAAATAATAAAGAAAACTTTGAAGTGTATATACTTGTTATTTAAATTTCGAATGATCAGATGGACTGGTTTGTCAAATCTTGAGTATGGAGACGCTAATGAAGAAAGAAGATGACAGAAAGCAATGAATTTCAAGAAAATATAGTCTTTCTTAATAAAATGTTCAGATGCAATCTTAATTTCCATCTCAGGTGAGCAAAAATGATGAACCAAGCATATCTGAAAGTAGACTCAAGTCTACGAATGTGAAATTAGATCTGTACATCAAAAGATGGCAAAATCTTTTCATCTTGTTTCATTGCAGTGAACTACTTAATGAAAAAACAATAGCAGAATAAAATTTAGAATAATTCTTTTCACCAAAAATGGAACCTTGTGTCCATAAATAATTATTCCTCTTCAAATATAGTTCTTACTGGTATATGATGTTTTTAACATTAACTGTTGCCAAACTGATAAAAGTTTGGCAGTTAGGATACTTGTCACATAGATAGAAAAGTTCTTACAGATATACACAGGTGCCCAACCCAACAATGAAGAGGATGGATGGTTTCAGATAGCAAGGAAGAGCTACAGTTATATAACATTATGTTGTGATGGAAGAGCAAAACAAGATGTGTGTTGTGAGATATAATGTTTGTGATTCGTGGTCTCTTTGTGTGAGGATTGCAAAGATCATGGACAGGGCACTGTTCATACTGTATTTGAACACATTCCAATGAGTGCCGCGTGAAACACCACTTGACCATAAGTTATAATTCGATGAAAATCTAATGATTAATGTATTGGGGCCTGAATGCCATGAGCTGTAATATAACTTGAATTCAAACAGTGTACACTTGTCAGAGTACCAGTCAAGTTCCCTGTCCATGAGCTAGGTAAGGTGTGTGTTGATGGCAGTGACTCATGGTGTGTGCTATTGCAGGGTCATGTTGGTGATGGGATTTGATGTTTCCTTCTGAAGGACTACAGGTTGTGATGAAGCACTGCAATATACATTTCTGTTGTTGTCTGATGTAGGTGTCTGCCTCACCGTACAAATGGATGATGCTTTCGAAAGTCTCACTATAGCTGCTATACACATTGTGTACCACTACTTACATTTCTCTGTATTGGGACACAGTTATTAAGAAATGTCTGTTTTATTCAATGAGGGACCAGAAATTCATTTTATATAGAAATACAATGATATTTTATCAATGTCCTCTGGTCCTTTTTGTTTTTGTAATGAAATAAACCACCAGTTTAATCTTAAACAACAAACATTTTCCTGTTCGATTTCATTATTTTGAATTACCGTATTCGACGTAATAAGCGCCCACGTCGATATTTGCTAATATATTGGCTAGTGAACAATCTCAATTAGCACCCCTTCCGATTGATCAATGTACACAAGACTTATTTATTCGTGTATAATACGCACACGTGTGTTATATGTACCCTTAATTATGGGCATTTAAGTCGTGGAAAAATATATCTGTCGTATATAAACCTTTCAGGCTGTCAGCATAAACCACGAAATCTACGTTCTTTTAACTCTGATTTTTTTCAACAAAATAGTATTCTAATAAGAGCCCCCTATTTCTAATTTTGAGAGCGCCCTGGGCGCTTATTACGTCGAATACGGTAACCTTTTCTCAAAATACATGATTTTTATACACATTCCTCTGATTTGGTCACCCATTTCTGATAACTGACAGGTCCCTTTGAATAAAAGGCTGGGATACAAAATTTGAATGGGCACACTAGCTAGAGCCAGTTTTGTTGATGTTAAAGGTGTCCTAAGGGCTCGTAGATGTTTTTTTAAAATGTTTGGTGAATGTTTCTATATGTTAACAATTTTCAGGCTAATAGACTTTCTATGTTACTATCTAGCAATGAATAATAATGTTACATCAGTTTCCAGGGAAGTATGGTATAGTGGTTAACGCCTTCACTCATTATTTTTTATTAGCTGGTTTACAATAATTTGGGCCTAAAATTCAATGTAGGTGGTTCAATTATTTTTTAAATTTTAGCGTCCAGATTAGCACTGCTAATAATGAAGGGAAAAGAAACAAGTTTTAACATGGCAAGATACTGAATTTATCGAAAGATAATTGATTTTTTGTTGTTGTAAGAATATTAAAAAGATTTGTATGTGCATTAATCACCAATTCCCTATGAACAGCAGGGATAAAAGCAAATGTTTTTTTCCTATTTTACCAAACAGTTAAAGAAAGTCATCCAAAATATAAATTGTCAAAATTCATTGTAATTGTTTTTCTAATTTCAGTTGGGTTTTTTTGGTCTGTCTTTTAAACCAACTTAAATGAATATGAGGCCAAATATCTGCACTACCAAGACTGATGGCATTAACAATTAAATAGACAACTAAAACAGACCTAATGGTCAAAGCATGGAGAGACAATCCGAGCTTCCATGACCAGTGAGGCAGATATATACTATCAGAACAAAACTATTTCCTGTTTACATATTCAGTGTGATGCTTGTAGTGAAACATGCAAAGTAGTTATATTGATTTAAAATTATTTCTAATCAAGGACATTATAAATATAGACCAATATGTTGTGTTGTTGCTTTTGTGTAGCAATCATGTCACACCTCCATCTTGGAAAAGCAGAATCCATAGCAATGGAGGTCAAAGTGAAAAATGTTATGTTTCAGTTTGGTGGAGATCTTTTCATCATGTGTGTTATCGTCACCAGTTGCTAGGGATATCCTATCTCAGAACAGACATTGAAACAGCAGTGTTTCATATTCAACATGCAATTCGAGTCATGAAGCATTTGAATTTTTTGTCAGTCATCTAGTCTTATTGCATTATTTATTATGTGTTTAACATTCAAAATGAATCAAATAAGTCAGAAAAAGGGAAAATTGCATTTATCATTTGGATGGGTGAATTGCATTTATCATTTGGATGCCACATAAGAAAGGAGGAAGTGCGTAGATTTGTCTACATTTTTGTCACAGATGAGTTGACATATCCATTCATTGCCTCCTGGTTTTTTTGATGTTGTATGGGCGGTTGGGTAGCCTAGTGGTTAAAGCGGTCGCTCGTCACGCAGGAGATCCGGGTTCGATTCCCGACATGGGTACAATGTGTGAAGCCCTTTTCTGGTGTGACCCGCCGTGATATTGCTGGAATATTGCTAAAAGCGGCGTAAAACCAAACTCAGTCACTCACTCACTTGATGTTTTATACATACGTCAGTAACCGATCAGGAGTCTCCCCTTGAAAACTTGTAGACACCACAAACACACTGATCCTTATTTTGGCAGTTGGATTTACTGTATTCGATGTAATAAGCGCCCTGTTCTAATAAGCGCCCATTTGCTGATAAATGGCGATATTTGCTAACATATTGGCTAGTCAACAATCCCAATTAGCACCCCTTCCGATTGATCAATGTACACAACACTTACTTATTTGTGTATAATACACACTTGTGTGTTATATGCACCCTTAATTATGGGCAATGAAATTTTGGAAAATATATCTGTAGTGTATGATATGCACATTCTTTTCTTTTCTGGCTGTCAGCATAAACTACAAAATTTACAATCTTTCAAGTCTGTTTTTCTTCTCATCAAAATATTATTCTAATAAGAGCCCCCTATTTCTAATTTTGAAAACACCCCGGGCGCTTATTACGTCCGAATACGGTAAATAGAATTATGTACTTTCAAAGGTTGAAATTTTTGAACACATTGAAAATGTTAACATGATTCAAAAAGAATTTACCAATAAATTATGTAAAAATACAACTACCGTTTACCAAAAAGATAAAATCCAAACTGCTTCACTAAACAAATAGTATGTTGTATTTTAACAAGGTTGTATGTCAAGCATTTTTCTATGACGGAATTAATGTTTTAAATAAATATATAACAACTCTTGAAGCTTACTTTGCAAAACTGTTAGATCACCAAAATAACAAAGGCATCGAGTTAGAAACACCAGCATTATTTTGTAACTTGATAACCTTCAAAATGATATTACACTGCAGTAGAATAATCACTGACAATACATGTATCTGACAAGCCAAAGGACTGGACAGTGAGTGTATAAAGTGCCAAATCTTCTTGGAAAAGTGGCTTCATGGATTATTATGAAACAATCTTATTAATATGAGTTTCTATTCTGATGTGAATATTTAAATGAAAAGGACAGCTATGAATAGATTGTATGTGAATTAATTAATCATCAGAGGTGATACTGGTAAAGTGTTATAAGAAATCCAGTAATGAAGAGTTTTATATATTTGGTTTTTTTAGTATTGATAGATTTCATATGTAAATATATATGTTTTTCTATGTACATAGTTGCAAATATTTGATGCACAATGATTTTCTGACAATAGATGTACTTAAAACAGGGGAATGATAACTTTGTATTTATTTGCTTAGCTTTTCTGTCACCCAAAATGTCAGTATCAGGGACAAATGATTTATTCTATTATGGCTATGCTATGTCCTAGCATGCTTTCCCAAGCTTACAAGGTGATTAAAAAAGTCTGATTATTTTTCAAATTGTTGAAAGGATTAAGTAAGGCCTTTTAACCACACGATTTCCAGGTTTTTTTAAAATATAACGACGTCACACTATTGTTCAGACAGTGAAAATGTTCAAGTATAAGGCCTATTTATAATCACAATTTCCAGTTGGTGGTAAAAATAAGAAAACAATTTTATGAACATTTTTCTTAAAGTCAAAAACAAAAAAGTTGTGGCGTAACATAATTTTTTTTCTATATCTTAACGAAGAGTCAAATATTTGCTTCCTCACTTGGTGATGTATTTTGAAGGTTTTTGACTATTAGCTGTCTTGACAAGTAGAAAAAAATATATTTTATTCCACATAAGGGACATTTTAGGATGGTTGAACTAAGTACATGTATTAAAGAAACACCTTGTGTTGCATGCACACACATGGGCATAGCACATGACAAACAGTGTTTCTTTTGTGGAAATAACTGAATTTCACCCTTTCGAGACAATTACATTTAGCTTCTGCAATTTCAATTTTGTAGGTGTCCCTTCAGTGCTAGCTATTTGCTGATAATGTATATACCCAATTGGTCTATTTTAGATTTGGGTGATGCAGTTGTTCCAAATGTTGGTTGCAAACAATTTCTTGTATCAGCCAATGGGTTTCTTTCACTATTCATATACACAAGCTGAACTAACATGTGTAAATTACCATGGCAACAGTTTGTGTTGAACAATATAATTACATGCATATTTCATATATCTACTCAGTTTCTGATATTTAGCTTACTTTGTAAATATGAATGTATGATATTTTAATGTCCACATCTGGTTGATGTATGAATAAAAACATTTGGAAGCATATACAATTTGATTTTCAATTCAAACCTTGATTTCTTATATTCAGATTACACACCTTTAAAATGTGTGATAAATCCACAACTTGTGCTTTCATGTTTATGAAGTAAGCTTGATCATGCATTTATGATGTGTCACGAATGACCTCTGTGCTAGTTTGGTGTGGGTCAGTGGCTCCCCCTACTGGCCTTGACCCCTCTAATCTCTGTGCTTTCTTACTGAGAACGTTTGTACAGCTCTACGTTGCCACGACTCTTGAATAAAAAAGAAACTTCTACTAAAGATAGTCATGTAATTTGTTCCCACATCTGGGCATCATCAACATCATCATCATCATCATCATCATCATCATCATCGTCATCGTCATCATCTCTAACATGCACACTGCCTTCATTGTCTTTGCAATGACACTTTACATATATAAATTATGGCACTACTACAATTTATTCAACATATTTCAGTGTTATAGTCAGTTCAGTAGATACACAGAAAAACCTGTTCAATTATTCGGTCAACAAAATATTTATGATGAAAAGTCGTTGTTGGCTTTTTATATATTAATATATAAAGAGACAAAACCCTTTCCATTTCCAATAGAAATCTCTGCATAAAGCAGAGTCGATTGTACGATTCTGACTATATCATGAGCATGTATTTATGAATCACTATCAAATAGTAATGATACTAGGTGTTCGCTAAAAGGTGAGCGTATCCTGCCACACTGTTGGCACCTATCACAAACACATGCAAAGGCATGTCAAGTGTTCACCTGAAAAAACATGGGACATGGCAAGTTAAAATAGTTGATATTGATGATGCCAGATTATCCACAGCTTCTACAGATGAATATGAGGGGTGCTTAATATAGATAAGCCTCACATAGATAAACTTGACCTGAAGACTGAAGAAATTATGTCTTTTTCATCATAATCCCCCTCTACATTGTATACTTTTGCCAACAATATTGGAGGGATCTTATCCCAGTTTTGTATAAGTAATTCATGTGGCAGTCTGAAAAGTTTTCCACAGCTGCTATGATGTCATCTTTTGAGTTGAAATGGTTTCTGGCTAGAGAACAGATGGAAGCCTGATGGAGACAGATCAGGAGAATCATATTGGTGATAAAACAGATCAAATTCACACCCATGCATTGTACATGTAGCCATGGCAATGACTGATTTGTGCATATTGTTCTCAGGGCAGAGACCGCCTTCGTGGTCAAGTGGTAGAGCATACGCCCGGAGAGTGGAAGGCCTGGGGTTGGATCCCCGGACGCGTCATACCAAAAGACGATAAAGGATGGTACTTGTTGTTACCCTGTCTGGCATTTGGCATTAAGGGACTAAAACAAGGACTGGTTGGCTCGGAGTCAGTATACTGTATCTGAGTGGGGTATTCATGTTAAACTGTGGCATGGTATCTCAGTGGGCTAGCACTATAAATCGGCATCAGTTTGGACTAGTACAAGCAGCCACACACACACTCACACGTACATGCACGCCGCTATATAAGTGCAATAATCTTGAACGCGAGGTTAAACCCCATTTCACCTCACCTCACCTCTCAGGGCAGAGCACACTTTTACTCAGCTTCCAAAGTCTCTAAGTCTTAATTTCATACCATAATTGCCTGAAAAGTGCAGCATGATATGTTCCATTTATTGCCTGGCCTTTGGAAGATAGTCCATCCTCAGCATTCCACGGAGGCCATAACCTTTCCAGCTGATGGGACAGTCTTTGCCTTCTATGGTGGTTGTGATGTCAAATGCTCCCATTTTTGTTTGGACTTGAAGTGGTGAACACCCAGGTTTCATCCATAGTCACAAATCATTGCAAGAAGCTTTCTGGATCAGCTTCAAACAGAACTAGATTATCATGAGACGTGCTGTGCCTGGTGCGTTTTTTATCAGATGTCAGAAGCTCTGGGACTCAAAAAGCTAAAACTTCTTCATTGCAGATGTTTCTGTGATAATGTAATGTACTCTCCTGGGAAATTCCTACAGAACTAGCAATATGATTCTCAGACATTGACTGATTCTGACCATGTCTTCCTCTGGATCATTTCTGGTCTTGCTGACAGCACAAGCTTTCCATGATTGGGTTTGCCCTCAAGGTTCTCCCTGTTTTGTTTAAACTCTGTTGCCAACCCCATTACTGTCCTTCGCATCCTTCCCTAGTGTTGTACCATCTTCATGGATGGTTTTTGGAGTTAAGCCTGTTTTCTGCAAATACTTAATCACTGCACATTCTTCAAGTTTGTCCATTTTTCAAAAGGTCATAGACCATGCATATATTACTGACTTGTCACAGTGAAACAATTTGCTCAACTGAATCAAAGTATTGTAGATATACCTCTATGACATCATGTGATGTCAAAAACAAAAACTATTACTGTCATGCAATTCCTTCCCTCTGGGGCACAGAATCAACCCTTGTACAAAGAGAATCAAATGCATCATAATGAAAATCTACTCCTCAAGGGAATACCTTACTTTGTCATTTGTATTTTACAAAAACATTCATGAGTTACCGGTAACATCTATACCAACACCATTACGTCATTACTCCCAAAAAAACTTTACTAAAATTCTACTCTATTTACAGTAAACTATGGTTGTAATGAACTCAAGGGGACCACTTATTGTAGTTCAGGTGACATGAGGTTACTTGATAAATAACAAAAGTGTGCACTGTACATGTACAGAATATATCCATTTCAATCACTGTGTTACTATTGTTAATTGAGGAGGTAATTTGAGGACAAGGTGTGAGTACTTTGATTGTTTATTGACGCTTTGAACAGCAGTATTTGGACGCGGATGTTTAGATTGGTGACACATGGGGATCTCAGCTCAGGGATTAACAGTTCACTATACACTTAAACATTATCGTTGACAGAGTACACATGGGGCCACAAGGCGAGCTATTTCGTTATGAGCGTTTTCGTTATATCGACCAACTTTATATGAAAAAAAAAATATGGCAAATGTCCGGGACCAAAAGAACAGTTCATTATACAGTGTGCGAGCTGAGCCTATGTTACCACTTACAGATGAAAACCAAGCCTCGCTTTCGCACAGGCTATAAATAGATTCAATGCTAAAATCCCCATAGTGACATCACAACCCCTGTCACAGGAAGTGAAAAATCCTGGGCTCTACACCTCCCTCATATAAACCTTTTATTACAAATCCTATATGAACATGTAATGTTTTCATATATATTCCCATTTCCACACATGTCGATTTATGAAAATAATACCAAAATATAACCCATCCATGCACTGTAGAAGTTGTGAGAACATGTTTATTGAAGTCACATGACCTCAAAATATTCTCTCACAGGGTAGAAGTCATTCACAAAAATATGGGTTCTATCAATCTTAAGGGGAGGAGGGGCCAATTCCTGTGTGTCCAGCAATCACTGATCACTAAGCTTCCTATATCCAACTTAAAATAGGAGGAGTTAGAACTGTAAACATGTTTTTAATTGGATAAAAGACAGTCCCGAGTTTCCCCCTCGAAGTGACCAAGAAGTCCCACACAGAGCGGCCAGAAACATAAATACATCTGGCACCTTACTGATAGCATCACATTCTAATGACAGATATGTTACTTTAGGGCGGTTTACACTGTTTGTTTAAATTTGTGTTGACATATATGTCACTGAGGGTCTAATTTGTGTGTCAGGGGTCTAAACTGATGGTTTACAGGTTGTGGTGTTCGACATTTGGTTCTTTCTGTCTTAAGATGTCTGGACATAGTTTGTGAGTGTTATCACACTGAACAGACATTTGCGCTTAAATAAATCTCAAATATGTATTGGTTTGTTAGTTTTAATTAGGAAAAGTAACCCTTCACAACACCAGAAGTAGTCAAGATTTTAGTCACGTGACCTCTATCAGTAAAATGATTGGCTCAAACCCATCGTCTGCTGTAGCAGTATACTACTGTTTCTGTTGTGGTGGACAATTACTTTTGGATTATACCTTGGCTATTGCATTCTTATGCACAATCATAGGTAAATTGTATGTTTCAACTGTTAATTTCTTGGCACTCACTTGGAATACCAGTTTCTTACTAACTATTTATCGTGATGCGACTTCCAACTGACACCACGGGAGATTTGTCAAGAAAGGTATGAACATATTGGAATTCTGACGCCTCTAAAACTTATTAATTTTCAAGTGGAAAATATCAAGAGTACATTTTTACCAATAAGGCTTGTGTATGCATTAATATTATGTAGAACTTGTAAACGCTCGTAGAATTTTGCATCTTGTGAATGTGTGGGCATTTATGCCATCCAAAAAGTCAGAAAGGAAATAGAAACAAAAGCTGGAATGATGGCATTCCTCCTGAGAAAATATGTAAGATATCGCATCATTATGGTAGCCCATGTAGTCCCTGTCAGGTATGCATACAGTTGGGAACATTTTATCAAAGATGGTCCTCATCGTGAAATGAATAAACCTTATCACCCAGGTGAAAAGCATGAATATTCAGTGAATATATTTCATAACATGGAAAACTAATAAAAGTACAAAAACACAGTTATTTTAGTAGAAACCTGTTTATCCAGCTGACAGAAACTAGAGAGTGAATATGTCATCTGCCAGCAAATTGTATTTACTGTTTGTAGGTTGCATTTGAGAACGATCGAGGCTTGGTTTATACAAAAAGAGATCAATTACAAAATTGAGGTTAATCTCGCACACTGATAAGCGTGTTCATTATAAGCATATTCATTATAAGCGTGTTCATTATAAACGTGTTCATTATAAGCGTGTTCATTATAAGCATGTTCATTATAAGCGTGTTCATTATATGCTTGTTCATTATAAGCATGTTCATTATAAACATGTTCATTATAAACGTGTTCATTGTAAGCATGTTCATTATAAACGCGTTCATTATAAAAGTGTTCATTATAAACGTGTTCATTATAAACGTGTTCATTATAAACGTGTTCATTATAAACGTGTTCATTATAAACATAGTTTACTGTACATGACATGAAAAAATATATTGATGAAAGCTAAATTTTTCAGAATCATATCTCAATAATATTGCTGCAGCGGTGAAACTATTGCAACAATACAACAAAGATGTAAAGTGAGGATAAGATGTATGGATGAACAACTTCTTTATTACAATTAAGAGCGACGTTTCGGTGTAGGTTCAAACACTGTCATCAAGCAAGTGATATACAGACTATGGTGACAAGTATATATACAGGCAGGAGGCAATGTTAATACAGTAGAGTGGATATCAGATGTAGTTATACTGGAGTGGAGAAGCCTGTTATGTACACACAAGGGTAGTAAAGACAATTATCGGTGAAGTCAGTAACATAAAAAAAGGATGAAGCCAGTAATATAAACAACAGTTGAGTTGGTGGTATGCCGGGGGTATGTAGTACAACGTAGCCTTTTCACGGTTGATCGATGGATGTTTTCCTCAGTTAAATATCCCAAACAGTCCCCACACCTTACTGACACACACAAATGATAAAATAACTATTCTCACACAAACTATCATATTATTCCAGCAGATGTTCATATCTTATGAATGTGAATTTAACAAATTATACTTCCCTAATTGGGATTAATTTCCATTTTTATCAGGGATTAACGATCCTCATTAGAGAAACAAAGTAGGATATCTTTACAAGCTGACGTGAATAAATGGAAAAGAAAAACGATAACACCCTCTGCTAAAAGCATTCCATTGTACGATTCCCGAGAATAGGTTTCTTGTTACCACATGGTTTTATTGAAAAAACAAACCACAACTACTTTCAGTACCTTTAAGTGAGTGAGTGAGTAAGTATGGTTTTACGCCGCTTTTAGCAATATTCCAGCAATATCACGGCGGGGTACACCAGAAATGGGCTTCACATATTGTACCCATGTCGGGAATCAAACCCGGATCTTCTGCGTGACGAGCGAACGCTTTAACCACTAGGCTACCCGACCGCCCCTCAGTGCCTTTAAACATCAGATCATTAACTAAACACTGTTACATAAAAATGGCTTACAGTAGAACACGGATAGAGTGAACAAACGGATACAACAAACTGTTAAAAAATCCTGGATTTATCTCCCATATATTATCCTATAAAATTTACGTACAAACTCTCTACAGCAAACTAACGTATAAAGCGAACTGATATCTGATCCTCAAAAGCCCAAATACCACTAATTAGTGATGTGTATAGAGAACTGAGAAATCTCATGCAGTGTCAAGTGTCACTGAAAATTGGCTTTACGCAATCAGCAGCAAATCAACACAATCAGCAGTGACGATTCAACCTTGTTAAAAAATAAAAATTTCTAAAATTTCTCAATAGCAAAAGGCACCAGTTCAGCATGTACCTGACAGACCTGCAAAGTTTGATGAAAAAATATTGAACGGTTTATGAGTTATGCTCCGGGGCATAATAATGGACGGGACCCGGGATTTGAACCCACGGAATACCAGAAGTGTGGGTGAGTGGGTGGGTGGGTGGGTGGGTGGGTGAGTAAGTGAGTGAGTGAGTGAGTGAGTGAGTGAGTGAGTGAGTGAGTGAGCGAGCGAGAGGGTGGGTGGCTGGGTAGGTGAGTGAGTGAGTGAGTGAGTAATTAGTATTTGCCTTCATACGATCACACACTCTCAGCAAGATCAAATATTATTTCCTGCCAATCCTCATTTACCGAAGGCCAGTGGTTTGATCCCTGCCGCTTCATACCAAATGATGCTAAAGGTACTAAATGGTACTTGTTGTAGTCCTGCCTGGCACTTGGCATTTGGGGACAAAACAATGACTGGCCAGCTCCGAGTCAGGACACTGGGTCAGAGTGGGGTATCTCGATCAGCAGCAGAGTATCTCAGTGGGGTAACACTATAAAACCGGCATTAGTCCAGACATGTACAAGCAGCCACACACACAGTGAAATAATTGTTATATTAAACCATTTCACCTTGCCCCATGTCCTATCAGGTATTTTATTTAAAAGAACAGAACAATGTTTGGAGACCTTGCAGAAGTATCATAAAATATACACCAAATGACTATATTCGACAAGCACTGCACATAAAGGGAAGTAACTCTTTCAGCCTTGGCATAAGAGGAGACCATACCATGAGAGAGCAAATTTAAAGGGTCATCAAATCAATCACCATTCTCAATTACCAATAAATTATATATTGGTAAAGACCAGGGACCTATTCACTATGATAGTTTTGTTTAATGTTGATTCAAATGACACAATGCTGAAATAGCCATCCAATCTACTCAGACTCGTATATGAGCTTGATTCTTTACTGAGTTACTGAAAAATGAGATGGAGATGGTGACGCCGACCAGTTGATCCGTTTGCTTTCCAGTGATCATTCTCAACTCCCTGGGGAGTATACAAAACAAGCTGCCTACGGGCACTTGATGGTTTTTACCTCCACCTCACACATTGGGTACCCATTCCCTGCTGGGTGAACAGAGGCACATTTGAACTAAGTCACTTGCCCAGGGTGACTCCACAAATTTTGACACTTGTGTTCCAGGTGTATGTACATATTCGTGTTTCCACCATCTGGTCATCTACCATCAGACCAGTGGGTTCTTTTGAGCAGACAAGGGTGGATATACTGTACCCTAGGGGTAGTGACAACACTGTAAAGACCTGTAAACACTGTTGGTCCCAAGGCTGAATAACAACCCGGTCACTAGCGGGATACGATCTCAGCAACTGGCACTTTTGACCGCTTGCCCACTCACCTCCCCCCTCCCCGGATAACTCAGGATGGTCATTCACATACAACATTGTTTACATAAACAGTTATAAAATCATTTTTTTTAAACTCTTCCAAAACATAAGTTAAGAATTTATGCTTCTCCAACCTATAAATGGACATTATCTAATCTAGGGAGGGATTCCAAGAATTTGATCAAATTTTTTCCACAATTCTGAATACAGCAAGTTTCAGCATACCATTTTGATCACTTGATGTAATGCACGTTTTAGCATAATATTTTGATCACTTGATGTGATGTTTGTGTGTCATAGTTGGCAAAAATAGCTGAAACAGACATAAAATACTGACCAAAAAATCTTCCTTAAAACATACATAAAATCCAAATGCCTTCACTCAGCACTGTCGTCAGAGTGGTAATGTCAGTGGCAATCAGAAGGCTAGCGGTATCCCTGGGGGTAATATTTCCACACTCTCTTGGATGGAAATTGATGAAATTGTTATAAGCCATTTGCTCAAATAACTTAACATGGCAACATGAGAAAGACAAAGGAGACAAGTACCAGCAGATACGAAGCTTGTAGCAGATTTCGGCAAGAAAGCGTCATTAGAAACAAATTTTAATCCAATGAAATCGCTTGTTATAACTACGGAAAAAAAACAGGCGATGTTACGAAAGCGCAATTACGAAATGAATGACCGCCGTGTTGTGACAGCAACTACATTTGTGTGACAGTGTCGCCTCAAATTGGATTGCCCACTAATTCAGAATATAAACTTCGCTTGTGGTTCTCTTTTATTGCATGCATGCGCTTCTAAGATCAAAGGATGTATAGTGTGAAAAGTTAACTAGTTGAACAATCGTATTTCCGGGACTTGCCGCGGATATTTTCAAACAGATTATTAGAACTCCATTCAGCGATAAACGGTTGATTATGCAATGAGAAGCATTATGTGCAAATGAACAACGAACAACAATACAATTATGTCTGTGTAAAACTCTCAGTATTAAAAGTGTACATAAATTTTGGGAGCCATGCTGTTCCGCGCGTAGTAACCCAGGTAGCGCTTTATCGAAGAGCACAATAGCGAGGGATCACTGTATACCTTTGGTTAAAACAAGATACCAAGGCACAAGATCATGGCAACATGAATATTTGATACAGGCAAAACAAATAGAAATCATATAAAAATAAATGTGATTTTCAACTATTAAAATCCTATCCTTTATTCCTAGCATCAATCTTGGTTTAGCATTCACAATTCCATATGATCTTATTGGTTCCATAACTTGATCTATTTCTTGACAGCATTCATCTCAAAGTGTGTAAAGGAAGTCATTGAGTGATACCCAAAGGTTGGAAGACTTAAAGTAGCACATGACCTTATACATCACAAAGGAATTACCTTTTCTTACAACCTGTGAAGATCCGGGACAGAATAGTTTTCATCAACCCATGCTTGCCATAAAAGGCGACTATGCTTGTCGTATAAGGCGACTAACGGGATCATGTGGTCAGGCTCGCTGACTTGGTTGATGCATATCTCATTTGCATGGACTGATGCTCATGATATCAATCACTGAATTGTCTTGTTCAGACTTGATTTGTTACTGACTTCTGTCATACAGATGGAATATTGCTGAGTGCAACTTAAAAAACAAACAAACAAATAAAACAAAATGACCCTTTTTTTACACATTACACCAGTATTGTAACTACGTACCATTGCATCTAGATTGAACATATCTTCCAAAACAAGGAATTATCGGTACAGAATCCCCTTAACACTAAATGTAGTACAAAAATGTAAGGCTCATTCTGAGATTAATGCCCCAATTTAACAACAACCACAAATATCACCTCGAATATGAAATTTTTCATGATCATATATAAATCTCAATCATTTAAATGAATCTTATTTGATTCCTAAACATTCGTACAGTTCGTGGGAGTTCGTCGAATTGGTGAAAAAGTTTTTGTTTGTCTAAAACTTTCATGGAAGGGTCCCCAAATTGCAATTGCGTGGCTGTATCGAAGTCTAGGTTCATAACTGAATCTTTCGCATTCTTGGCTATTCTTAGAGATTCGTGGCTCCCAGAATTTCTTGTCCTCAACCTGAAAACATCCCAAAACAGCCATGAATGTCCCAAGTCAACAACGAATCATGTAAGAATTAAGTAAGAAAAACATTCGGCATATTCATAACTTAGTCGTACGTGATTCTTTCAATTCGTGCATGATCTGTTTATGAATCTTGTAATTCGTACATGTTTCTTAACCCATTCCTGGCATTCTTCATATTTTTCATCCCCATTAGCCATGAAAGTTTGCATTATTGGCCGAATCATGAGGAATTTTGAAAGTTTCAGATTCGGGGTGATTCGGGATATTCGAGGTCGTAGTGAAAGGAGGGCATAAGTTGTACCTGGAATGTGCTGGCAATAGCACCTTGCAATACACTAGACGGTTGGCATTTTGTTTCAAGAAATGTTATGTATACAGTGACGAATCTATGTCTGCGTTAGAGAATAAAGTTTCAATAACATACCACTCAAAAGTAGTTAATGTACTACTAATTTGTATGACAATAGTTAATATGGTCTGGAAAGGCATTTAGAAGTGATTCACATAAGGAAGAGAATATATGGATGTCAACTTCTTCATCTGGTGAATGATGAAGGACTAAGCACATACTCGGAAACGTTGTGTAATAAAGAAGTTGACATCCATATATTCTCTTCCTTAATAGTTAATCTGACCTGGCTGGTGGGTATTGCTACACAACTCTGTGTGTTCTTTAACTTATCCCCGAGTAGTAAATAGTTATACTGAGGAGAAAAAAAGTCTCCTATTATTTCCTAAAGTGCTAAAAACTTCAGGGTCCAGTGATTATGGCTGTCTAACCTTTAACCATTATCTTTAGTTTCAAGGAGAAAAATACTTTAACAGAAAAAGAACATCATTTAATGAGGTGTATGGTCATTTGAAAAAGAAAAGATATACTGGTACATATTTTAATGTGAGGATATGAATTAGTTTTCTAATTCAAATTCACTAATTCATTCACCTGATGAAGGAGTAAGCATATGCTCCGAAACGTTGTGTTCCTCACAATAAAGAAGTTGACATCCACACATTCTCTTCCTTATGTTTATCACTTCTAAAGACCTAATTCAAATTGAGTTTTAATGATGTTCTAAAATATACCTTTCAAGGGGCTCCCCCGATTTAAATTCCATGTTTGTTGATAGGAAACTTTGAGTCATGGATTTGTTAACTTATTTCAAATGTGATACTGTGCAGAGTTGCGTCCCTTGGGCACGCCAGAAACCTATAATTTTGGGTTCAAATCCCGGTTTGCCCCGATTATGTTTGTCAGCACCATACCCATGCTCATGGGTTTCACCGAAGTGGTAAACGTCTGAGACCTGCATCACTTCAGGCTTTCCTACCACATTAAGCTGACACTCCGCAATATAACTGGAATACTGTTAAAAGCGGCGTTAAACCAAACTCACTCACTCACTCAAATGGGATATGCCGGAAGATCCGGGTTAGAATTGGTCTTCAGACTGGTCCAGACTCGATTTTTTACAGACTAACATCATATAGCTGGAATATTGCTGAATGCGGCTTTAAACAACAAACCAACAAACAAACAAACATCACCATGCATTGTAATTTGTTTCCAGAAGTGCTACTAGGCTTCATAGTTCATATGTAAGTAAAGGGATTCAATTAGCAGACTGTAGGCAAACTGCACTAGAAACTGTACACTGTAAGCATAGCACCACAGGAAATCTCATTCTCTATATAGAGGCTTGCATTTCAGTAAACCTACACTAACCCGATCGATTCTCATTGTTCTCCTGATCTCAAATTACCCGCCCTTGATTTTCATTTACCAATTTGATTTGCTAAGGAAAACTTCACTGGACACTAACTATGTTGTAAGCACTGTAGACAAACTGCACTGGAAACTAAATATACATTGTAATAAAAACTGTCAATGCCAGAGAATAATCAGTCTCCATTATCTGCAGAAACAGATTGCATTGGGCACAGAAGGAAAATTAGTGGTGAAAACTTAGACTAATGATTAGTCTCTGAAACCAAATAACTTTTATAGAAATAAACACTCCGTTAACATTGAAAAAGAACTACTGTGAGAGTTTAGATTCAGAACCTGTGAGTGAGTATAGTTTTATGTCGCTTTTAGCAATATTCCAGCAATATCATGTCAAGGGACACAAGAAATGGGCCTCACACATTGTATCCATGTCGGGAATCAAACCTGGGTCTTCGGCATGATGAGGGAACAGTTTAACCAATAGTCTGGCTACCCCATCGCCCCTCAAAACCTGTGAAAAATCTAGACTTACCTTTTTTAGGTCTATAGCATTACAGTAAGGGTTGTGCGAATATAATATGGTTTAATGAGTGTCAGACAGACTAATAAAATCTCTTATCTTATCCTTGCATGATTCAGGGATACAAGTCTAGCCCTATATCACTGGATCCTTACACTGATGAAGGGGTGCAACTCCAACCCTCTATTATAAAATCCATACTTAACTAAGGGCCACAACTCCAACCCTCTTATTGGATCCTAACATGACTAGGGGGCACATCTCCAACAGGCTATCTTAGAAATCTGGCAGCTCTTGCATTGTGAGTGAGCGAGTGAGTGAGTGAGTGAGTGAGTGAGTGAGTGAGTGAGTGAGTGAGTGAGTGAGTGAGTGAGTGAGGTTTTATGCCGCTTTAAGCAATATTCCAGCAATATCACGGCAGGGGACACCAGAAATGGGCTTCACACACTGTATCCATGTCGGGAATCGAACCTGGGTCTTCGACGTGATGAGCGAACGCTTTAACCAGTAGGCTACCCGACCGCCCTCTTGCATGACTAAACGACACAACACTACACAGACACATGCCACACCTTAGACAACTGTGCCACCCCCATGCACTCATTCCCCATGGATTTAAACAGTTCAGGTTTAAACAGCAGCATAAACCTGCTGTTTGTAACAAGTCACTGAGGACAAAGTTATAAATATTGGGGGAAACATAAACTGTTTACATTCTGGAACAGAATCATCATCTAGCCTAGCTTATCAACTGATGCATAGAGAAGTTCAAACACATGAAGATTCCATTGCTAAAACTGGAGGAGACAGGAAATATCTTTCTAAACAAATCACAGGAAGATTAGCACAACCTGCCTCTCAAACACCTTTCTTCAAAAGGCCAACTTTCTAAATGTGTTCAAATCTATTTTAGTATTTGAGTTTTTGGTTCTTACCAACACAGTTGGTCTTACATTCTAATCAAATAAACATGTGAGATAATGTTTTTCTTTGTCTCTAGCTTGATTATGGGAGGTCTGATATGTTCGGATGAAAGACACATCAACAACACAAACAACACTGTTTTCGTTATTTTTGTTTTTTCCTTACTCCTGGCACAGTTTGACTGACTCCTGACTTTTTTTACGTGTCATGTATCTATTATCCATTGACATTTAGGTAATATTTATTGTCTTGTTTGCAAGACGGAAAATGTGCTTTTGTTTGAGCTGAAACACCATTTATTCATCAAACAAAAATAAGTTCCAAAACAAGGACATTATACCAACTTGCAGATACATGATAAGTTTTGAGACATGTAGTATAGGAGACATATCTAAACACAACTAATCACATAGTAGTCTCATATAATTGTCATTTGACATACATGAGTGAATATACAACACAGCAATCTCTGCTTAGTGTCAGAAAAACCCTTTGATGGTGAATGCTTGCCAAGCTTTTATGTATAGGCAAGCCACGCTGAGGATTCATCACAGTTGCGTGTCACACGAAACTGCCATCACAGTATGTCCACCAAGACATATTTCAGACTTGAAAGTTAATGCCACTTTCAGGGGAATATATTAGAAAGACACATTCTATACAAGAAGTTCAAGCTTATTTGGTACCCTTGAAAGAAAAAGAATATTGAGATCAATGGTTTAATCAGGAAAAAGGGGAATATGATGCTGAATAACTATTATATGTAATATTACAGTTACAGCAGAGAGTCATTTTGATCTGCCACAACCTAGAAACATACTTCTACTTGGTGGAGGTAACACTGAATATTGCTGACAGTCATAGGGGTCATCTTACGATGATACCCAGGTGACACCCTCGTAGAAAAGATAAGATAAAATAACATTTATCCCAGAAACATTCCATATAGAAACAGATGCACTATTTTAAAATACAGACATGCATGCAATCAATAGCTGTACGCTACAAATATGAAAATTTGTGACAAACAATTCTAGTGGGTAAAGAGAGATTTGGTTAGGGGGGATTGGTGTGCAAATTTTGTTTTCTTTCAGGAAATATTGAAAACAAAAAATTTTGCATCCGGTTTTAAAAATAAAAGAAGAATTGTTTACTTGATGTCCTAACATGTTTTGTTTGTTTGTTGTTGGGTGCCGCCCTCAGCAATATTCCAGGTACCGTATATGATGGCAGTGCATAAATAATCGAGTCAAGGACAAGACAATCCTGTTATTGACATCATGAGCATCAATCTCTGCAATGGGATATGATGACTTGCATCAACCAAGTCGGAGAGCCTGCCTGACCTCCTGATCCTGTTAGTTGCCACTTACAACAAGCATGGGTTGCTAAAGACCTATTCTCTTCCCGCATCTTCATGGGTGTCCAATGTTTGTCTCCTTTTAGTGTGTGTGTGTGTGTGTGTGTATGTGTGTGTGTGTGTGTGTGTGTGTGTGTGTGTGTGTGTGTGTGTGTGTGTGTGTGTGTGTGTGTTGTGAAATGGTGGGGAGATGTGTGTTTGTGTGTGTGTGGATTGTTTTCAAGAATATTTTTGTTAAAGTTGATTTTGTATATAATCATATATAAATGTATGATAAAGAATTTTCATGACCCAAAATATTTTTTTATATAATTTTGTTTATATTGTTTAAGATTGTGCAAACATGGAACTACTTTTTAAATCACAAATACAAGGGGTGATGAACCGTACCTGTGTGTTAGGAAGGGAGAATATATGTTTCAAGATTTTACATTTGTAATGGAATAATTTAATTTTCTGGAAGACACCTACACAGAATACGCTCTCTTATACCATTTACATCATAGAATAGTTAAAAATATGAATAATATGTTGACTGTTTGCTATTAATTAGAAAGTTTGGTACTGTTCATCAGATAATAAAAAGTAGATCACTTCCAGGTTCTGATGAACTTTTGTATTATGTATTGGCAAATGTAAATAGGAAAATAGGACTTATCCTCATTAGGATCAATGCTGATTTCAAATTTTGATTGGCATGTTATACCTTATGACTGCATGTAAAGTTTGCAAATGTCACTGTATCTATGTGACCATATTCCAGCTTTATGATGGCGGCATTCAGTTATATTCCAGCTGTATGATGGTGACATTCAGTCATATTCCAGGTTTATGATGGTGACATTCATTTATATTCCAGCTGTATGATGGTGACATTCAGTTATATTCCAGGTTTATGATGGTGACATTCATTTATATTCCAGCTGTATGATGGTGACATTCAGTTATATTCCAGGTTTATGATGGCGGCATTCAGTTATATTCCAGCTGTATGATGGTGGCATTCAGTTATATTCCAGGTTTGTGATGGTGACATTCAGTTATATTCCAGGTTTATGATGGCGGCATTCAGTTATATTCCAGCTGTATGATGGCGGCATTCAGTTATATTCCAGGTTTATGATGGCGGCATTCAGTTATATTCCAGCTGTATGATGGCAGCATTCATGTATATTCCAGGTTTATGATGATGACTGTCAGCTATATTCCAGGTTTATGATGGTGGCAGTCACCCATATTCCAGGTTTAAGATGGTGACATTCAGTTATATTCCAGGTTTATGATGGCGGCATTCAGTTATATTCCAGCTGTATGATGGCAGCATTCATGTATATTCCAGGTTTATGATGGCAGCATTCATTTATATTCCAGCTGTATGATGATGACTGTCAGCTATATTCCAGGTTTATAATGGTGGCAGTTACCCATATTCCAGGTTTATGATGGCGACATTCATTTATATTCCAGGTTTATGATGGCGGCATTCAGTTATATTCCAGCTGTATGATGGCAGCATTCATGTATATTCCAGGTTTATGATGGCAGCATTCAGTTATATTCCAGCTGTATGATGATGACTGTCAGCTATATTCCAGGTTTATGATGGCGGCATTCAGTTATATTCCAGCTGTATGATGGCAGCATTCATGTATATTCCAGGTTTATGATGGCAGCATTCAGTTATATTCCAGCTGTATGATGATGACTGTCAGCTATATTCCAGGTTTATGATGGCGGCATTCAGTTATATTCCAGCTGTATGATGGCAGCATTCATTTATATTCCAGGTTTATGATGGTGGCTTTCAGTTATATTCCAGGTTTATGATGGCGGCCTGTAAATAATTGACTCTGGACCACACAATCCAGGGATTTATATTATGAGCAATGTACACATGGTCGGGGTGTGATGACATGCAAGCAACCAAGTCACCAAATCTGACCACCCGATCCATCTTTTACAAAATACATAAGGCTCATCTGTAACAATGGAAGGTGGTATTTGTGTAAATGCTAATAAAAGCGACAAAACCCTTTGCATAAAATCCAAAGAAAATCCCTGCCAAAATGATTTTATGATTCTGACTATACATGGGCATGTGTTTATGACGATACCAGGTGTTCATGAAAAGGTGAGTGAGTGAGTGAGTGAGTGAGTGAGTGAGTGAGTTGGGTTTAACGCCGCTTTTAACAGTATTCCAGTTATATCACAGTGTGTCAGCTTAATGTGGGAGGAAAGCCCGAAGTGATGCAGGTCTCAGACGTTTACCACTTCAGTGAAACCCATGACCACGGGTATGGTGCTGACAAACCTAGAAACATAATCGGGACAACCTGGATTCGAACCCACAATCATAGGTTTCTGGCGTGCCCAAGGGACGCAACTCTGCACAGCGAATTGCGGCACCATAGACGACTGGGCCACCCGTGCCCCCCATGAAAAGGTGAGCACATCCTGCCCAACAGGTGGCATCCATCACAAACACATACACAGGAAAGTGAATTGTTCACCTGAAGAAACACAGGATCATGTGGTACAAGTCAAAATAGGGAATTGCACCGGATATCATTTTTGTCAATGATTCGTCACATCTAGACATGTCCTCCACATGTTTAAAAAACTAAAAGCAGAGTCTAATGTAATATTCACACATTATCATAAGCATTTGCTTATGAATCCCACAAAACACAAAATAACAATCAAAACAAAACCTGAACAAGCAGTAGCTCTGAAACATAACAAAGAATAAAAGAAGTTGCTATCCATAAAAAGTGTCATGTATGATGTTCTTCCAGCATCTAAATGCCGATCAAAGACTTTTCAACAAAACTAGTCGATGACATGACATACTAAGATCTTAAGGCCAGGTATCTGCAAACATGTACATCTGAGTGTTCTTCGTCTTCATCTGAAGAGCAGGTTTATTGCTTTTAATCTGATAAAATTTTTAACAGCTTTTTCTGACAAGATAGAGTTGGCATATGTCATGATGACATTTACATATCAATTTACTAGAGCATTGAGAGTACATATCTAGCAGCTCGGGTTTAAGGTTACAAAATCATTTTGTGAAGAAATGTTAAAAATATATAAAAATATCAAATTAAAGGAGCATAGTAGTAGGTGACAATTGCAATAATACTGTAGTAGTAGGTGACAATTGCAATGATATTGTACAGTGATCCCTCGCTACAACGCTACCTTCGGGGTTCAAATAATTGATGAGCGTTATAGATGATCAGGGGTTTAACAAAGGTCAAGTCGTAGGTGGTAGATGACCAACAAACAGTATACATGCTCCGCCTACCTAACACGATCTACGTTGCACGTTTCAGAAGTTATTTATGATTCAGAGTGTAAAAAAAGAAATGATCGAGTATTAATATGCGCTTTAAAAAAATAACAACACATCGTATCCCTACCTGCTTGGTCAATAAAAGTATGAAATTTGATATAAAACATCACTGGACATGATGATTTACCATTTAAAATGTGTTTCCTGCTCTCAAAGGCATTGTTTTATATGCAGAGATTAGATTACCATGTGTATTTTCTCAAAAACTAAGCCGGAAATAGCAATCAGCTGTGCACACATTTCCTCACAATCTACCAGTGATTCAGTTAAAACATACCCAGTGATACCACTTTAAAGAAATCTGATGCAATGGTCGGAAGAAATTGTATCTGAAATTAGTATTTTATCAGGAATAATATATTCCAATAATGTGTTATTTCAGTTGCAGCTTCAACCATTTATACTTAAAATCATAAGAACCACAAGCGTAGCACTTTGGTACAGATTGTATGCAGGATATTTTTGATGTATGGAACGATTTTGACCAGTCACCGTAGGAACTTCCCGTGCTACATGTATTTTGATTGCGAAAACGTTATGTAGACATTTAATTGTCAAACTGCCTCAATTATTACTTTAAGCGAGTCATAGTACAGAGTTAATGATATGTGTATCCATTCTCTTGCAACTAAAGTTCGCTTCAAGGCGTCAATTGCGGTAATCTGACCATGGTTACTGTAAATAACGGTGAGTTGTGCGATCTACCGATCTTTTCGCATACGATTTCGCCGAAATTATTGTGAACATTATTATAATTAATGAATGAAATTTTGAATTTAATTAAAAAAATATATTGCAAACATTAGTCCAGATAAACAATAAACATTTATTTTCATGATCAGATATTATAATAATAGGATCAAATTGCGTACTTCAGTTCAGATTTGTTGACTGGTACTTCCCGTGTTACGCGATCGCAGTGATCAGCTGATCATGTTTTCTGAGATGGAGGAAAACATCGCGTCATTGGAAAACTTGAGTTTATTGAAAATGTTAATAAATTTTGTTAGCCATCCTTAATACGCACTATGACCGAGTTAGCCCTTTATTGAAGGGCGCAATAACGAGGGACAATGTAGTAGTAGGTGACAATTGCAATAATATTGCAGTAGTAGGTGACAATTGCAATAATATTGCAGTAGTAGGTGACAATTGCAATAATATTGCAGTAGTAGGTGACAATTGCATTATTTTTGTTGTAGTAGGTGACAATTGCAATAATATTGTAGTAGCAGGTGACAATTGCAATAATATTGTAGTTGTAGGTGACAATTGCAATAATATTGTAGTAGTAGGTGACAATTGCATTATTTTTGTTGTAGTAGGTGACAATTGCATTATTTTTGTTGTAGTAGGTGACAATTGCAATAATATTGCAGTAGTAGGTGACAATTGCAATAATATTGCAGTAGTAGGTGACAATTGCATTATTTTTGTTGTAGTAGGTGACAATTGCAATAATATTGTAGTAGCAGGTGACAATTGCAATAATATTGTAGTTGTAGGTGACAATTGCAATAATATTGTAGTAGTAGGTGACAATTGCATTATTTTTGTTGTAGTAGGTGACAATTGCATTATTTTTGTTGTAGTAGGTGACAATTCCAATAATATTGTAGTTGTAGGTGACAATTGCAATAATATTGTAGTTGTAGGTGACAATTCCAATAATATTGTAGTTGTAGGTGACAATTGCAATAATATTGCAGTAGTAGGTGACAATTGCATTATTTTTGTTGTAGTAGGTGACAATTGCAATAATATTGTAGTAGCAGGTGACAATTGCAATAATATTGTAGTTGTAGGTGACAATTGCAATAATATTGTAGTAGTAGGTGAAAATTGCAATAATATTGTAGTAGCAGGTGACAATTGCAATAATATTGTAGTAGTAGGTGACAATTGCATTATTTTTGTTGTAGTAGGTGACAATTGCATTATTTTTGTTGTAGTAGGTGACAATTCCAATAATATTGTAGTTGTAGGTGACAATTGCAATAATATTGTAGTAGTAGGTGACAATTGCAATAATATTGTAGTAGTAGGTGACAATTGCAATAATATTGTAGTTGTAGGTGACAATTGCAATAATATTGTAGTTGTAGGTGACAATTGCAATAATATTGTAGTAGTAGGTGACAATTGCATTATCTTTGTTGAAGTAGATGACAACTGCATTATTTTTGTTGTAGTAGGTGACAATTGCATTATTTTTGTTGTAGTAGGTGACAATTGCATTATTTTTGTTGTAGTAGGTGACAATTCCAATAATATTGTAGTTGTAGGTGACAATTGCAATAATATTGTAGTAGTAGGTGACAATTGCAATAATATTGTAGTAGTAGGTGACAATTGCAATAATATTGTAGTTGTAGGTGACAATTGCAATAATATTGTAGTTGTAGGTGACAATTGCAATAATATTGTAGTAGTAGGTGACAATTGCATTATCTTTGTTGAAGTAGATGACAACTGCATTATTTTTGTTGTAGTAGGTGACAATTGCATTATTTTTGTTGTAGTAGGTGACAATTGCATTATTTTTGTTGTAGTAGGTGACAATTCCAATAATATTGTAGTTGTAGGTGACAATTGCAATAATATTGTAGTAGTAGGTGACAATTGCAATAATATTGTAGTAGTAGGTGACAATTGCAATAATATTGTAGTTGTAGGTGACAATTGCAATAATATTGTAGTTGTAGGTGACAATTGCAATAATATTGTAGTAGTAGGTGACAATTGCATTATCTTTGTTGAAGTAGATGACAACTGCATTATTTTTGTTGTAGTAGGTGACAATTGCAATAATATGGTAGTTGTAGGTGACAATTGCAATAATATTGTAGTAGTTGTTGACAATTGCACTAATATTG
Organism: Haliotis cracherodii; assembly: GCF_022045235.1. NCBI lineage: Eukaryota > Metazoa > Mollusca > Gastropoda > Lepetellida > Haliotidae > Haliotis > Haliotis cracherodii. The sequence continues at coordinate 55,942,403 of NW_027266264.1, read as the reverse complement.
TAGTTGTAGGTGACAATTGCAATAATATTGTAGTACCGGTATCACTTTTTGGCATTATACCATTTCCTAGATTGCAAGGAAAGCTGTCAGAGAGCATGGGAGAGAGGGAAGAGTTATGGTCTGAAATATATACAGGCTCTGTAGCTCACCTGAATTGTGAAGAAATAATGCCAGCCATGTTTAAAGTTAGATGGGATTTCTATAAACAATATTTAGAGACACCTTAGCTCTTATGGGATCTTTCATACAAAGTTTCTGCACAAATAAAACTTGTAGTTTCAGAGGAGATGTAAAAAATGCAGCAACAATAGAAAACCATGAGTATCTTCGGTCAAAGGTCGAGTTTCATCAAAAATCAAAATATGCCAAAAGATGTATCAAAAGCATACCACATACTTGCTGCATATCAGTTTTCACATGATACAAAATGTGTATCATGAAAAGCCTGAGCAATGGGCAAAGATGACATTTTACATGCAACATGTCTTGTCATTCATCAATAGTTGTAATTCATCAATAGTTGTAATGCATCAATAGTTGTGATGCATAAATAGTTGTAATTCATCAATAGTTGTGATGCATAAATAGTTGTAATTCATCAATAGTTGTGATGCATAAATAGTTGTAATGCATCAATAGTTGTGATGCATAAATAGTTGTAATTCATCAATAGTTGTGATGCATAAATAGTTGTAATGCATCAATAGTTGTGATGCATAAATAGTTTGATAACTCTTCTTTCCAACTATTTCCTAACTTTGGACACAGAAATGCTTGAAATAGAAGCAAATGAACATCCTATGTGATGAATGCCTCCTATGACCTTCAAATAAAGACCAGATTACTTTTTGATTTCTTTTACCAGTTTTGCACTCAAGCATTGATCATTCCGTTTACCTCATAAACCAAGAAGATCCATGTTTCCTGAGCTCATCATGAAATAAAACACGGTTATCAGAACATACGGAAGCTTTTGCAATTATACAATATCTCATGTCATAGCATGCATAATACTATCAAATTTGTAATCTTGGACATAAAATCATCATGTTATAACGTTTGCTTTCAAAACCTGATCATTTACATGATAAAGGGTGGTTATATTCTTGAAGGAACACCATACAATTTGTGAAAATGAGGTCCGCTGCTCCTCGATTTGTTCATCTTGTAAAAGTAGTTTGAAAGGTGAAACCTTTCAGAATGCCTAAAGGAACAGCATTTAACAAGGAGGTGTCACCGGCGAGTGGAAACAGCCACAATAAAGGCTTGATAAACAGCTAAAAAAACCAGAGTGCAAACAAGGTTACTGGCAGAAACACCATCAAGTTTTTCTCCACAAGTATCATTTCACAAATGGAAAATACTAAAAAATAAATCCCTTTTGACAAGACCCAATCTTTTTTTTTTAAGAATGATCTAACAGCAAGAAACTTGTTTTTGTCAGAAACCACAAATATCCAATGAATACAAAATATCCTTATGAAATTTGATGAAGTTGATCTGTACGCTGGGAGCCCCCCGGCATCAACCAGACCCATAAATGAAACAGAATTAAGGCCTGATGCAAGGGGAACTGACGAAAGGGGGGGGGGAACAGAAGCAAACCCTGTCTGTATCTTGTCCAGCTTGACCAGGAACACACTACCGTGCAACATCTCAAGCTTAACATGAAAATCAACTTAACAACTTACTGTGTCTGCAATTCAGTAATTGTGAATTTGGTTTAATGCCATCCTTGAACAGAGTTTCTGTATTCTTTTTAAAGTGACATGTCCAAATTCAGCATTAAAGTGGCTATCCTTAGGTATGGTTTAAATTAAGGTTTTGCAGCTATACTGATGACATTTTACCATGTCTTAATCAGCAGATTCAAAAGCTTCCCGAGTATATTTTTATCAAATATAGCAACACAAGTAGATAACCTTCTCAAAACTCTGATGCCAGCAGAGGAGTTTCAGACTTTTATCACTGAGTGTAAGAGCGAGGTTCCATGTATCATCTAAAAGTTTAACCCATCACCTTCAGTCTTGAACTTTTCATTGTTTTTAAAAGTCGTTGTCCTTTTTTTCCAGTTACATAAGATCATCCAAAAAGTGTAGGCATAAACAACATGATCTTCTATTGTTAATTACATTGTCAACAAACTCAGAGCTATAGATGCTTGATAGATGTTCATGTTTGACAACCTACATACCTAGGTGACCCTTCAATAATGGCACTGAGTATACATTGCAACAACCAACCAGCACACATATACTCAGCAGCCATTGTGACAACCAACCACCATACAAATACTCAGCAACCATTGTGACAACCAACCCCTATATAAATACTCAGCAGCCATTGTGACAACCAACCCCTATATAAATACTCAGCAGCCATTGTGACAACCAATCCAATACCAATACTCAGCAACCATTGTGACAACCAATCCCTATATAAATACTCAGCAACCATTGTGACAACCAACCCAATACAAATACTCAGCAACCATTGTGACAACCAACCCAATACAAATACTCAGCAACCATTGTGACAACCAATCCAATACAAATACTCAGCAACCATTGTGACAACCAATCCAATACAAATACTCAGCAACCATTGTGACAACCAATCCCTATATAAATACTCAGCAACCATTGTGACAACCAATCCCTGTACAAATACTCAGCAACCATTGTGACAACCAACCCAATACAAATACTCAGCAACCATTGAGACAACCAATCCCTATATAAATACTCAGCAACCATTGTGTCAACCAACCCCTATACAAATACTCAGTAGCCATTGAGACAACCAACCCCTATATAAATACTCAGCAACCATTGTGACAACCAATCCCCGTACAACTACTCAGCAACCATTGTGACAACCAATCCAATACAAATACTCAGCAACCATTGTGACAACCAATCCCTATATAAATACTCAGCAACCATTGTGACAACCAACCCAATACAAATACTCAGCAACCATTGTGACAACCAATCCCCGTACAACTACTCAGCAACCATTGTGTCAACCAACCCCTATATAAATACTCAGTAGCCATTGAGACAACCAACCCCTATATAAATACTCAGCAACCATTGTGACAACCAATCCCCGTACAACTACTCAGCAACCATTGTGACAACCAATCCAATACAAATACTCAGCAACCATTGTGACAACCAATCCCTATATAAATACTCAGCAACCATTGTGACAACCAACCCAATACAAATACTCAGCAACCATTGTGACAACCAATCCCTATATAAATACTCAGCAACCATTGTGACAACCAACCCCTATATAAATACTCAGCAACCATTGTGTCAACCAACCCCTATACAAATACTCAGTAGCCATTGAGACAACCAACCCCTATATAAATACTCAGCAACCATTGTGACAACCAATCCCTGTGCAACTACTCAGCAACCATTGTGACAACCAATCCCTGTACAACTACTCAGCAACCATTGTGACAACCAATCCCTGTACAACTACTCAGCAACCATTGTGACAACCAATCCAATACAAATACTCAGCAACCATTGTGACAACCAATCCCTATATAAATACTCAGCAACCATTGTGTCAACCAACCCCTATACAAATACTCAGTAGCCATTGAGACAACCAACCCCTATATAAATACTCAGCAACCATTGTGACAACCAATCCCCGTACAACTACTCAGCAACCATTGTGACAACCAATCCAATACAAATACTCAGCAACCATTGTGACAACCAATCCCTATATAAATACTCAGCAACCATTGTGACAACCAACCCATACATAAATACTCAGCAGCCATTGTGTCAACCAACCCCTATACAAATACTCAGTAGCCATTGTGACAACAAACCCCCTATACAAATACTCATTGTGACAACCAACTCACTGGATAATCTGACAACGAGCCTCGATGCAAATATTAAGCAGCCATTGTGACAACCAAACATCATCGAACCACTCATTGAATAGCGTGACAAGCAATCCCAGTACAAATACGCAACAGCCATTGTGACAACCAATTCTCATTCTAAGAACCAATGGAGCCTAGTAATGGCCAAAAGCCATGCTCTATGAACAATCAGCACTGCTTCTCAGCGTGGAGAGTTGTGTATGTCTCTATCAAGGTATAAATCTTCCAACAGACCTGTTTAAAGGGCATGACCTCACTCCAAACATGCTCTGGAGTATAAAGATATCTGACAATGCTCATATTCCCCGCCACCAGTGGCATGATGAATACAACAGTTGTGACCCACACCATTATTAAGGACTCCCAGATACTCAGATGATATCAATCTCCTTGCAGGTCTCCATAGATATTAACCATCAAGTAATAAATCTGTTTCTCAACAATTCCTGATCTGGAAACATAAAACACACTAAACTAGTCTAGGAACTGGTCATATGGAAAATGTAACTCCACTATTTATGTTTATTACATTCAGCAATAAAGCAATGCTCATCACCAGTGTCTGTGGTGTTGTATGCATTGGGGTGGTACGTATTATTGCCATTGAGCTGAGAAGGGGAAATGACACACAAGGTAAGCAGAGTTTTGTCAATCCTATTTCTAGTCCGGATGATTTACTGCACTGTTGTAGTTGACTCTACAGGTTAGAGTCAGGTTACAGTGACGAGATGAGATATTGCTCCTTTACTGTAACTTGGGATTACGACAGTTGTGTTTCTGGGTTACAGTGACGAGATGAGATATTGCTCCTCTAATGTAACTGGGGATTACGACAGTTGTGTTTCTGGGTTACAGTGACGAGATGAGATATTGCTCCTTTACTGTAACTGGGGATTACGACAGTTGTGTTTCTGGGTTACAGTGACGAGATGAGATATTGCTCCTTTACTGTAACTGGGGATTACGACAGTTGTGTTTCTGGGTTACAGTGACGAGATGAGATATTGCTCCTTTACTGTAACTGGGGATTATGACAGTTGGGTTTCTGGGTTACAGTGACGAGATGAGATATTGCTCCTTTACTGTAACTGGGGATTACGACAGTTGTGTTTCTGGGTTACAGTGACGAGATGAGATATTGATATATTCTGTAACATATACCTATTTTGTCTGTAATTAACAGCTTTAGTGTAAAGGAACATTTCAACAGTTGTTTGTAATTAAAAACTTTACAGTAAAGAAAGAATTCAACAGATGTCTGTAATTATCACCTTTACAGTAAAGGAATATTTCAACAGTGGTCTGTAATTAAAAACTTTACAGTAAAGGAAGAATTCAACAGATGTCTGTAATTATCACCTCTACAGTAAAGGAATATTTCAACAGTGGTCTGTAATGATCACCTTTACAGTAAAGGAATATTTCAACAGTGGTCTGTGATTATCACCTTTACAGTAAAGGAATATTTTAACAGTGGTCTGTGATTATCACCTTTACAGTATAGGAATATTTCAACAGTGGTCTGTGATTATCACCTTTACAGTATAGGAATACAGTTGTGCCTCGTTTATACGGACTTCAGATGTCCGGAAACCTCGGTTCCCAGACGATTTTCATTCAAAACGAAATAATTACTATATAGATTTACCCGTATACCCGGAAATTCAGTTGCCGGAACCAGACGGTCATTCTCATACACAAAACACTGAAATGCACACAAAATTGTCTCACTTATCCGGACAATACACTTCCGCTGGTGGTAATCCTTCCGCTGGTGGTAATCCTTTGATTCGCTTTGATGAAGTCAATTAACCAAGTGACACTGAGTTACGTTTGAGATGAGCTTGTTTATTCTACATGTAATCCCCTTCAATAAATATGGCGTCTGTGGAGGTCAGAGGTCAAAGTTGTGTAAGTATGGCCTGTCAACCAGCGAAACGTAAGCGACACGCAATTACAGCATGCGAAAAAAAGGGAGAAAAATGTCTGTTAAAAGAAAAACACCCATCAGCAAGTTTAGAAACCATCAGTAAGCATTATGGCACTGAATTTGGACATACCATAGGAAAATCGACAATTGGTGACATTTTAAAAGACAAGCAGAAGTGGCTAGATCTACTGGAAAATGGATGTATCTGTTTGCTCTGTCATCTGTCATGAGTTGCATAATTGAAGGGAAGTAACTCTTCCAGTAAGAAGCTGGTTTCAGTTATACGGAAATTCGTTTATACGGATGAATTGTGAAATGACGCAAGTGTCCGTATAAACGAGGCATGGCTGTATTTCAACAGTGGTCTGTGATTAACAGCTTCACTTACAGTAAAGGTAGATTTCAACAGTTATCTGTGATTAACAGGTATACTTACAGTAAAGTAAGATTTCAACAGTTATCTGTGATTTACAGCTGGAAAAAAAATTTCAACAGTTAGCTGTAATTTACAAGTATATCGTAATGATATAAATCAACAGTGGTCTGTAATAACCAGCTTTACAGTAAAGGAATACTTCAAGAATACTTCATACTGAATTGCAATTCCAAGTGCAAGAATTTGTAACAATATCATCAGATATTTCAATATCAAAAGTGGCTCAACTAGTATTCGACAGAAGAATGGAATATAAGCATTTAATGATTTGATACAAAATCCATGAAGAATAATTATGAGGTGCTGTATTGGGCAGGAACAAACACATCAACTTTATTTCCCCAACGGCTTCTTAGTTGGTGTTTATTCACACCACCTCTACCACAGCCAGATACCAAAACACCAGGTTGTCACATAAGCTCAACTGACTATATCCTCTAGTGAGATAAACATGTTTTTTAAAAACACCTATCTATTTCTCTTGTTATTGGTTTGACTTTTCTTAACACAAAACAAGTATTTATTTTGACAGTAATAACAAACACACAAACACGTAACAACTGAATATGCACATAACATTTCTCCAATGTCTACAGCCTATATTCATGGCTTCAGTGACTAACAATAGTCATCTGTCAAGTGGAGGATCTCCAGGCCCTGCCACAGATTGGAAAGTAATGATCAAGTACTAATTCATTCAAAGTTTGTCATCCATACCACTTACAGTGTGGCATGGACAGCCATTGAGTATCCCATCTCATTTATTTGACCATCTTTAAGTTCTGCCTCAATGCCTATTTTTGGCATATTTCATGGACCCAATTACTTTCATTTTTGTTTCCAGCGATTCAATATGGCTGCCAATATGTAGAAATGTTCACCATTGGTGTGACAGATGAGCCTGCCAATCACTGTCAACTATATCTCAATAAGGTAGTCTGATTGGCTGACAGGATGGCGTCAGTCAAAGCTGGTCTATTACCATATTTGTCTCCTGAGATATCCCAGGCCAAAGTAACCAAGCAGGGCAGCTAACCACAAAGGCATGTTATTCTTGATTGAAGACTTCTATCCCTCCCTTGGTGAGAACTTTCAAAGTTGAAGTGATGATTACAGTAGATCTTTGACAGTTTGTCAAAGTATCGCACTTTTTTACTCTATGTCAGAGAACTTATCACAATAAATGAGGAAAAGTTGTGGCCTTTTTATGAATATGGTGATATATATCCCTACCAGAATCAAATTAGGCTTATATTCTTGCGTAAACAGTCAAGAGTCTTTTCTCAAGATATTTTAAATATAGTTTATGAAATAACATTGGCAGTGCTGCTAGAAAAAAAAATCTTAAGAAGGTTGAATATAATTGGAAGTGAAATTTCAGCAAGTAAGGAAAGTGTATTATTGGATGTGTTTTAGTCTGTTGATGAAGAAGAAGAATATTTATTGTACACTAACACCCACAGGGGGCCATGCAGGTACAAAACATGAACATGACTAATTAAACATTGACATTCACAAAAGAATACAAATATTGCTCTGATTATATTGCTAGAGAGGAGATGCAGATTTTCTTTGCCTGATCATTTTGTGAATGAAATTGGAGATCATTTTTGTAAAAGGCTCTGGTGGATTTAAAAGTATTTTTAGAGATATTGGGTGCATAGCCAAGGTGGATGAGGAATATAGTTCCTGTCTCACGTCTTTGTACAGAGGGCATTGTAACAGGAAGTGTTCTTCATCTTCTATTTCATCAATATCACAGAAGGTACATAATCTTTCTTCCGTTGGAGTGTTAAAGTATCTTCCTCTCTCAATTTGAAGGTCGTGAGCACTGAGTCTTAGCCTTGTAACAGCTTTGCGGTGTTCTAATGCGGTGGTTACTTTCAGATATGGTTTAATTCCGAATTTGTCTCCTATTTTCCCGAGGTGTCAGAGTATGTGGTTTAGTGGATGGTACTTGGTCAGTTTCACTGAGGTATATGGACATGAACTTTTCATGTACGGTTTCCTAAAATTTTCCAGAAGAGATGTTATTGTGAGCCAGATCAGGGAAAAGGTAGTTGAGTAGAGTAGAGTTGATGTGAGAGAACATTCAAAGAATATTGTTATGGAAACAAATGTGTATAAAAGCGTCAGAACAATTTGTACTGCAGTTACTGTGATATGTTTTGCATCTTTGTCACCGATGTTAATGTTGAGTGAGGATAGCGGTGTCTGAAGTACACATTTTACACATCATCCACACATAATATCAGCTAGATCATTGCTATCCTTATATCTTTATTTTCTCTTAAATTTGAAAGAAATAGAGCCACAAGAAACTGAACAAACAAAACAAACAAACAAACATATCATTGCTGTAGTCTGGTTTTCTATGTTTTATTTGACTGGGATCAACCTATGATTCCTGGTTTAGAGATGACCCTGGGGACGGGGGATCTAGGATGTGAAATAGCTAGGCTGAAAAACCAACTAAACCTCTTTTGAACAGTTTACATAACTGTGTAAATATCAGGTTTTGTTGTTGTCTTCATCCTCTTTTAAGAATGACCTTTGAGAATAGCACAGTAATCTTGTACACAAGACATTAACTGTATCTTATGATAGAACATCATAAGGAGGTCAGAAGACCGAGTGGAACGAAATACAGTACTGTAAGCAATGTTGTAGGCTTACCGTATTCAACGTCATAAGCTCCTAATGAGCGCCCACGGCGATGTTTGCTAATATATTGGCTAGTGAACAATTCCAATTAGCACCCCTTCCAATTGATCAATGTACACAAGGCTTATTTATTTGCATATAATTCACACTCGTGTGTAATATGCACCCTTAATAATGGGCAATTTAATTCTGGAAAATTATATCTGTCATACATAATCATTTCAGGCTGTCAGCATAAACCACGAAATATATCTTTCAACTCTGTTTTTTTCACCAAAATAATATTCTAATACGAGGCCCCTATTCCTAATTTTGAGAGCGCCCTGGGCGTTTATTACGTCGAATACAGTACATCAGAATGGGGAATTGTGAAATGTAAGAATACATTGTACTCCTGTTAGAAACCAAAGAACCAGAACATACAGAATATACAGGACACTTTTTCATAACCAGACAGAGTGATTACAAGATTAATTTGCATGTTCCGTACGGATTTGTTGACATGGTATATCCAGTGTTGCATGCTCATGGTTATGTCTTTGTGTTGGGGGAAAAAACATCAAAACTCTTCTACCCTGTGTATAGGGCAACCCCCTTCTGAAAACCCCCCTTATTCTAGGTACTAAAAACTGACGTTATACATGGGGATATATGGTAACTTGGCTCTCCCAATATCTCAGTTTAACATGCTTTTGTTGTTACAAAACCCTTTTCAAAAGATTCATCTGAATCATCCAGGGAATTACTTTGATTGTAAAGACAGTACAGTCTGATACTGATAGCGTAATCTATATCTTGTAAGTAAATAACAAAATAAGTGGTCATGTGATGACCAAATCCATGCTGAAATTGATGCCATTGTAACTGCAGGGGAGAAAGCAAGAAATGCTGCAAATGTCATGATTTTGCATGCTGGTTTAAGGGTACCTTGAGACCTCTTGTAGGTGCACAAACCTCACATCGTGGCACAGGCAGAGCAAGTGGATAATTTAGAATAGAAACAGCTTAAGATGGGGCTAAACATTTTGCAAATTCAAAACGTCAACGCTGGAAAATAATCAGTCTTGATTATCTGCTACTACTGATTCAAAGGGACAGGACGTTGACCATTCTGATGATTTGTTTGTAAACAATAGCCCAGATAACCCATGAGTTTACTCAGCTCTGCTTGCCCTATTTCGGTTCTGCTCCAGTGACCACAGCATGGGTGTACGCTTATCACGTGACCAGACCTTCCTCTTGTTTCCTTTAGTTCAAATAGGAACAGGTGAAAGTTAGGAAGGATGGCAGTATTGATCTTTGTCGCCATAATAAGGTTGAAACATCATACAATCAGTTCTTTATAAAGCAGATTAAGTTCCAGAGCCTTCTGGCACTATCTTATCATTTTCTTATTACCCTTAATTAGCAGTGGATTCGTTGAAATAAATGTGTTGCCACTGAAATTTGTGTCGTTTTTTTTTAATAAATTGCATGATATTTGTCCTGAATTGCAAATGATAGTTTCATTTCATACCACATTTTTTATTCAGTCTATCCAAATATAATTTTTTATTCACTATCATACACCAGTTTATATTTTTATAGTTATATAGACACAAAAATTGGATGGTACCAGTGAGAAAATTTAAAAAGTCATATTCATTTTCTCAATCGAAATTGTTTTCTTGGCTGGTACAAATCAATATTTTGAGTGTACATCAGGCCGATACTGCTCAATCTCAAAAGTAATACAATATTGAACACTCATTCAATTAAAAATCTCAAATAATGAATCGTATGACATCATCATAAAGAGTGCCTGAGAAGTAAATAGATATTCTCCACTCATAGACTTATCAAAATACTGACAATTCTCACATGGCATGTTCAAGTTACAGTAAACTGAACTGTGAAATCCCAAAGATAGAAATGCAAAACCTTACTAATAAAAAAAACATTGTTAGTTCTTTGTGCATATTGGCTAACATTGCTTTCATTTTAAGCCATTGACAGTTATACATTGACTGTTCAGAGAGGATCGCCTTTTTCAACAATTTCCAGAACCAATATTTTAAAACATGTTTACATTAACAGAAATAAATAAAAGGTGTCAATAACAAGAATAGGTAATGTTTGATTTCAAACACTCTGATTGGAAGGTTAAAAGACCAAGACATTTAAAGGCTCTAAATATATTTGACATCTCTCAAGCACTTAATGGAAGCCATAAGGTGTGGCATTATTACTTGAATTTTTTCTTGAAAAAAGGTTTGTCGGTCTGAAATAGAAGTGCATATATGATTGAGCTATATTCCACAAGCAGCCAAGGTAATATGATTCGATTCTCGTTATCGTTGCTGGCAAATGATGATCGTGATCCAACACTTGAAATATTGTACATGCATGTGTACCCTATTAGATTTATTTGATTGTGTCAAATTTTACAGTTTTTAGTTAGAACTTTGATTAACTTTTACTTTTGAACCATGTTTGTAGATGCCTATGATTGTGGGTTTGAATCCCGGTTTGCCCCGATTATGTTTCTAGGTTTGTCAGCACAGATCACAGATTTCTTTGATTTTGACTCTCTGAATCCTTTCAAACCAGCACAATGTGGTCTTTTCTCAGTTGATTAAGTCGGCTAATTGTGGCAAAGTGTGTGCAGCAGGTACTGCAGACATAGCTGTAAATTTATCATGCACAGAATTAGGTACAGCAGAACATTTGGTGAAACCAAAGACGTACATACATCTACATACTTCTTTGGAGAAATATTGGCATCATATTTTTTACGATGTTTGTTTTTTTCAAAACACAGTCATCACAAATATATTGCATGTGTTATATGCTGGAAAAAGAAATATGTTTAAATGTGGATGTCCTTTTTATATTTGATGAAAATAGGTCACAGGATCAGATGTGATGCAACAAATCAAAATATAATGATCTTCTTCTTTTATTGATTCTATTTGTACGGACAAGAGCTGACAATAGATTCACCTTTAAGGTTCTGACATCTTGTTTCAGTGAGTGAGTGAAATTTAACGTCAACATCGGCAATATTTCAACCATATAGTGATGAAACAGTTATAATAATTATATTTAGATTGAATATAAAGCTGTAAACAATGGACAGTATAATAACTACAGTATCACAGTTAAGATTTTAAAACTAGTTTGGAATATTTAAAAGAATACATTATCATTCAACAATACAATATTAAATTTGGCTATAAATCACCAGCAACCAAAGTTAGGCCACCATACTAGGGACCATGGGAACTTACGATACTTCTGCCATCTGCACGGGTCCCCAGCGGGATTTACACCATCCCTTCAGCTGCTAGCGATGATATAAAATTTAGCCATCATTTAAAATAACAAAGATACTTCGTTTAAAATGTGGCATGAATAGAGGTACTGGAGGTTGTGGTCTTACATATCCTCTCAGGGGGCATCTTGTTTCAACCAGGAGTGCTCCAGAATGTTCAGCAAGACTAACACCACAGTAAATAAGTTTTAATTAACTTAGCATGTGAATAAGAAGCAAAACAGACATGTTGATAGAGTCAATCATGACACAGTGAGCTCTGTCTAATCACTACTGCCACATCCTCCGAGCCAATGGTGATGAGTGGCCTCAACCGCTGCTGATGCTGGCTGCCCAGCTTTGGCTCTCCAAGCAGGCAGTGTAAAATGTCAATCCCAGCCACCTGCCCTTATTGTTTCGATTAATTCACCCAAGTGGAAGGGAGCCAGCTCCCTTCTTCAAAATTATTGGTTCCAGATTGACAGCATTCTCTTGCTGGCTAAAACATCTCAAATGCATTGAGGTGCAGTGAGTGTCTGCCTTGAAGAGCTGACACCTGGGATGGAAGGTGTTGTCTTCTGAAGATAAGTAATCATTTAACCTGTAGATTTGCCTTTAATGTTATTATAACCTCATCTGTGAAATATAAAAGTGCCTATTTCTGCATATTAAATTACCGTATTCGACATAATAAGCACCCAGGGCACTCTCAAAATTAGAAATAGGGGGCTCCTATTAGAATAATATTTTGGTGAAAAAAAACAGAGAAGAAAGATTGTAAATTTTGTGGTTTGTGCTGCCTGCCTGAAATGATACAGAAGAAAAGTCTGTTCATATTATACACGACAGATAATTTTCCAGAATTAAATTGCCCATAATTAAGGGTGCATATAACACACAAGTGCGTATTATACACAAATAAATATGACTTGTGTACATTGATCAGTTGGAAGAGGTGCTAATCGGGATTGTTCACTAGCCATTATATTAGCAAATATCGCTGTTGGCGCCTATTAGAGCTGGGTGCTTATTGCGTCTAATATGGTAATTATTAGATGTTTATTCCATGCCTACCTCACTACCAACCATCATGTTTCATTTCATTTTATTGTGTCCAAGGACTTGCATGTGAAGGAATAGCTGAGAGTGTACCCTTGTTCTCTCCTTGTTGAGATAAACCATATACTGACACACAACAAAATTGCATAATCATGTTTTCAAGCATCATACTTGATGTATTTTTGAGTTCATCTTTAAACACAAGAGTCATCAGGAGGTGACATATCCCCTTGTTCTGGTGCAACTTGGAAATGGAGTTTGGCTACGTATACCCCACTTTTGGTTCATTGCCATTAGAAACATTCAGTTCTGTGAAGAAAAAATAATGTTGTTCAGGATTTTTCAACATCCCAAATCATCAAAAGGCACCAGTTCACCACAAGACTGATCTGTATGGGTAGTTTGATCTTGAAATATTCAACGGTTTGGGAGTTCTGCTGCGGAAACTTGTACTTCAATCGTTTTCAGTATAAGTCCAACTTGTCGTCATGAAAACTTACAAAAATCGATAGAAAGAAACTCCCAAATCATCAAAGGACACCAGTTCATGACTAAATTGATCTTTATAGCAAGTTTCATCAAGAGGTATTCAATGGTTTGGGAGTTCTGCTGATCGCTATATTCCCGTTCTTCAAAAAGAGGGTAACAAATGAAATTAAGATCTGAATGACATCATGGTTGTAGTTGATTACTGCATGCCTAAAAACTGAAGAAGAACTTAATTTGATTTTTGTGGCATTTTGATAATTATTACTGAAATTTGAATATAGGTGTTCCAGTATATATATATTTAGTCATACCAAACATTCATCCCTCTTGTGAATTTCATCAGTCAATAGTTTAGGTACACAGATGCCTTGAAAAGTTTTTAAAAACATTTAATAAATAAAATGTTTCCTGCCTAGAGTATTGGATGGAAATGATTGGCTTTTTGTGGTCTGAAGTAATCTCACAAGACTTAAAAGTTATGTTGCGCTAGAATTATGACCTTTGTTCAGACATTCTGTCTCACTAAAAGAATGTGATAAAAGTACAAAAAAGGGAGACCAGTGTTTTTTTACCTGTGAATAATTTGCCCGCAACAAAGGAACTGACTGTCAGGGATGTAGATATGGTAACAGAGTGAAGAAAATCTTGAAGTCTTGTAAGTTGGTGAAATTGGGTTTACCATGACGTTTAAGATTATTTAAAAGAAAGAGCAATGTGAATGTCTGTCTGAGTATCCGTGTCTGTGACTGCTTGTACTAGCCCAGACTAATGCTGGTGTGTTTTTGTGTCAGCCCACTAAGATTCCATGCAACAGTTTGATGGTGCATGATCAGAACAGTAAGTCCACTTCCAATTCTAAGATGTCACTTCCAGAGTCATGACCACTTCCGTTTCAAAGGTTTCACAAACCTGCCCTTAAAAACATTTCATATGAACTTAACAATTAAATGACAGGGATTAAACTGAGAAAGGTATATTAAATTGTCCATTGCGGTACACTTGGAAATGTTTTGTATTCTTTGAAATACTTGCAAGGTGTGGGTCATGTTTCAAGATGTCATCTTTGGTGACCTTGACCTTTGACAGAAATATATAAAAATCTGAAATTGAAGCAACACTATTTCACTCACTCACTCACTCACTCACTCACTCACTCACTCCACCAACCAACCAATCCATCCACCCACCAGCCCACTCACTCACTCACTGGATACACCGGCCAGTCACCCAAAACCCACTCACTCACTCACTCACTTAAATCAGTGGCAACTAAAGATGCTACCCTTTGTGGGAATGAGAGGCCAAGATGTAAGATCTCCCACGATTTGATATGCAGAGTTGCATCCCTTAGTCCTATGCCAGGATGCTCTGATCAGAATTCCTTGATTATGATCCTTGTCTGTTCGCACCATGTCTGTTCTTCTGTGTTTTCGTAACAGGATTCACATCTATCATCTGCATCACTTGCATTCCTTTGCTGCCAGGATCCACGCACTCACTCACTCACTCACTCACTCACTCATGATCACTCACTCACTCACTCACTCACTCATATCCAGATGAGCAAGTGTATCTCAATTCACAACACCTGTGATAAACTGGCATAAGAGTCCTACACATCTACACGTACCACTATATTTAAAACTGACAAAACTCCCTTCCTTTTCCATGTAATCAGATCAACTGGATCCATGCAAGTCTGGGGTTTAGGAGCCTCAGCATAATCTCATCAAGATAGTTCTGAAATGCAGATCTCTATAAGTTTGGATAGCTAACTTCCTCTTTCATAGCTTTACAGCATCACAATACAGGCCAAATGTGTCACACAATACCTAAATCTGATTGAAACTTCTGAAAGAAATAATGAAACTTAATGTACATATCATCACTGTCAGTCATGTCATACAAAGATGAGGAGACAACATGCACTGAGTTCCACATGTTCTTACAACCATAACTACCTGTTGTTTTTGTGAACTGTTAAAAATTGAGGAAAATTGGATTCAATTGTACATGGAAAGGAAGATCCTGTTTTGTACAAAAGAAGTGTTCCAGGACACCTTATTTCAGTTTGGTTACATAATTTGGAGTTTTCGTCAATGTCAGCAATGAGGTTACGAATCATCTTAATTAATATGCAAATATATTCAAAAGGTTTTGAATATTCACATGATTAAAACTTTCTTTTACCTTTCTGTGCAAAAACTATCTGTTCAGATTTCAGAACATACTATATCTGATAAAACACAAGCTACACCATATTCCAACATAACACAGTTGGGTTTCATGTTTTAATTTTTTTTATCCATGTCACAGGCTACAGATTATAAGTAATAAGTAAATATATTCAAAATGATTTGAATATGCACATGACAAACCTTCTGACCTGTGGAGGAAGGAACAGCAATTTAAAACTGGCCAGATGGCACAATTGCTCTTCATTCTAGACTCATGCTTAGTCTCTGAAAATAAATAATTTTCATAGAAGCAACTACATTTAAACTGAAAAGGAGGCCCAGTGAGATGGGACAGAATCTGTGGAAAATCTAGACTTGCTTCATTTAGGGCTATAGCATTACAGAAAGGGCTTGGCGGAGGGGAAAATACTGTGGTTCAGGGAGTGTGAGACAGACTACACTTACACAAGTAATATAGACGACAGGTCAAAGCAGGGGTTCGGAAAATTTAAAATCCTAATCGGACATTTGCATTTAGGCCACCCCCCTTCAAATAGCGTACAACGCGTGCACAGCTGATTGCTAATTCTGGCTTAGTTTACCAGAAAATACACACGGTAATCGTAATCTCTGCACATAAAACAATGCCTTTGAGAGCAGGAAATACATTTTAAATGGTAAAATCATCATGTCTAGTGATGTTTTATATCCAATTTCATACTTTTATTGACCACGTTTGTTATGCCTGTTTATTCACCTGAAGTCGTCGAAGAGATACGATAACGCTCATCAATTATTTGAACCCCGAAGGTAGCGTTGTTTGTTTTTTAAAATGTCGGGACAGAAAAATTTAAATGTCAGGTAAGCATATTTTAAATCGGGCCTTTGAGATTCCCAATCGGACATGTCCGGGGCATATGACCGTTTCCGGACCCCTGGGTCAAAGTTGTTGGTCTTCCCTTTACTTAATACATTAACTATGATCATCTTGTAATGTCTTCATGGCTGAAGCAATGTTTACACACGAGGCAAGCCCTGGGTCCTGTTCCACAAAACTATCTTAGGGCTAAGCCAATCGTAGCTCCCATACTTTAACATAGACATATGACAATCATAGCGCTAAGATCGCGTTGTGAAACATGTTCCTGTATTGGTTGATACTAAACTGGATCGGGTGGTCTGAGGATCGGGTCTTTGTTGATTGTGTTTTATTGTATCCCGATGCTGCTCATACTATCAATCACTGGTTGGTATGGGTAACACTTGACTATCAAAAGATCAAATTGATACAACTGGGCTGTGCTGGCAACAAACAAACACATGTGACAGAGACTAAAAACTGTCCAGTCCTATCCAACTGTTGCAACTCATAGACTCTCTTTCAAGTTGTTTTTTTCATTCTTTCATGCAAAATTGTTGGTGCAGTGTATGAGCATGGTCAAAGTTTAAAGACTTATTCATAAGAGGCCATGACACAACAAATGTCACAAATTCCTTTCTACAGAGTCTATGAAAGGCGGTGGTCATCACATTAAAGGGGGCGGTCAGGCAGCCTAGTGGTTAAAGCGTTCGCTTGTCACGCCGAACACCCAGGTTTGATTCCCGACATGGGTACAATGTGTGAAGCCCATTTCTGGTGTCCACCGCCGTGATATTGCTGGAATATTGCTAAAAGCGGCGTAAAACCATACTCACTCACTCATCACATTTAAGCTTGAGGCTTGTTTATTTGTTTGTTTGTTTGTTGTTTAACACTGCACTCAGCATTATTCCAGCTATATGAAGACAGTCTGTAATAATGGAGTCCGGACCAGATAATCCAGAGATTGATGTCATGAGCATCGATCCATGCAATTGGGATACAATGACAAGCATGAACCAAATCAGCATATTGAAATTATGATGAAAATATTTCCTCCTCAATGGAAGTCATCCAGACAAAGCCATGGCACTGAAGATTACCTGATGAAAGTGTAGGTTAAAATGTCATGCATGCAGTCACTTCAGAAAGTATTGATATTTAGACATTTTCTGCATAAAGTAAGGATCAATAGACATATATGTTGATATGAAACAAACTTTCAACCATGATTCTTAATCTGCAACATCAATGAATATAAAGTATGACGCTATTGCCAAATGGTTTTCATTTACAATTGCTTTATAAATAGTATGCTTTTAATTTCAAATGCCTCACACAACTGAAACCCATTATTGTGACAAATGTCCACAGAAAGTATAAGCATTTGTTTTAAAAAAATGTCTTAATTGCTGACAAGGAAACAGTTTCAAAATAAATAAAAAACTTGTTTGCAATAAAACACTGTGGTAATTCTCGAACATCATCTTAATCTATCTTGACATCCTCTCATTATTTCCATGACAACACTACATCAGCAACATCTAAAACAACCTTGCCACCATAAATGTCTACTTTGTTCCCAAAGTGCTACATGTGTATTTTCTTTTTATTTCTCTCAGTCAATCTTAAATTATAAGAGGTGCCATGGGTTGGTTGTCTAGCTAGGATTCAAGGTTACACACAACCAAATGTTTTCCCATAGACTTCTATAGTAACGTTATATTTTTTTTAAAAATAACTAAGCATTCAACAGCTATTACCTGTACGTGTGAGCACAGTTTGGCCTTAGAGCAGCAATAAAAAAATAAAAAATGACCAGCTTAACCAGCTCCTTTTCTGAGTACAGGAAGCTAAACACACCACCCCCAGTTTCGCACCAAATGTCACCTAATTGAAAATAGCTGTGGTCACATTCAGAATAAGTCATCATGTTGAAAAAGACAGTACTAAATATAGAAAAACATGGTCAGTTTTAATAACTGGATGGATGTACATTTGAAAGACATAAAAATCTTACAGAATATCCTCCAATCACAGCCTGCAGATATCTCTCGATCTGCACTGAAGGTTCCCTACGAAAACCGCACTGTCCAAACTGGTTCTGATTTGGTGTAGTAGAACCTCAAAGTGAAATGTTTTGGCGCTAGGCATGACAGAAACCTAATAGACAGACAGATAGATATAGTTTATTAATGTTAAACAAAAACATAAAAAACATTTCACACCACAATAAAAGATGTTTAACATGCAGGCATATCTAGGCTTACAAGACACTACTTATTTATAACATAATGTACGGTAAAATACTATCCACATTGATATAATCGTTGATGTAAAGCAATAGACAATGCAAGTATCATATGAAAGTCATCATTTCAAACGATAAATACCCTTTGATCTTAATCAACCGATGACAAATATGTATAACATCATTGGAGATCAGCTGATAATGTTTTCTGAGATGGGGAAAACATCGTGTCATTGGAAAACTTGAGTTTATTGAAAATGTTTGGGAGCCCTGCTTTACCGCGCGCTATAACCAAGTTAGCGTTATATGGAAGGGCACAATAACGAGGGAACACTGTATTGATTGGTTTTTGTGTCTACAGGAATGTATATGTCTGTATACATATATATAAACTGGGCAGCAAAAGAGTTCCATGATCGATAAAAAAATAACAAGAAGAGGTTTTGTTGTGAATTATAATATAATCTAGGGAGGGGTAACAAATGATTGATCAAGCACAGTTTGAATGAAATTGTGCAATCACAGGTAATGTAAGCTCAAGGTAAACAATGGTGGTGTAAGAAATTTCATTTTCAAAAGTTGTCTGAAATGTCACCAAAAAATTGTCAGACACACTACAAGTTCATAGTTGACACAGTTGCCTTTTATTGCGTGTATGACCTCCAGCTGCCTCAATGCATGCTGTGATACGCAGCCTCATCGATGACGTCAGTCTTCTGATGACGTGGACTGGAATCCGTTGCCACTCGTCTCTCAGGGCCTGCTGCAATTATTGTCTGTTGACAGGAGGCTGATGGCCTGCTCTAATCTGTCTGTCACGATGGTCCCACAGATGTTAAATAGGATTCATATCAGGTGAGTGGACAGGCCAGGGCAAAACGTCAATGATCTTCTGGTTTAGAAAGTTCCAAGTCAGCCTTGCAGTATGGGGCCTGGCATTGTCGTGCTGAAACAATGTCCCCTGCTGTTGGTTTTGTAAGAATGGAACTGGCTGCAACACTTGGTCTCTGTACTGTACAGCGTTCAGGTTTCCCTGTATAATCACCAAATCAGTCTTCTGATCTCCAAATACCGCCCCACACCATGACACCTCGCCCGCCGAATGGATGGACCTCTCGAATACACACCTGAGCCTCTGTGTCGATAAACTCGTTCTCTGCCATCATTTCGAAACAAGTTAAACCAACTTTCATCAGTAAACAGCACTCAACACCAATTTCTCACTTGCCAGCATCGAACCTTGCCCATCGCAGTCTCAGGCGTCGATGTTGAGCAGTCAGTACCGGAAAGGACGATACGCTAGGATTCCAGCAGCACGAAGTCGTCGTAGTACTGTACGTTGGCTAATGGGATGTCCCAATGCTGTTGCTGCCATCGCCGTTGCCGTTACAAATCTGTTTCGTAGGTGAATCAGCCATATCTGACTGTCTTCCAGTGGTGTTGTCACTCGGGGTCGTCCGGTTCTAGGCCTGTCCTGTGTTCTCCCTGTCTGCCTGTACCGTTGAATCAGCCTGGCTACTGTCAATGGTGTACAACCAAACCTTCTGGCAATTTGGACCTGTGTTGCTCCAATTTCGGCCCTGGCTCTCTCTCTCTCTGCTCCTGTGACAGTCGTGGCATTTCTTTTGTGTGCTTTCATCACTTGTGGTTATACCCTGCAGACGAATGCATTTATACAGCTAACATGCATGTGCAGTTTATGCCATAGGCAGGAAACCTGTTTCACCATTTTTTTTGTCACCGCACGAGCGCCGTCAAAGGTGGCGCTTTCGGGTGAGGTGTTTTTTTGTACCTGTTCCTGGGCAGTCATATTCCCAATACCCACTTTCAACTAGTTATCGCTGTTTTTAGGAAATTTACAAATTGCCAACCTATACTTTCTTTTTCCCCTTAGTTTATATATGAATCATAATGTTTTGTCATTTTTAAAATTGCATCTGTCCCATAATGGAATGTCTCTGCAATAAATCTTATCTTATCTTATCTTATGAATAATTGTCGTCTAACATGTTTCTTATGGCTGAAGCAATACATTTGAGGCGCTTAGGATTATTTTCAGAAAACAATTTAATTAACAGATCTTTAGGTTCTGAAGAATTGTAACAAGACAAGTTAATGTTGTATCTTAGGTCCATATAAAAAGTACGTTCTGAACGGAACAGACCTTCTGTTTCCCCTTTGTTACAAAAATAACAAGTTCTGTGCTCTAAAGGTGTGTGTGTGTGTGTGGGGGGGTCCCATTGTGCCAACTTGTCTCCACATGAAGGGAGAGGTTTCCAAGATGTAGTCTAGAGAAATATTTTCTCAGATTCCTGGATATACCCGGTAATGGTTCGCAAGTAAATTGCCGAGACAAGATCTTTTTTAAAAATATGTCAGTTGCGCAACTTATTATACAAGGCATATTTCCTAATACATGTATCAGGTTTTCCACCCCCGATTATGTTTCTGGGTCTGTCAGCCACATACCCATTCTTATCGATTTCACCATGGAGTGAAAACTCACTTATCCGAAAAAAACAATGCCTTCCAGACAACTTTTATGAAATTGAATAAAATCCTGTATAAAATGTTCCATTTATCTGGATATCTGATATTGCTGGAACTAATCAGCTCCAATACCAGGCAGGATCCATGCAAGACGATGTATATTTACCTAGTCATCACACACCAACCTACATAACTGGTAGCATTTGATCCCAGCGGATTAAGATGCCATTTGTATATGATAGATTGGATAATTTTTAATCTAATTTGGCAACAAGTCTCAATTTCGAATTTGACACTGAAGTGAAATTTGAGTTAAGTGACTTTTGTTATATAAGTTAGAATGTGTGTGTGAGTGAGCACTTAGTAAAGTATCATGTTTAAGTTTGGTAGGGGAGATAACTAAGTGATTCACACATCGGGAAATTCATGAATCAAGACATTTCCTTGAAATGTGTCTGGAAAAGAGAGGTTCCACGGTATTTCTTATGCCCGCTACAAAGCAAAAATCTGCATGTTGCTTATACAAGTCATTGAAGCCACGTGACACATCACTAGCTAACATCAGCTCAAGAGAACAGCTGTTTTCTATCAATTTTCAAATTGATTTAATTCTTTTACAATGGCAACTTGAAATCTTGTCTGCAAGATAAATTCATTGTAGCACTCTCAATCGCGGTATATGTCGTTTTATGCATCGCTTGTTAGGTTTTATAACGCTAACCTCCAGCCCATGGTATAAATTTTTTAACCTAATGCAGGACGCATAAAACCAGATATACCTTGTGTGATACTGCTACAACTTATATCATTGTTCACATAAATAGCAAAATGTTGAGCTCAGTAGACATTTTTTCAAGGTTCTCTGGACTTGTGTTATATGCTTCTCAATTTTTGATAGAAATACTGAGATATTATATACTAAATACAAACACATGAAGCATTAACTTTTGTCATGGAAAAATAAGCTATCCCTTTCAAAAGTTGAGTTGTATATGTAGGCTGTCTTGTGATGTCAGTTACTGAGGAAACAGTTATCAACAGAAATTAGAGTTCAATATAATATTACCATCAATATGACACGAAAATCTATCAATGAAAATATCTTTTGTTGAAATACAACTTGAAAACATACAACAAAGAAGTCTTGGACTGTCTTGTCAAGTTGATATCACTGCTTTCTTCTCACCATGAATGCAATAGAAAAACTCATTTATTTGTCTGTATAGATGGCGATGAAATGGTCTTGGTCCCACTTGTTTGAACTGTAAGAGGGTACGTGTTGCATTTAAATGTGCGTTAAAGCTGAAAGTTCCCGATGGAGATGAATGATGATTCAGTGGTGATGTCGCCACTGTCTGGTCCCTGCACGTAACCCCATGTGAGGAGAGGTCGCAGAGTAAACTTTCCTCATCTGCATCACCTTTTACGGGCTCTCAAAACTGCCAGGGTCACATATACTACACAAAAGAAGTTAAAGAACAACTGATTATTTCCATAAGACCAGAGTTAATCTGTCCTGACAAGTCATATAAAAAAAACCAGGGTGCTTTAGCTTCTTAGCATATAAGGATTCTCCTGGATACAGTGTGAGCTGGAATTACTTACAAATAAATATACTGTTCCTGAAAATGTTGGAAAAAACATTTTTGCCTGAGGGTTTTACAAAAACAAGTATTCACTGGACATGGTGGATGTACTGAAAAATGGTGGTGCTTGGCTCCTATGTTCAGGGATAACAATTGTGTGTCTTGATCAAGCACTGGCTGAAAAAATATTCTGTCTCAAACAAAAATCCCAGTAAGTCCCAACACCCAGTCATAAACCAAAGCAACACATTGGGATTCCTCTCCATCGGATGTGAAAACATTAACCTAAGCAACAATGTGGGGATTCTGCTCAAAAGGATGTGAAAACATCTCCACGCATAAACTTGAGCAACACATGGGAATTCTGCTCAAAAGGATGTGAAAACATTTCCACACAAACTCAAGCACAAATGGTGATTCTCCTCAGTAGGATGTGAAAACATCTCCACACATAAACTCGAGCAACACATGGTGATTCTCCTCAGTAGGATGTGAAAACATTTCTACACATTAACTCAACCAACACATGGGGATTCTGCTCAATAGGATGTGAAAACATCTCCACGCATAAACTTGAGCAACACATGGGAATTCTGCTCAAAAGGATGTGAAAACATTTCTACACAAACTCAAGCACAAATGGTGATTCTCCTCAGTAGGATGTGAAAACATTTCCACACATAAACTCGAGCAACACATGGGAATTCTGCTCAAAAGGATGTGAAAACATTTCTACACATTAACTCAAGCACAAATGGTGATTCTCCTCAGTAGGATGTGAAAACATCTCCACACATAAATCTGAGCAACACATGGGGATTCTGCTCAAAAGGATGTGAAAACATTTCCACACATAAATCTAAGCAACACATGGGGATTCTCCTCAATAGGATGTGAAAACATCTCCACACATAAACTCGAGCAACACATGGGAATTCTGCTCAAAAGGATGTGAAAACATTTCCACACATAAACTCGAGCAACACATGGGAATTCTCCTCAGTAGGATGTGAAAACATCTCCACACATAAATCTAAGCAACACATGGGGATTCTCCTCAATAGGATGTGAAAACATCTCCACACATAAACTCGAGCAACACATGGGAATTCTGCTCAAAAGGATGTGAAAACATTTCCACACATAAACTCGAGCAACACATGGGAATTCTGCTCAATAGGATGTGAAAACATTTCCACACATAAACTCGAGCAACACATGGGGATTCTGCACAACAGGATGTGAAAACATTTCCACACATAAACCTGAGCAACACTATAGAGGGTACAAACACTTCACAAATTAGTAAGAACACTTCCAGAAATATGCTTAACAACACATGGGGATTCTCCTGGATAGGATGTGATAAGATTTCCAGCTATATACCCGAGCCACAAAACACATCCTTGATAGGTTAACTGGCATCATTAGTGACTATTTACAGCACAAACACAATGTGGTTTAAGATTATTCCACATTCAGGTTTACATTATTTTCATAACCAGGATTCGAGGGTGAGGTGAGGTGAGGTGAGGTGAGGTGAGGTGAGGTGAGGTGAGGTGAGGTGAGGTGTAACCTTGTAAGACAGGAATGGATTTGTCTTATATACAACTTTTCTTGTGTTTGCAGGTACAAGAAAAACAGGAGCAGCTCCGTCACCGCCATTTCCTAAAAGCATAAAGTCTTAATGTACCACCATGAACTTCCAATCCCAAAACATTACTTCCAGACCTTGACTGTAACCAAGATGACGTCCTAGAGAAGGCATTCCCATGAAGTTAAATGATACAAGCATAACAACAAGCTTTTGAATGACATTTTTGTATTTCTTGACCTTGACCTTTGACAAGATGAATTTCTGCATTGATATGAGATTTAAAGCTTACAGTAATTGCATTCATTGGAGGAGGATACAAATGGAGGTGAGGTGAAATTAGGTTGCACTTGGGTTGCGACGTGTATGTACGTGTGTGTGTTTGTGTGGCTGCTTGTACTAGTCAGGACTGATGCCGATTTATAGTGCTAGCTCACTGAGATACCATGCCACAGTTTAACATGAATACCCCACTCAGACACAGTATACTGACTCCCGAGCCAACCAATCCTTGTTTTAGCCCCTTAATGCCGAGCGCCAGACAGGGTAACAACAAGTACCATCTTTTAACGTCTTTTGGTATGATGCGGCTGGGGATCAAACCCCAGACCTTCCGCTCTCCGGGCGGACGCTCTAGGATACAAATGGAAGCCGTTACTGTAACTGCACATATATAAGACAATGTCTTATCAAAAGCAAAACAAAGCCTTTGGTTCACCCTGTTAACCACCCATAACCACATCCACACTCATTTAACAGACATTTTACATTGTATGTCCAGTTCATAGCTCAATGTTTTTCATCATGTTGTAATATTTTCTAGAAAGCTTATCATTGAGCATCTTAAGAATCCAGGGATAATGAACTGTAAAATACTTACAAATATATATACAACTGTACACTTAACGTATGTTCTGATGTGACATGGAAATAATCACTAATTGTTGTACATTTTCAAAATAATAAATTCAATGTAGTCAAGAATATAATGCACAATTGTTATTTGTAAAAATAAAGGAATTCGGATAACAATAAACAAGGTAATAACACTTAATCTTATTACATAACACCATCCAAATACTAAAGGTGAATATATGTTGAGGGAGGTCTCATTATTCTGACAGGGATGATAATCAGCATGCATTACAGAACAGACATCAGAATATGTTCATGTGGCTTCCAATCATAAGGCCTTGAAGGCTATTTTTGAAATATATCTCTACTGATAATACCTTATCCTAATTAATTCTTGATCAGCACAATAGGTCACCAATATTTATGCCGCATTATCACTTAAGAAATAAACGATGAGTGTGAGTTGTTTATCGTATATCAAATAGGTAGATAGCCCCTTATCCACATAATCAGCTCTTACAACAAGCATGGAGTTCTGGGGATCTTTTCTTTTCTAGGATCCCTAAAAGGGCCTACTAACCGCTGCGGATGAAGGATTTTTAAAAACAATGTGTGCACACCATACTAAAGTTATGAAAGTAACAAACAAACAAGATAGGTTTGCAAATTGGGTGTTTAGGGGAGTCAAGCAGCTCCTGCTACTCTCCTGTATTGTCTGTAAACAGTACAACATACTGACTGACCACTGACAAAGTCAGTTGGCTACAAACCTTAACTTGCATCAGTCCACGTTTTCTGGAAGCTGTAGCCAAGGACTCCTGAATGATTTAAGTTAATATGTCATGGTGACCCACTTACAACTGACTGATTCAGCTCGTCATATTATGTTTTTTGTTGTTGAATATCACAATGGATTCAACAATATTCCAGCTATATGACAGCATCCTGTACATAATCAAGTCTGGACCAGACAAGCCAGTGATTGAAACTGTGAGCAATGATCCACGCGATCTGGGCATGATGACACGCAATCAACCAAGTCATCAAGCCTGACCACCCAATTAGGACCCAGTCACCTTAAAGGACCAGTATAGGTTGCTGGGGACCACGAGGCGGTGACATAATGACATGCGATATATTCTCTCACTAGAACCATCTACAAACTTAATTTAGATAAAATCTTTGTTCTTTATTTTGTACTAGCTGACATATACACCTGGAAAATAATCAATCCTGCTAACTATACAATTCCACATGAAACAGCATTCATTAAAATGTCACTATATGTATTTATTTTCTGATGAAACACATTTGTTTTTGTGTACAAAGTCACAAACTCATATTAGAATACAGAAACCAAAACTGATTCTGCAATTATATATTCCATTGCAAAGGTTATTTGACTAAACTTGCTTTTGCTTTTACAAACTTTGTATCTAGAATCGTTGGACATTTATCCAAATGAGGTCAAGGTCAATGTCAAGGTCATGTGTAGATATTTCCAAAAGATAGTGTTCTGAAAACAGAAGGAATGGTGCAAATCTCAAGGTC
This sequence comes from Haliotis cracherodii, assembly GCF_022045235.1. NCBI lineage: Eukaryota > Metazoa > Mollusca > Gastropoda > Lepetellida > Haliotidae > Haliotis > Haliotis cracherodii. The sequence continues at coordinate 55,915,245 of NW_027266264.1, read as the reverse complement.
ACCCAGAAAGCAGTCTCAGATCTATTTAATCTTGGCCATGTGACATTGGAACTTTGAACTGACCATGTTGACAGTTACATGTAAATAAAACAAGCTGAGTTAAATGTCTTGAAGGTGATTACTGGAAATGCATTAAGTAGATGATTAACCACTTGTCTGAAGCCTGGGTCTAGTTAAGTTTTGTTTGGTCAAGTAAGTTCAGCTAATTATTGCTGATGTGATGAAAATGATGCTTATAGCCATGTTGGGGAGTAGACTCAAAATTGTTTTGCATTTGGCGCAGACTGCTCACGGAAGGTCAACCACTACAAATTGAATGTGAGACTGACCATTCGATATTCTGAAGTCTTGAAGTTGAACAAATATTCAGTCTCTAACAAATATCCCTGGCCTCCTGCCCCTGAATATTAAGTGGTGGGCCCCTATTTGCATATTTTAGCATAAGTGAGAAGCAGTTCTCAAAGGATGTTGAGTCTACAGTTCTATATCAAGACCAATGCTTGGGAGTTGGCATCATTGACCTTGTGTGAGTGACTTGTGTTAGAGTGAGTCGAGTGATACGCATCAGAGCAGACACCAGGACAAGTAGAGATGAGGCAGGAGTGTCCACAGGGATACAACCTAATGGGAAAAGTCCAGACATTCTGATGCTTTACAGAGTTATGTTCATGAGACATAGAAGTAAGCAGGGTAAATAGCCTCAGACATCAGACAGGGAAGACCATTGTGGTAAGGTGTTGCTGTCTGGACACTGTTCTGACCTGGGGTCAGACTGTCCGGAATACAGCCCCTAAACCTTAGGAGCTTCAGAGTCTTGTGTCTGTCTGGAAGTCATGACGATGAATCACAAATGTGGAAAGTGTTCTATAGAAGTAGTCCACCTGGCTCACTGTAGCTCACTGTAGCATCATCACCGACTCAATAAATGACTTTATCCTTGTCTGATAATATTTTGTTCATGTGCTCAATGGCAAATGTATATGTGGTCATGTTACTGAAGATGGAAATGTCTACAGTAGCTATGATCCCCAGAAGGATTTATGCCTGTTTAAAAGTAAAGGAGAATTTAAGGGGTGACTTGCTTCTTTAATTTCATGATAAAACAACAGAGAGTCCTTCATGGTGCTGGACATACTCTGAAAGTTTCAGTTAGAATTAAATGGATGGAAAGTGCACAAAAACATGATGAACAAGCAAAAATAAATAACAAAAGAATTAAATGGATCAACGTCTGCTGATCAAAAGGGTTATTCAATTATTTTTAAAGGACTGGTGTTTATGTTAACACAATGAGAACTACTTTCAGGATGGGGTCCGAAATAAGCTTTCATAATTCAAAAACTACACTAAACTTTATGATAAAATAAAAAAAAAATATTGTTCCTTTTGAGAACAAAAGTTTGTCATAGAAACTATTTTTAATCCTGTAAGGCATCGCATGCAAATAAACATCTGACTGTACATAAACAAATATAGCTACCAAGCTAATGAAATCTGAAGTACAACTGTGTTACTTGTTATCGCCTTTATACAAGAGTGACAAGTTCTAAAGGATCAAAACCATACCCATTCTTGGTAATTGCAACTTTTTGGTCAAACAATCAGAAAAAAGGAGCTAAAGTTTAAAGGTTTGAAACTTCATGGCCAGAGGATAATAAAGGCTGTTCTCTTTAAGAGAATGATGCATGACACGTCTGTAGAGAGCCCATTTAGTTGGCAACTCTTTTAGGTCTCGATCGCCTCTTATCACAGTAAATCTCATGCTTACAAATCGCAAAAGGAGCAAATTCTGTCGAGCTGTCAAATAATTGCTGTGTCATTCAAAATGGTCTGTTATCACTAAACAGTTTGTAATCTTTGAAAACAAATCGCAGTGGTTGCCGGGTATCTGTTCAGACTTCACATCACGCATTCCAAATACGAATAGTGTGTTCACTCGGGGCCAGGGAGAGGAGAACTAAAGGAAAGCAATTAGTTTTGATCCTTGGGTGCATTCCAACGCTAGGCCAATTGACATTTGCAAATGCTGAGTAAATTGAGTGTTACGAGAGCTATAGAGTCAGACGAGGGTGATGCCAGCTTGCACTGATTAGGTCATCAGTAAGGACAGTTGATGTATTGCTGTGACACAGTACAGGATTACTAATCCTATCAAAGGTAAATAAAAGCTTTTACAAAACACGTTCTGAAATAGCCTTGTCAAGTGGAACAATCAAGAATGTTATTTAAGCTAATAGGCTGTACATACACATTTGAAATGACGCTCTTGCTCCACTGCCAAACGAGCAAGTAAACTTGGTGAATGTCAGTCACTTAAAGCATTAAACTAAAGACGTGTGTATACACTTTGTGTCAAACAGATCCACTTGAAGAAATCGGGGACATTTGCTGGATTGTCCAAACATTTAAGTCATTGGTATCACTTTATATGCAGTGAGAAGGCTGTGATGATATATCATCATTGGACGGTGTCAGTTTGTGACGAAATATCTTTTTTTGATGGTGCCCCTGATGAAATATCATTTTTTGATTGGCCCTGTGGTGAAACATATGATCATTTGATGGCAGCAGCGATAAAATAGCACTGTTTCATGATGCTCAGTGACATAACATCTTCAACCGATGGAACAAAGATGCACTGCCATGCATGAAGGATGCTTGTCATGAAATATCATTTGGAAACGTAACCAAATGGGGATCTATACATATTAAATGTTTTCTTGAAGTAAATTTCAGATGAAGATACAACTAAGGAGGTCACAAAGAGTCCTTTTTGGCCAAATGGAAATGTCAATTGTTTTAGTTATGGCATGGAAAAGGCATGTTGAAATGGTTGACAAGTTTTTTACTTCTGGCATGCTGAATTTTCCAACCTCAAGAGAAAATCTAACGATGAACAAATGTGTGACCCAAGATGATTTCTGTATCTACATCTACATCAAACACTTACAGACCGCCTCCGTGGTCGAAAGGTAGAGCATCCGCCCAGAGAGCCGAAGGTCGGGGGTTCGATCCCCAACCGGTCATACCAAAAGATGTTAAAAGATGGTACTTGTTGTTACCCTGTCTGGCGCTCAGCATTAAGGGGCTAAAACAAGGACTGGTCGGCTCGGAGTTAGTATACTGTGTCTGAGTGGGGTATTCATGTTAAACTGCGGCACGGTATCTCAGTGAGCTAGCACTATAAATCGGCATCAGTCCGGACCAGTACAAGCAGCCACACACACAAATACACGTGCATGCACGTCGCTATATACGTGCAAAAAAAAACCATTTCACCTCACCTCAAACACTTACATGTCTTTAACTCATAACAACACTAAATGTAGACCATGTCAAAAGCTGATTTTAAAGGTTTTCAGAATTGTAATTGATATTTGATCATGAACAGTTTATTTTGACTCAAGCTGGTTTTCTTAGATGTATAGGTGACAGGACAAGCACATGGTAAAGAAATTCTGCAGAGTGAATTGTGCCACCTTAGATGACTGGGACACTTGTGACCAAGTTTGCCATGAGAATATGGTTAAAAAACAAACCCTCTTCCGAATGGTCACTGATACTGATGTTCACCTACTCCTAAAAACAAACTATAGATACAAAATTGAAATCATTATTGGGTCAGTTGAAGAATTATCTTGTATAATGAAAGAATTATAATATTGTCGTCAGGTAAGATTCTCCCTTTTCTGGCGATAGCTAAAATGAGAATAGGGAGCAGATGGCTCCCTCAAAACTATAAAAACAAAAATATTTAAAAAGTTAAAGATTATGGTAAATGGGCACACCTACATATTTGACAGATTAGTTGCCATGGCAAAGATGTCTTTCAATTATAAGCGTGATCAATTATGAATTCACTAAGGATTCACAACCAACAGGTGAACAGTTAGTTTTCTGAACGGTATAGTCATCAGATTGAAAATGTTCTGGAACCGCTTATCTGTTGAGCTCACCTATGTCTGTTTCAGCACAAGCTATCAACTCTTGAAAGGGATATTTTGGTTGGGGTGTGAATCTGAAGAGTTGCATGGAGATGTTGTTATACAAATAGTATTTGGTCCTGGCGTAGAACTGATACATTTTAAGCTTAATTCAAGTTCAAATTGTTTAACCAAATTATTAAATAACTGAATATCCTTATCAAAAGTTGAGTGGTATATGAAGTCATGGTGCTTTCATTTTAGATCACTTTGTGACATGGTCCCTGGTCTATACTTGTAACTTACACAGTGTGGAATAATGTCCAGACCTTATATTAACCGTTTCTCTTCAGAGGGCAATAACCATTCATTGTTAGACACCATTAACCTTTCAAAATATTTGTCCAGCTGAATATTGTGAAACCCTTGTGCCACATTTAAAGGAATATAAAAACAGATTTTGACTGGAAAATCTTCAAACTGATTGTGTCATACTTTAGTCTTCAACAGTGTTTAATGGCCCGAGGCTTCAAGTCTGCCTCCTCATTTGTCAGATGAGTGAGTGAGTGAGTGAGTGAGTGAGTGAGTGAGTGAGTTGGGTTTAATGCTGATGGATATTTCAGTTGTATCACACACTGTCAGGTTACTGGGTGAGTTTTACACCACTCTTAGTAATATTGCAGCAACATCCTGGTGGGGAACACCATGAATAAGGTTCACACGTTGTATCCATGTTGTGAATCAAACCCGGGCCTTCGGCATGACGAGTGGAAGCCTTTTGCCAATGTTACCCATTGCCTTGAGTATGCACACTGCAACTAAGCTTAATGCACAGGCTCTGGTATGGTGCTGAAATACCAAGGATCATAATCAGGGATCATCTTGGATTTGAACTTATAATCAGTGGATCCTAGGCAGCAAAGGGATGCAACTCTGCATGGAGCTGTGGCTCCTCAGCCCACTTGGCCATGCACTAGACTTGTGTTGCAGATGATAGATGTGAATCCTGTTACGAAGACACTGAAGAACAGACATGGTGCATGCAGACAAGGATTATAATCAAGGAATCAGTGCATCCTGGCATAGGGCTAAGGGATGCAACTCTGCATATCAAATCGTGGGTTCTCTGATAATTTGGCCTCTCATTCCCATAAAGGGTATCAGACATGCATCTTTAGTTGCCACTGATTTGAACAATATCACTTCAATGAAGACAGCTCAGTCACTTTGATGAAGAGCATGTGTTGAATCATTGATCTCAAAAGGGGTTTAGTCGCTTTCATGAAGAGCACAAGATATCCAATCATTGATCTCAAGGGGCGTTCAGTCACATTCATGAAGAGCTTGAGGTGTTCAATCACTGATCTAAAAGAGTGTTCAATCAATTTAATGAAGAGGTGTTCAGGCACTGATCTCAAGAGGGATTAAGTCACTTTCATGAAGAGCTTGAGGTGTTCAATCACTGATCTGAAAGAGTGTTCAATCAATCTATTGAAGAGGTGTTCAGGCACTGATCATGATCACTCATGACACACGGTGGTATTTGATCATTATGTTATCAGAAATTCACTTTGAGATGCATTAAGAAATATTCCACATCCATTCAGATTCCGCGTTTTCATTATAAATTCATCACTGTCACACAAAATGCTCCAGCAAAATATGTGCCTGGTAGATTAAAACTGCATTTGCAGTTTTTACAATGATTGAAGCTTTCAAAAATATGCATGTTTCAATTTACTGATTGTACTTTAACGTGAACACAAGGGATGGGAACAAATAAAATATCATAAATCTGTCTTTGTGTTAACCTCATGTCATTTCTTCCTAAAAGTGTTATAATTTAGCGTCTGCAATTTCCCATTACTGTGTTTCAACACCATTGCCTGTCATTAATTGCGCTACAGAAAACAAATACAAAATGTATGCTTTAAATTTAAAGAGTGTTTATTTGAGTTTGAAAAATTCACACTTTAAACCTAACTCATGAGCTGAAGCTGACATTGGTGTCGTGAGTTGTTGACTGCCATGAACAGCAACAGCAGCCTGTCAACCAACGGGCCACAGTCAACAAGCAATTTGAAACATTTTATCCCGATCCAATTTTAGTCGGCATGGGCACACAGGGAGATTGTTAATGATTTGAATGAATCCCATAATGCTAAATATCCTACTCCTCTTTTGATAGGGATATTTCTTATCTTTCCATGATGCACAAAACTGATTCTCATATGTCAAGTGTATATTTGAATGGAATCTGTTTATCCCTATCAAAGGTCGAGCTGTGTATGAAACATTTATTGAAACATTTTGTTTGATTGGTGACAACCTCATTTTGTAAACACAAACTGATGATATGTTTAGTGACTAGTTATTGGCAATCATCCTCTATATCTCCAGGGCTCGTGTTTTGATGTCTGTATATATATATATATATATATATATATATATTTAATAAAATAATAAAGTCCACGTTAGTCCATCATCTTCTTTATATTAGTTTCATACATAGTACTTTCGCTGTCTCATGACAGCTCTTCAGTGTAACATGACAGCGAAAGTACTATGTATGAAACTAATATAAAGAAGATGATGGACTAACGTGGACTTTATTATTTTATTATATATTACATGTACACCGAGTGAACATTTACCTCATTTTTGTATATATATATATATATATATATATATATATATATATATATATATATATACTACTCAAAATTTGATAAGGATCACTAGGTGATATGTGTGTAAGTTACCACAAACATAACAAAAGACATGACTCTGACTCAGAAACGTGTTTAATCATGTTATGAATGAAAATTCATGAACGGCATGAACTTGTATCAATATGGAATGTTTGAAATCTGCAAATACCAAAAGGCATTTCATTAAAAAATGTTAACAGCAAACAAGAGAAAGAATTACACAGTTATGAGGGATAGTCCATCATTACACTTAGTCGATGAAGTGTCAATATCGAGTATGACCTCCCCTTGCATCAATGACGGCCTGACAACGTCGAGATATGCTGTCAATAAGCACCCGGATGTTCCCAATGGGAAGGTTGTTCCACTCTTCCACGAGGGCATGTCCGAGCTCTGCCAAAGTCGTGGGTTGTGCTCTACGGCGTGAAAGGGCAACCTGCAGCATGTTCCAGACATGCTCAATCGGGTTCAAGTCCGGCGAGTGCGCTGGCCAATCCATGCGGACAATTGTCTCCTGCTCAAGGTACTGCTCAACCACCCTGGCGCGATGAGGACGGGCGTTATCATACATCAGGATGAACTCAGGGCCAACAGCACCAGCATAGGGTCTGACGTACACATCGGGGATCTCATCCCGGTACCTCACCCCCGTCATTGTTCCTCTCTCCAGGACATGAAGATCCGTCCTTCCATCTCTGTTGATTCCACCCCAGACCATGATGGAACCACCACCATAACGGTCATGTTCACTGATGTTGGCATCATGGAAACGTTCACGTTGTCGTCGCCACACCCGCTGCCTCCTGTCTGTAAAGTCCAAACAATACCTGGACTCATCGGTGAACAGAACTGGAACCCAATCGTTCCGTGTCCATGTGACATGATCTTCAGCCCATTCCAATCGCTCCCGCCGGTGTCGAACAGTCAGGGGGATTCGGACACATGCCCTTCTCGAGTAGAGACCTGCATTGTGAAGACGATTCCGTATCGTCTGAGTGGACACATTCACACCCGAGGCGTTCAGGAGGTCGTTACGTAGGCTGGTTGCTGTCCAGAAGGGATGACGTCGTGCCTGAAGAGCCACAAAATGATTTTGGCGTTGGGTTGTCGACCTCTGACGACCACCCCCATGTCGGTGTGCTGCTGTACCAAAATTTTGCTGTCGGGACCAGGCCCTGCTTACAACGCTCTGGCTGACGTTTAGTGCATTGGCAACGTCACGTTGTGAATAGCCAGCATCAAGCATTCCAATACATCTGCCCAGTTGTTCTGTCGTCAGGCGACGCCTTACACGTTGAGGGGGGCATTGCGTAGATAAACGTAGTGTAAACACTCAATTGAGTTTACAGTTTCAGAATGAATCAGACACCGTTGCCTGATTGGAAATCGTGAAATGGTAGCAAAAGCATGAACTGTGATGTGAAACGCATTTCCCATGGCATGAAATGCACGTGCACGTGTGTTGGAGACGTTTTTGATTTCACTTGAACACAATATTGCCAGTTATGCAGTTATTTTGTTTTTTTATTAAGAAAAATATCTACGATCCTTATCAAATTTTGAGTAGTATATATATATATATATATATATATATATATATATATATATATATATATATATATTGGACATACCTATTAGCTGATATATATATATATATATATATATAATCAGCCAAAGATGTCAGTGACATCCAGAAACCAGAATTAACATATGATGAGAAACAGTCATGTTAATTCAATGATCATCAATCACACTCCTCAACACACTGTTTTATCGATTGCCACAAACAGTTAAAATCAGTTCGATAATAAAAATAATCTTGACAATTTGGCATCAACTGAAATGCTGAAAGAACATGTTGTCAATACTACAAATATGTCAATACTTGAAAATAGAAAAAATACAGATATTCAAAACGATTAATAGGATGTGAACCAGAGATCATTTTTTTAACAACTTAAAGTACTGACCAATTACATCTCAAAGCCCTTTAGAGAAATATTCAAAGTATTGTAGTTTAAGTCTTATTTCAACCTACTGATAAAACAGTTCAGTAATAAAATCTGTGATATCACTCACCCCTAAACCCTTAAATAAAAAGTTTTCTGTCTGCAAAGTGCTTTTTTTGAGAATATATGAGGCTGACAGCACAACATGATAACTACTCCGTGAAAGACCTGGTAGATGTCCAAGGCGAGATTTAACAATTTTAGCAAATTATGACACCGAAGTAAACATGACGTTGCTAGTTTGGACAGTTTGTTGAAGGTAAATATGACGGAGAATGAAGTCTGAATATAAAGACATCAACATTTCTTTGATATAACTTCATTGAGCATCGATTCCTTGATGGTACAATGTTAAGTGTTGCTCTCTGTGCTGTTTTAAGAAGAACCCACCACAGAGAGATGGAAAGGGCATTTTTGGACATGTTCGAACAAACTGAACTCATGTTGTCAGACCAGACATTTAGTAGTTCGTGAAGATGATACCCAGTGACAGTCTGTCATTAAATGTCCAGATATTAAATGGTATCTATCCACTTCTGACAGTTAATTTTCCAGGATTATGTATATGATAATCTCATTTGATCTCTCAGCTAATAGGTATGTCCAAAGTATTTTGACAAGTAATCAAGAAAGTGTGAAAGTTGTAGAACTTGTTAGTAGTGTTTCAGAAACAATCATCCAGACCTTCAGAGCAATCAATTTATTCAGCATCAGCATCCAATCTGCTGCAGCTGGTCGTCACCCTGTACCATTCTGCTTGTACAATCTAGTAATAGCGCCATTCTTCTTTTTTTGGAAAGATCGTGGCTCAGATTCATATTCTTGTATGATAGCATTTGGTCTGCTTCAAATTTTTTAATATTTATTTCTTAACCTATACCTAAACTTTGAAAAAGATTTATCCTTTAATGAATAGTGTTAATTATGTGTCAAACCAATCTGATAAACTTGGTGTCATGAGGTGATTAATATGCAAATTAGGTCACCGAGCATGACCTACTTTAAGTAGGCTCTGCATATGGTGTCTCTCCATTTGTCCGACAGCTTATAATCACATAGGTCATGGTTAAATGGATTACTAATCACTCAGCTGATAGCAGTACCTTTCCAATGCAATAGACCAACCCCAACATGGTAGCAGACTAAACACTAATAATTATAATTATAAAAAAGTAATTTGCTGTGTTTTCATGAACCATTGTTTTGGGTGTTGGTCAGTGAACAAGAGGAACTGAAAACCATCAGGGGTTTCTGTCCCGACCCCAGCCAAGTCAACAGCTTGTCTTGAATCTGTAGTCTGAGAATTATATAACTTCTGTGATGGTGGAGGGCAGTGTCATCTGTACATTGATGGTGTGTTTATTCATCAAAACCTCTTAATTAACATTCTTTAAATCATGAGATAGTGGATTTCTGATGTCTGAGGGTGTATGTAAACAAACGTTGTCAGGCTCGATGACTTGGTTGATGCATGTCATCATATCCCAATTTCATGGATCAATGCTCATGATGTCAATCACTGAATTGTCTAGCCCAGACTTGATTACATGTATTTACAAACCGCCGTCGTATGGCTGGAATATTGCTGAGTGCAATGTTAAACAAAAAACGATTTAACGAATGTTATGACAGTTGCACACGGTGTATGATGCATTCCTTGTACTTGAAAACCTGTCAAATAATCTTATTATTACAAGAAAAACATTGCTCAGTACAGTAGAGTAACAGCAGTCATGGTGAAAACATAACACTGTTCATTTCATTCAAAGGATTGCGATAACTCTTTTAACAATACTTAAATTGCAGGATGCATTTTAGGCCTGGGGTCGATACTCACATTAATTTGGAAATGCATTTATTTCATGATTTACAGACTATATGTATAATATATTAGGAAAAAAATTGCATGACACTCGCCAAAGGCTAGCATAATACAATTTTTATTCCTAATTTACTACATTTGTTATTAAAAAACACACTTGGATAATAATCTTTGTTTCCATTTTATTTTTTGTAACCATTTACTCCTGGTGGCCACAGGCCACACGTGGGTATGGTTTAGGGATGAAAATTCTGTGCAGAGTAGTATCCCTTAAACATTCCAGGATCCAATGCTCCTATGTTGAAATCCCCTTGATTATGATCTACGTCACCACACCCATGTTGGTGGGTTTAACTTGACACTGTGCCAGACAAACAAGTGGTTGAAATTATGAATAACAATCTAGACTGATGGAATACACACTGTGACATGTCATCAACCAGATCACATTCATTAAACTTTCACCTCTTTGAACTTACATGTGTGTGCTTGCGTGCGTGGTGATTAGAGACGGTGAGAACCACAGGAATAGATGCAGGGGTTAGTGTATCGAATTTGATGGCTTTACAAGGGATGATCTGATGTGATGTAAATAATAATGTATATATGTTTTTATTTGTTACAAGGGATGATGTGATGTAAATGATAATGTATATATTTGTTTTTATTTAGTAATTTGAACACAAAACAAATAACCAAAAATACACTGATTTGAAACTAAATATTCGACTTGTGTTTTCATTTGTTGGTACATTTTCTCACGGGTTCATAATTCTATAAACACCGTTTCACAAAATGGCGCTTCGTTGTTGATGGCAACAAAAAACGATCATAATGAGATTAAAAATAGACAAGAGAAACAGCGTCCCACATTATGAAAGTGGATCACTGGTTTGTTAAATCTTTATTAGAAATAATAATGACTTTTTCAATATAATTATAACGTTTTTCATCTTATATTATTGACTATCTGCGAGTACCGCCACATGTCTTGCAGACCGACTTCGCAGTGTTTTTTGCCTCGCACTTCCTGGTTCGGCTTATCTGCGGGTCATATCCTTTTCGTTCGTATTTCAATGGTCAAGTTAACACCTCGGCTTATCTACTGGGTCGGCTTATCTGCGGTCATATACGGTAGGTTTAACAAAAAGCGAGCCCTGGAGATAAAGAGGATGCAGTGAAAAAATTAAGTCATAGCGCTTTGACCACAATCTTAAGATACATGAACGTTTGAAGCATTTACCTCAAGGGTGCCTTGATGTCAAATTAATTTATCTATGAGATCAATTAATTCCTAGCCCAATAACGAATTCCATCAAAATGGTACGGGCAAGGAACATTGATTTTAGAGTAGAGATTCCACTGAGGACCCCCAAGTGATGGGATGGAAGGTGACCTACATTCAATACCTGAGTACAGTTGAGTCATGAGACAAATTTAAACGAAAAAGCACATTGATTTATCTTTAATTAAACCAGCCTAGTTTTCAGTTTGTATGTGTGACCAAGATTCAAAATTACATCTGAGTCTAATTTAGAGTTGTCTTATAGCCCAGTACGAAATGCGCACCTTTAACTCACGTAAGCTAAACTACAGCTGTATTTCTGCACATGTGAGCAAAAGTAAATTTACTAGGCGTTTCCAGAGTTTTATACCCCGTTCACATGCACAACATTTACTAACGTAAGTTATTTTATACATGTGTAATTATACATACGTGCGGATATGTAAATTTACTATGCTTCCATGAAAAGCATCTTAGGTGTGTAAATAAAAGATGCCAATTGTGTAAGGCACACATGTTCATCCGTCTGTTAAAGACTTTCAACACAAAACAGGTTGTTTTCCAAACAAATTTGAATGAGAGGAGAGTTACTTCACCGAAATTTCCGCGTGAAGCAACATGTGTTTGATTTAATTTGTACACAAAAGTTTTGACTCCTTGAAACCTAAAGAAAACACTGTCTGCTCAACTCTGTATACACTCATAAAAGTTGGCAACTGTTGACAGTTTGTTTGATGTTGGCAAAAGAACAGATATTAATCAGATCATCCTCTTACGTTGACATAAATGTTCACATTGCAACATATACACACAGTACAAATTTACATTTACATTTGCACCTGCTCTAGACATGATGCAAATTTGCTCCTGGTGTAAATATACACACATGAGTAAACACGTTCACATGACAAGTATACTCACATATGTATTTCTACACATGTATGCACATATGTATAGAGGCGCATGTGAGTTAGTATGGTTTTATCCCGCTTTTAGCAATATTCCAACAATATCACGGCGGGGGACACCAGAAATGGGCTTCACACATTGTACCCATGTTGGAAATCGAACTCGGTTTTTCGGCATGACAAGCGAAGGCTTTAACCACTGGGCTACCCGACCGCCCCGAGGCGCATGTGAACGGGGTATTAGTTAGGTGTTGTATATTCAGGCAGTAACGCAAAAGCTACATCTTCAGCTTCATTTGGTGACAAGTGTTCAACATGGAAAGACTTATTCCACATTGCATAAGATTAATGTAATGGTCATACACTTAAAAGATGTTTTCATTTTATGATGCTTCAGTTGGGTATCAAGGTAGACCATTTTCATTTTCTCAAGCCCAATAGGGTGCGCTGTGCACTAGTCTATTTATAGATGCATTTAATCAAGGCATGTAAGGCATGCACAGAACCACATGGCAGCTGGCTAGGTAGCCACATGAGTTGATAAAAGTGGTCAACAACTAGGTAAATACAACAGCATTTTTACTAATATCTTTAGTTTTAGATGTATAATTGTGATATTATGTATTTGAATTAATTACAGTGCTTCTGGTAAATAACATTTTGTAATTACCATAAATTTTCTAATGTGTCCTAAAATCAATGTTCTTTTGCAAAGAAATGTTTTTGAGTATAGTTTATTTGTATTTACAATCTAGAGTAATGGTATTTTTGCTTTATTTGCAGTCAATCATGAAATGAAGTGAAATGAAATGAAATGACATGAAATGACATGAAATGACATGAATTGAATTGAAATGAAATGAAATGAAATGACATGAAATGACATGACATGAGATGAAATGAGATGAAATGAGATGAAATGACATGAATTGACATGAAATACTCATGCAACACTCATGAAACAGAATAAAATAAACAGAAATCCAAAGATTGAATTGTTTTCACTTGAAAAGTATCAGTGCGATTTTTGAAGTCCACAATTAAGAAAACACTTTCTTTACCTTCTAGGTTCTGCCTTGGATAAAGACACATCTGTATGGAAGATTGACAGAAATACAGCTTGGTGGGAAAGTATGTCCCATAATGGTATTGACAATGAATGGTATGCTAATTGTGGTATGCACACAAATGTGTTTGCTGTAGTCTGTGAAGGTCAAGGAGCTTCTGGAACCTAGTGACAACTGGGTGAGAGAACCAATACCAGAATAGGTTGTTGTTTGGTTGGTCGTTTGTTGTTTTACGCCGCACTCAGCAATATTCCAGCTATATGATGGCGGTCTGTAAATAATTGAGTCAGGATCAAACAATCCAGTGATTAATGTCATGAGCATTGATCCACGCCATTGGGACCGATGACATGCATCAACCAAGTCAGTGAGCCTGACCACCCAATCCTGTAGTCGCCTTTTAAGACAAGCATAGTCACCTTTTACGGCAAGCATGGGTTGCTAAAGACCAGAAGAGAAAAAGGTTGGCATCTACAGCGGAAGACAGAACTGGGAAATCTTTTGGGTGTTAACAAGGCTACAGTGTTTGATAGTGCAATCAATGGACCTTGTATCCTTGATACTGGACCAAGGACATGGATACTGCATAAATAGTAAGGGTTGGTATTCTTTAATAATGGAGGGTCTTTCCGATCATTGATATGTTCTTAAGAGACACCAACATCAGATGGCCTGGCCATGTCCACGATGGCAGAGTTTGCCTGTGAACAATAGACCTTGATCTTGGCATAAAACATTATATCACCATTTAATGTGAAATACGAGGATGGTGGGATAGTCTGGTGGTGGAAATGTTAGGTCATGCTCAAGACCTGTGTTCGACTCTCCACAAAGAGTGAAGCCCATTTCATCCCTCCATGATATGGCTGGAAACTTGTTAAGGAATGTGTAGAACACACTCACTTTCTATTACTTAGAAATCCACATCCAAGTATGGGCAGGTCCACTGTTGTGGATCAAATAAAAATGACAAAACACATTTCCATAATCATTAGAAATCTCAGCAAAAAGCAGTGTCCTTTGTAGGATTCCAACTTTATCATGAGCATGTGTTCGTGAATCACTATTCTGAATAATCTATAAATCACAGGGGGCACGGATGGCCCAGTCGTCTAAGGCGCCGCGATTCTCTGTGCAGAGTTGCATCCCTTGGGCACGCCAGAAACCTATGAGTGTGGTTCGAATCCTGGTTCTCCCGATTATGTTTCTAGGTTTGTCAGCACCATACCCATGCTTGTGGGTGTCACCGAAGTGGTAAACATCTGAGACCTGCATCACTTGGGGCTTTCCTCCCACATTAAGCTGACACACTGCGTTATGCTATATACTGTTAAAAGCGGCGTTAAACCGTTAAACTCACTCCCTCACTCACTCACTATAAATCACATAAAAAAGTAAACATCTGGTTCTCTCACCCCCATCTTTAATTTACTAATTCAGCTGACCATAGCCAATAACCAATCCAGAAACCAACATATAACAGTTGGATTTTTTTTCTAATCTGTTCTGTTTCTGATGGAATAGAAAAATATAACATTCAACTACAAGATCTAACAAAAAGAAGTTATCTTATTAAAAAATATCCCTATCAAAGACTGAGTAGGATACATATGAATAATACCTGTGGCCTACATGCCCACCAAACTTAGTACATCACATTTTCCTTTTGTTTTATACAACTCATTGCAGATTAGGAAAGAGAATTTATGGTTGTCAACTTAAGAAGGGAAGCCAATAGTTAATTAGTGCTGATATGTGATTAGCAATGGATATAGATGGAAACCCTTGGATTCCCTTAAAGGGGAAGTGTACACGCAAAAATCGCTTTCTTTCTTTTTCTAAACAAAACGCAATTTTAGAATTAGTTAGTATCTGTGTTTGAAAATATACACTCATTTTTTTTCACAGTGAAAGTAGGAAGCTCACAATAGTGTGAAAGTGATATGCCGTTATGAGGCCTTCGTTTTACGAGCGAAATAGGCCTGAGTTATCCCCCTTAGATTATGACGTAATTGGTGCCAATTCAACTGGGTCCCTGTCTATTCTCAACGCAAAAGATATCAAGGACCAGTTTGCGGTAAAACAACATGGTCTACGACACACTCCGGCGCAGTGGTGACTCAGCATAACACAATTCTGGCTGGCATCTGAGATGCTAGAATCACAAACTGTACCTACACCACGTGAAGCGGCTCTAACAAAGCATGATGACGTCATAATGTTTATCAATTGGCACCAATGACGTCATATTGCAAGGGGCATAAGCCATGGTGTTTTTGTTATGGAAATAGAACACTTGGTAAATGTGAAAAATATGAATCGTTTTAGTGCCAAAAATATGTTAATTAAATATGATGTTTTTATATTTTTGTCTATGACACTTCTATGTTAACACTTTTAATGTGGAAAAAGTACAAGAAAAAATGGTTCATTTCCGTGTGAACTTGCCCTTTAAGTGTCCACCTTTGTTATCTTAGTTGTTGTTCTTACATGTACAAATAATATTATATGCACCCATTCACCTGATGAAGGAGTAAGCATATACTCCGAAATGTTGTGCTCCTCAAAATAAAGAAGTTGACATCCATATATTCTCTTCCTTATGTGTATCACTTCTAAGTGCATTTCAAAGACTTGACATTGCATATTCACAGAGAAAGATTTTGTTACAGAATGTTTTCGCCAATTGTTTGCACTGTAAAGTATTTTGTAATTAATGCTAATCCCACAAGTCCCCATTCATTGATGCTGCCTGCTGACCTCAACTAACATGACTGTTTTATGTTCACACAGATTGGTCCAATCCCAATGCAGCGATCTCTCATTCAAGGCAGAGTAATAAATGTCATTATCTTGCGATGGACTTTGTTTTCTCACATAAAAAAACTTGTAAATGTGGAGTTGTGCCTTTAAGCTGTCTGATGTGCCATCAATTGCAGGTTCTACAGTATAACAAATGATCTGAGACAAACACAGTAATGGCTACAGATTCTGATGGCTTGTTAACACATCTTTTATCTTAAATGTATCTGAAATCCTTCCAGGAGCTCTATTGACCAAATTTATTGTTTTCAGTATCAATGGGTTCATGACTTCAAAGCAAATAGCCACTATTTGATCAGTATATGGAAATCAATGTCCTGACCTGATACTTGAGTGGCTGGAGGGTAGACAGACTACCCTTTGCACTGAGAGATCTTGCTTCTAGATGTGTCACCCTTCGGTTTCCATGTGTCTGACATCACACTTCCACGTGTGTCACTACATTGTTTCCATGTGTCAGACATCACACTTCCACTGCATGGTTTCCATGTGTCAGACATCACACTTCCACTGCATGGTTTCAATGTGTCTGACATCATACTTCCACTGCATGGTTTCCATGTGTCTGACATCATACTTCCACTGCATGGTTTCCATGTGTCTGACATCACACTTCCACTGCATGGTTTCCATGTGTCTGACATCACACTTCCACTGCATGGTTTCCATGTGTCTGATATCACACTTCCATGTGTGTCATCCCAATTGCGTGGATCAATGCTCATGATGTCAATCACTGGATTGTCTGGTCCAAACTCTATAATTTACAGACCGCTGTCATGTAGCTGGAATATTGCTGAGTACGATGTTAAACAACAAACAAATGAACTGAAAAAACATTGCATGATTTCCATTTAGCATCATGACCAAACCTCCATCCTTGTCACTCTCTTGTTTCCAAACAAATCCAACATTCCATACTATCATGTTGCAATGACACACAACCAAGTATTTCTGTTATGGCACAGTGTATCAGTTTGATGTGTGAGGAAATCCAGAAGTGATGTAGATCAAGAGCTTGGATATGATGCTGACAAACCTAGAAACTTTAAATCAGGCCAAACCAGTATTCAAACCCAACATAATAGGTTCCTGGCATGCCTAACTGAAACAACAGTGAATTGTGGTGCCTTAAGGTTACACACAACCAAATGTTTTCCCATAGACTTCTATAGTAACGTTTCATCTTTTTTTAAAAATAACAAGGCATTCAACACCCAGTACATGTACATATATGCACAGTCTCGACTTAAAGATGCAATAAAAGCACAAGTTTTGGCTAGGTCAAGGTTAGCCAACTCCTTTTCCCAGTTCTACACCAAATGTCACCTATTTGAAAATATAAACTAACATAAAGTCATCTTGTTAAAAAAGTCAACACCAAATATTGAAAAATATGGTCAGTTTTAATTACTGGATGGATGTACATTTAAAAGACAAATAAATCTTACACGATATCATCCAATCACAGCCTGCAGATATCTCTCGATGTGCACTGAAGGCTCCCTACAAACACCGCACTGTCACAACCGGTTCTGATTCAGTGTAGTAGAACCTTAGAAGACAGCTGAGCCACTTATACCCACTAATTAAAATTAATTTTCAGTTATCAATAACTTGATATGATAACAGTTATGTTGACCAATGAGAGTGCATGTCATACACTTGTGACATAAGCACATCATTGTTCTCTCGTGTCAGTAATCCTGCGCCCACATATATTTCTTCAAATGTGTGACAAGAATTTATAGATGTGTTTTCTAAACTGAAGCCATTCATAAAATCTTATCTACGGACAAATTGAGGCTGAAAAAACAACAAAGAATAAATTGAAATTAAGAAAATCAAGTTAAAGAATTTATTCTATTTCACTGCATTGTAGCTTCACTGGACAGGAAAATCATTTGCATGGTATAACTAAGGTGTCAACATTTACACTTCCTTAAAAGAATATTCCATCAACAGAAATCCTCTGCAGACTGTGATTGAAGCTGTCCCTGAAATATGTACATAATGATAATGAGCCCGTCAGATTTCTCACATTATTTAGAAAAACGAAAACATCATCATGGCGGATGACACAAAGAATGCATTGGGCTTTGTACAATGTGTCCATTCTGGGAATAGAACCTTATCCAAAGTCTTCAGCGTAACTAGCATAAAGGCTTTAGAGGACATTAAAAAGTTAATTCTGGGCTGAAAGCAGAGTTGAGTGAGTGAGTGAGTGAGTATGGTTTTACGCCGCTTTTAGCAATATTCCAGCAATATCACGGCGGGGGACACCAGAAATGGGCTTCACACATTGTACCCATGTCGGGAATCGAGTCCGGATCTTCGGCGTGACGAGCGAACTCTTTAAGCACTGGGCTACCCGACCGCCCCAAATGCAGAGTTGATTGTATGATTACATCTATATCATAAGCATGTGTTAATGAATCACTATCAAATAGTGTTGCTTCCAGGTGCAAAAATGTGAACGCGAATGTCGAAAGTGTCGAAATGCCAAGGCCCACGAACCATTCCAGTGTTCCGGTGACCACACCAGTATCCTCTTAGTCATACTAACATCAACTATGGTATTCTCTTTTGCAGGTATATAAACACTGTCTCTTTTTTTAGTAAAGCAATACCAATACACCAAGAAGGCTTTTAGAACTGGCTCTAGACTGCCTCCGTGGTTGAGTGGTAGAGCGTCGGCCCAGAGAGAGGAAGGTCTGGGGTTCGACCCCCAGCTGTGTTATACTAAAAGACGTTAAAAGATGGTACATGTTGTTATCCAGCCAGGCGCTTGGCACTAAGGGGCTAAAACAAGGACTGGTCAGCTTGAAGTCAGTATATTGCATCTGAGTTGGGTGTTCATGTTAAACTGTGGCATGGTATCTCAAGCAGTATAAAATCCGCATTAGTCCTGACTAGCACACACACACACACACACACACACACACACACACACACACACACACACACACACACACACACACACACACACACACACACACACACACACACACACACACACACACACACACACACACACACACACACACACACACACACACACACACACACACACACACACATCGCTATTTAGTGCAATAATCTTGGACGTGACATTAAGCCCCATTTCACCTCACCTTAGAACTGGCTCTATATTTCTCATATTTTCAAATCATCTAATTTTACCTTTGATCATGGTGATGGTGATGACATTTATTTGGAGGGTAAAGATTTGATGATTTGAGCGGTTAATTACTGACATATACCACAAGTTGATTTTGTTGGAAGGAAATCATGCAGACCTGTAACACTTGCATCCAAAATTAAGGAATCAAGATACCCGACATTCAACTGCTCCCAAAGGCTAAATCCCCAGCCAATAATCATTATCTTTGAGGCAGAGAGCATTGACCAATATTCACAACCAAACTTAAATTGCTGTTACAGATATTAATCAATTTATTACCACTTCAAAGATGTATTTATTTTGCTCCCAAAATAATTCCTACCAGCTGATAAACGGGTAAATGAAAAGTAGCAATATTTATTTAACAGTCATCGGTAATTTACGAAACATTTCCACAGACCTCATTCATTTCCAAACAAATAAATCAGATAAACGAACAAATATCAAAGGACCCCATGCTGATTTAGCTTCTATGCTTAATTTCATTAGATATAATAAATCAAATAATTATGAACCATGAGTTATTTTAGCCACCATTGTTTCTCCTTGTGAATTCCTCCTCGTATAATCTTCATACACTTTGTAGATTATTTTGCATTCAAATGTGCAACTAATGCAAATGAAACAACCATGAAATCACACTAAATCCTATGAGATCAGAAAGCACCTGAGCGATATGGAGTGTTTTATCCTAAGGGAAAATCCATACTGGCGTAAAGGGAAAACAAAGTGTTGAAATGCTCAGGTGATCAAAGGCGCGCAATATGTGAGAGTACAGGTTTTGTAATATGCCTTGCTATTTTATCAATCTTATTACAGGCACTTTTATTTGGATAATAGATAGCATATTGTCTCGTTAATGACTCATTCTGGGTTTTTGGTGATGGATTCGCCACAAATATGTGAACCGAGGACAAAGTTTGAACATTGTTGTAGCATCAGTGTTTATTTATTACCTTCATCCTGATTTTATTTTGTGGAGTGTCAGGATTGATGCTGGCAAATAAACAAATAAACACAGATAATGGTTGCTCATTGACATAAATATGATGGACTTAATGTTCGTATAATACAACTTAATGTATTCTTTAATGTCTTCTGGCTAACATATCTGTTCATAACATGTCAGCAGTTTCATTTTAACTGACACTTATGACTGAGAAACAAATATTGTATGTGTTTGTGATCAGGGTTGGATGTGGATTTGAACAGTATTCAGTTTTATCACACTGCGTCAGTTTAATGTTGTAGGGAAGCTTAAGGGAAGCCATTGGGCACTCATTCATATGCTGCTTAATCTGACTGAGAGGCAAACATTATTTTTACAACTGAAGGATATTTCTGCCCATAATTAAGTCCTTGTGGAAAGCGTTTATTAACAGCAAAGATGCTTCTGGTCAAAAGTATTCCTCTGATCTAGAACTTGAGAGCAATATGCATGAATTCTTAACACAGTCTTAAATAGTATTCACAGTCAGATGTCAATTATATCTAAGGCCATTATTTTTTTTATTTGTTGGATCTCTGATCCCCTGAACCTCTTTTCTTCAAAATTAAAAAAAATAAATCCTAACTTACATCTATTTTTTACTGCTGACACATCATACATCCAAATTATTTTGAGATTATTCAGTGTTTAAAACTTAACTGACATTAATATTTTTAAAAAAAAATCTTCCAGCAGACAATGGCGCAAAAGATGAGAAATTTAAAAAAATTCATATTCCCCCACCCCTCCTATAGGTGATATTTTTAAACAGATTCTGTGATCCAGGTTTTTAAATACAGTATTACAATGTCAACTTTTTAAATACAATATTATTCTCTCCTCTGACTTCTGCAGATGCTGATAAAAGAATGTGTCAAACAAATACCAAAGTAATGGCCTGACAATCAGCCACTGTGGTGACCATTCAAGATTCAGTATTAATGTGGATGTCCATCAATGGCACACATGCAGCTTGTACATGTCTTGGTATTGTCCAATTGAGGTGGTCAAGTTGTTGCTGAGCAATGGTCGGTCATTCTACCCTTAAGACCTGCTAATCAAGATTCTGGGCCTGAACATGACAACCATATATCTCCATAGGATGTCCCAAGCATGGGATGAAGGTCAACCGATCTCACAGGCCATGTGTGTGATATTAGCATGGAGGACAACGTTTACGATTTATGTGCTCATTGTCATCATCAAGAATAAAGTTAAGACTTCTGTGTTGTGCAAGAGGATTGATAACAGGTGATTCAATCTATGTAAAGTACACCCATTCTCATAATCACATTGTCAGTTTGGCAGCCAAGCTGAGTGCAATCCTACACTGTTAAGCTCCATTACCAATCATGTTACAATTGGCTTGAGTTGTGCATCCACACCATCCTGCCCCTGTTGAAGTCTAGACAATATCTGGACTCCATCAAAAGAACATTTCACCAACAGGTGGCTCTCCAGGTGCAATACTGATTTGCCCAAAGCATCCTTTGCTGGTGATGGTGTACAGGCAAACCACTTATGTTTTTATGCAAATTGTATGAGTGGTGGGTGCTACAAGATGGGCAGGACTTGCTTTCCTTTTTTGCAAACACCTGGTGTCATGACTGATTTTCAGTGATCCATTCATATATTTTTCACTACTATTTTGCCTTTTACTGCCAAGGGAATCTGGTAATCAAGACTGGTTATTCTCTGGTGTTGATGTTTTATATTAAGTGGAATACATTGTACCAGCCTTCAGGACCACAGCTCTTCTGAAAGAAACCTTCCCACCATTTGTAGGTCATTCTGGAAAGTTCTTGCTGTGGCGAACCTATTCCTATAGTCAAGTGCAGCCATTTCATGTTAACCTTGGAGTTAACAAGTAGAGGACCAGTGCATTGTTTGTCAGGCAAGACAGTTTTGTTTCTTGTTTAATGCCATACACAGATATATTCCAACTCCATGACATCTGCCAGTGAATAATCTAGCCTGGATCTGATATTCCTGTGACTGATATTGTGAACAATTGCTTCGGGGTCTGATGACACACAATCAACCAAGTCATGGAGCCTGACCACCAGATCCATGAAGTTGTCTCCCAAGGATAACAGGCCAGTTATCCTTATGTTAACCTTATAATATGTTATCCTTGATTTGATACTTTGATGCTTCGAATTGCCAAGGCTGATTGGGTCATACACCCAAGGAGCATTACAGTGACCTGAGTCATATCAGTGGTGGTTCCATGCTTTCTAGACCCATGAAGATCTGGGTTAGAATTGGACTTCAGCAAACCCATGCTTGTCAAAAAAGGCACTATGCTTGTTGTAAGAGGTCAGGATTGCTGACTTGGTTGACACGTCATTGCATCCCAATTACGTGAATCGATGCTCATGATGTCCATCACTGGATGGTCTGGTCCAGACTTAATTATTTACAGATGACTGTCATATAGCTGGAAAATTGTTGAGTGCAGCATTAAACAACAAACAAAAATTGAAGTAAATTATTTGAATCATGATGGTGTGAACTACGGTTTGTTTATCTACTATCATGACTTAATGTTTCAAGATCAACATAAATAGACATGGCGGAAGAAAGTGAAATCCATCAAAATGATATGCATTTTTTCATGCATACATATATTTAAGTACATGCCACACTTCTTAAAGCGTGTGTCCATAAAAGAGGCATATGTCAATGATATTAGAATTTATTACATTATTTATCCTCATAACTATGTTTATCATACCTCCATGTCACAATGATGAGATCTGATTGGTCCATGTGATCTTGATAAAATACTGTGTAACCTGCCTTGGAGGGGAAAAAATTGAGAGACAGAATAAATCCTTTATACCCCGCTTCAAAGCAAAAGGCTGCACACTTTTTCCGAGCCAGTGGATGTCATGTGACAAAGCACAAACTAACCTCAGCTCAATCAACCAGCTGTTTTCTAACAATTTGGAATTTATTTGAATTACTTTACAATGTCATATTGAATTATGTCGGTAAGATAGATTTGTTGTAAAAGGATCACTCTGGTTACATGGAGTTTTATGTGTCCCTCGTTAGGTTTTACACAGGCATAAAACCTAATGCGGGACGCATAATCCCCATACGCCCAGGGTGATCCTGCTACAACTTATGTTGTTTGTTGTTTTATGCAGCTTTGAAGTCAAAATGTTGTTTTGATAAATTAACATAATTTTTCTTTTTAAATTGTCACATGAATGATTGAGCACCACAAATGTACTTCACATCAATTTTCAATATGATTATATATATGGCAGATTTGTTGGCCAAGATGATGCATTCAACAAAGCTGCTGTGCCCCCCATGTTTAAAGTCAGATCAGCATTAATTATTTCCGTTTAAAGACACCATTTTTGTGTTCACATACACACAACCTCAACTTACAAAAAAACACTCATCTCAACGAAAAATCACCTTTGTGTAAGGTGAGCTAAGTTTATATATATATATATATATATATATATATATATATATATATATATATATATATATATATATATATATATATATACATATATATATATATATATATATATATATTTGATGTTGTATCTTTAATTATGAAACATATATTTGCTCTGACAATTCAAGAACATAACATATCTTTACACGTGTGTTGTACAATGAATGGTAAACAAAGTTATTTATACATACACCTTGTTTAATTATGCTCAGTCTGGGCATTTATATTGTAGCAACTTCAACATAGAACTGGATTTTCATTATAGTGGGAATCAGTATGCTTCATCTTTAAATCTTTGATCTCCCCACCATCCATTTTAGAATTATGTCTTTTCTTTAAAGAGCTAACAATGTTTTATATATCACATAAAAGTCTCTCCTGTTGAGTGAAAGACTTTTCTACTCTTTCTGTGAATGTCCAGGTGAGATCCATCCTTTGATCAGCTACCAGATTAAGATTCCCACGTCAGTCTAGTGAGAATAAACAAGAGCAATGAGATAGCCCAAAGTGGAAATTGTATTACAAAAATGGCACACCTGTCAAAACAAAAGCTGAAAGTGATTAATAACTTTAATTAAGTGTTCTTGTGCCGTACCTCAGTTCATTACATAAAAGCAATACTCTGCCACTCGACAAGTAATTACAATCTATATGATGTGGCATTTCGTGGCATAGTCGGGCCTGATGGGACCCATGCGATGATCATCGACAAAGCAAACAGCGAACCTGATCCTCCGAAGAGCCTAGTATGGAAGGGTGTGTACAACATGGACTTGCAAAACATGGTCAAATTTCCCATGGATTAATTAGACAAACACATTTAATAACCCAGATAAGTTAACATGTCAGGAATTCCAGTGTTTAGGGAACATTGTTAATCATATTGGTCTCTTGACTGGGTTTTGTTGGTATGCTGTCCAGCGTGGAAGCGGCTTTATATTCAATTTGATTCTCTCACGATGAATGGCTCGTCATATGTTAAAGCACCATGGGACATGGGACCTGCAATGTTTTGGAATCTACAGACAGCAAGTGTCAATGATGGTCAGATCCACATGGAATTAGTTGCAGAACAAATATTGCCAGTGTAGATGTATCACACCCAGGGAAAGTGGGCACATGCATGTGAACATGTTTTCTGTGATTCAAAGAAATCAGCTTGCTTATTTAAGGCCCAGATTACATTTACATAAGGGTAAGGGTATGGGTAAGAGTAAGAGTAAGAGTAAGAGTAAGAGTAAGAGTAAGAGTGAGGGAGAGTATGGGGGGTTAAGGGTATGGGAGGGTAAGGGCATTGGTATGGGTATGGGAGGGTAAGGGTATTGGTGAGGGTGAGGGTGAGGGTATGGGTGAGGGTGAGGGTGAGGGTGAGGGTGTGGGTGAGGTGAAAGCATGGACATGGGTTTTGGTGAGGGTGAGGGTGAGGGTATTGGTGAGGGTGAGGGTGAAAGCATGGGCATGGGTTTTGGTGAGGGTGAGGGTGAGGGTGAAAGCATTGGCATGGGTATTGGTGAGGGTGAGGGTAAGGGTGAGGCTATTGGTGAGGTTGAGGGTGAGGGTGAGGGTGAGGATGAAGATGAAGATGAGGATGAGGGTATGGGTATGGGTATGGGTATGGGTATGGGTATTGGTGAGGGTAAAGGTAAGGGTAAGGATATGGATGAGGATGAGGATAAAGATGAGGATGAAGATGAGGATGAGGTTATGGGTATTGGTGAGGGTGAGGGTGAGGGTGATGGTAAGGGTAAGGGTAAGGGAAAGGGTGAGGGAAAGGGAGAGGGTGAGGGTGAGGGCGAGGGCGAGGGCAAGGGCAAGGGTTAAGCTTAGGGTAAAGGTAAAGGGGAAAATTCTCCTCAAGAAAATTGTACAAAGAAACATTTTCATTACAGGAACAGATATACTCTTTGACATAAGGCCTTGTTTCTTTTAAATAATAGTCTTGAATTACAGGACATATCAACTGTCACAGATTGAATGGCAACACATGCAATTTGACACATGTCTGCAGTACAATAACCCATAACAGTTGCTGATAAGGACAAGGGTCAGGCCTTGATCTTCCCCGGGACATTTTGTGTGATGCTGCTCAAAATGTTCCTTCAAGATAGGGGCATATCTGACATTTAAATTTAGATTACCAAATGACTAATAATGAAATTGCACACAGTATTTCACTGTATAGGCCCATGTTCAAGTGCCAGCAGACCCTATCTTGGATGGTTGATAATACTGGTCTTCTGACAGTGAAAAGCCTGCCCTATATAATTTTCAAAATCACTGTGATCTGTAATCTGTGAGCACGCTCAGCTGGACCAGCGAAGACAGCCGGCAAACTGACCACTGGTAATTGTTTTCAATGAGGTAATTAGCATCTCATTAGTGTGTTATTCTTATTTATGGTATGCTGTGTATTAAGAGAAAATCCATTTAGTATAATGCCCAGTTACGCATTTAGATAATTCAACCGATAAATATACATCATTATCTCATTCAACAACAATTCAGGTAAGATTTACCTTCAATGAACCAATTACTGTCGAACATGTTTGGTAAGTATGTAAATAAATATATTGCAAGAGATTCCTGGCATTTGATCAGCTAATCAAGTAAATTTATTTTTGCATTTGTATTTCCAAGAACTGGAAAAAAAGGCCACTCCCACTAACGTACGACTGTCTCCTGATAGGCTGACAGGAGGATGAGATTGGCTTGTGTTCCATTAATAATGAAATAAGCAGTCTGTACATGTGAAGTTATTATTGTTGACTTCTTTATTTATAAGAATTGCCTTAAAAATGTTTTTGGGTACGTGTTTATGGAAGTTTAAACTAAAAACTGATGTGCACAAAGCGTGCACACCATTTTATATGTTATACCTCCATAAATGCAAAATATATTAAAGTCAATTCTTAATTATTAGAGAACAAAGCTAAACTGGGAGGGATATTAGAAGTATGTTATCCCACCAACAGATGGTTCATGCTTATGTGACCGCCTCCGTGGTCTAGTGGTAGAGCATCGATCCCCGGCCTCGTCATACCAAAAGATGTTAAAAGATGGTACTTGTTGTTACCCTGTCTGGCGCTCGGCATTAAGGGGCTAAAACAAGGACCAGTCGGCTCGGAGTCAGTATACTGTGTCTGAGTGGGGTATTCATGTTAAACTGCAGCATGGTATCTCAGTGTGCTAGCACTATAAATCGGCATCAGTCCGGACTAGTACAAGCAGCCACACACACACACATGCATACGCGACGTTAAACCCCATTTCACCTCACCTCATGCTTATGTTTGCCTTTGATCGCCTGGCACGTCCGAGGGGTACTGACTAAGCTGACTGGGAACCTGTGCCCCACATTCCATGGAAGGCTTATTCATTGATCCTAATGATATCTGACCATTCATAAATATATACATCTTAAAATAGTAAGGTTTCTGACAGTCATCTTTAAAAGATCATTTAATTAAAATACTTTTTGATCATTTAACTGAGTAAGTTGATATATCAAAGTTATTTTGGCCAGTGTCAGCAATGCTACTATCATATATCACACTTTTGGACGCCAGTAAATACCTGGACCACCCAAAACAGGCATTGTTAGCATGAGCGAAAAGTCCTCAATTTACAATGACACACAAACAGCCAGATAACACATTCAACTGTGTAACCAGTCAATTCCAATAAAAGTAGGCTTTTGACAAGTATTAGGGATCACATCTTGCCCCTAAAATCCTCCTGGATTGTTTAAAAGCTGCATAATTATCACAGTGCAAAGTCTTGGACTGACCATTTAATATTCTGGGTTGGGGACAGAGATTCTTTTAACATGTTCAGAAAATAACATGTTGTGGACCTCCAAAATGTTTTACTATTCCTTTCAGAGAAAACATTTTCACGTCTAAAACGCTGACTGAAAAAACGAGTTCCATGCAGACAGCATATAGTATCTCTGCCACAGGCCAGCGCCATGTGATGATTCATCACATCATACAAGAGTCTATTCAAGATATTGCATATATTTTTAATGTTTCATTGCTGACAAGTCTGCACATTTAGATAAACACATGTCATAGAATGGTTAACTTTCATTGAGAAAATACCCTAAGACGGAAAGCACTATTTCCATTTGCGTAGTTATCCCTTTTTTACATTGGTTGTACGGCTCCATGTCATTGAAGCCCTACGGAGAGCTAGCGATATTGCCACATTGATGTATGAATATATATTGTCATGCACCTCACTGTCGCAGTTGTCATAGCATATCCATATGATTATGCTAAACTAAAGCTCTCCGAAAGGCTTGTATTAGCCCAGTCTGTTCTGATTTCAGAATAATCGTGTTTGCTTGACACGAGAAAATTCTTGTCACATGATATGCAAATTGGCCTGTGGCAGTGGTGAAATGCTAATTAGCATAAATGATCACTGCACCGGTGTGTGACTGAAAAAAAAAAACCTCACAGACCCCAGACCCCAGCCCCACCAGCAATGGAATATGACATGGTTCCTAAACGAGGGACCTGGTCAGGAATACTGTTAAGCGTACCGTAAAACAACTAAAAAACACTATCGTAAACATAAGGTGAGTTATCATTTAACATTAACGTAAAATGTCCACCAAAAATGCTTAGCGTTAATTAAAACTTTACTGTTTATGGTAATCATGATAAAATTTCATAAAATTCGTAAAAATAACAAAATCTAACGACACAACAAAAGCTGTCATTGTTTGGTATTGGCAAAACACAAATTGTTGTAATGAAACCAAAGCAGAACCAGCTGTCCCCATGTTTCCCTACAGACTGACAATCAGCATTTGCAAAGAGATGATCTTGCAGTTGAGATTCAATTTGACAGCTTGTCTGCTATTTCCATGTTTTTTTACTGACTAAACCGAAAAAAGAACGCCCACTGACAAAAGGCCTCATATGACTCCTGACTTGTGACCTCCATTAGGACCCTCCTCACTAGCTGCAACTAGTCAAACCACTGATCCAACAAGTAGTGTAGAATCAGGTATAAGATCCTTATCCACTGAAGTAGAAACGAACAACTGACACAACCTTCAATAATTCCATGCCAGCATGAGTAAGTACATACAATACCCCCTACTACTTATAACAAGGGGGCACGGGTGGCCCAGTCGTCTAAGGCACCGAGATTCGCTGTACAGAGTTGCGTCCCTTGGGCATGCCAGAAATCTATGATCGTGGGTTCCAATCCCGGTTCGCCCTGATTATATTTCTGGGTTCGTCAGCACCATACCCATGCTTGTGGGTTTCACCGAAGTGGTAAACGTCTGAGACCTTAATCACTTTGGGCTTCCTCCCACACTAAGCTGACACGCCGTGATATAACTGGAATAATGTTAAAAGCGGCGTTAAACCAACCCACTCACTCTCTTATAACAAACATAATAATCATTATTTTCACCAAAGCTTGTCACAGTGTTATAAATGCCCTACTTGTGTCCACCAATCCCTACACAGACTGACACGCAGCTCCAGCTCGGTGAACCCAGCCCTCAGCTGGCAGATGTAGGTGAGAGGCTCTTTAAGGACAGGGCAAGTCTTCCATGGTCACCTCACACTGATTTATAACTGCTTCTATAGAGGGATTCAATTACTACCCAATGACCTCTGGCTAAGGAAATGGCATCAACAAGGTGGACAGAACACAAATACTTCATGCTTGTGTCAAACCTTCCAAATAATTCTCAATATTTGGAGTGTATGCTGCATTAATTTTCCATTTTTCTTCTGGTAATGCTATAATTGGCACTTCCTTTGAACAACATGAGCTGGCAGAGGGAGGATGTAACTCACCAACCCTCATCTTTCACTGAGTACTGTAGACAGTGGTCAGGTTATTGTAGAAGCCCTGCCCTTGTTGGGTAGACAGTGGTCAATCTATTGTAGGAGCCCTTCTCTCATTGGGTAGACAGGGGACAGTCTAATTTTGGAGCCCTTCTCTCGATGGGTAGACAGAAATCAGCCTATTGTAGGAGCCCTTCTCTCACTAAGAAGTCAGTGGTCACTCAATGGTAGGAGCCCTTCTCTCACTGGGTAGGCAGTGGTTAGGTTGTTGTAGGAGCCCTTCTCTCATTGGGTAGGCAGTGGACAGTCTTCTTTTGGAGCCCTGCTCTCATTGGGTAGACAGTAGTCAGTCTATTGTAGGAGCCCTTTTCTCACTAAGTAGACAGTGGTCAGGTTCATTTAGGAACCCTTTGCTCATTGTGTAGACAGTGGTCAGTCTATTGTAGGAGCCCTGCTCTCATTGGGTAGACAGAGGTCAGTCTATTGTAGGAGCCCTTCTACCATTGGGTAGACAGTGATCAGTCTACTTTTGGAGCCCTTCTCTCATTGGGTAGGCAGAAATCAGCCTATTGTAGGAGCCCTTCTCTAACTAAGTTGACAGTGGTCAATCTATTGTAGGAGCCCTTTTCTCACTAAGTAGACAGTGGTCAGGTTCATTTAGGAGCTCTTTTCTCATATGTAGACAGTGGTCAGTCTATTGTAGGAGCCCTGCTCTCATTGGGTAGACAGTGGACAGTCTAATTCTGGAGCCCTGCCCTTCTTGGGTAGACAGTGGTCAGTCTATTGTAGAAGCCCTTTTCTCATTGTATAGACAGCGGTCAGTCTACTTTTGGAGCCCTTTTCTCATTGGGTAGACAGAAATCAGCCTATTGTAGGAGCCCTTTCTCATTGTGTAGACAGTGATCAGTCTACTGTACATGCCCTTCTTTCACTAAGTAGACAGTGGTCACTCAAAAGTAGGAGCCCTTCTCTCATTGGGTAGACAGTGGTTAGTCTATTGTAGGAGCCCTTCTCTCATTGGGTAGACAGTGGACAGTCTAATTTTGGAGCCCTTCCATTATTGGGTAGACAGTGGTCACTCCATTATAGGAGCTCTTCTCTCATTGGGAAACCAGTGGTCAGTCTATTGTAGGAACCTTTCTCTCACTAAGTAGACAGTGGTCAGTCTATTGTAGGAGCCCTGTTCTCATTGTTTAGACAATGGTCAGTCTATTGTAGGAGCCATGTTCTCACTGTTTAGACAATGGTCAGTCTATTGTAGGAGCCATGTTCTCACTGTTTAGACAATGGTCAGTCTATTGTAGGAGCCTTGCTCTCATTGTGTAGGCAGTGGACATCTAATTTTGGAGCCCTTTTCTCATTGTGTAGACAGTGGTCAGTCAATTGTAGGAGCCCTTCTCTCACTAAGTAGACAGTGGTCACTCAATAGTAGGAGCCTTTCTCTCGTTGGGTAGACAGAAATCAGTCTATTTTAGGAGCCCATCTCTCACTAAGTATACAGTGATCACTCAATAGTAGGAGCCCTTCTCTCACTTAGTAGACAGTGGTCACTCAATAGTAGGAGCCCTGCTCTCATTGTGTAGACAGTGGTCAGTCAATTGTAGGAGCCCTTCTCTCGTTGTGTAGACAGTGGTCAGTCAATTGTAGAAGCCCTGCTCTCGTTGTGTAGACAGTGGTCAGTTTATTGTAGAAGTCCTGCTCTCATTGTGTAGACAGTGGTCAGTCTATTGTAGGAGCCCTTCTCTCATTGTGTAGACAGTGGTCAGTCAATTGTAGAAGCCCTGCTCTCATTGTGTAGACAGTGGTCAGTCTATTGTAGAAGCCCTGTTCTCATTGTTTAGACAGTGGTCAGTCTATTGTAGAAGCCCTGTTCTCATTGTTTAGACAGAGGTCAGTCTATTGTAGAAGCCTTGCTCTCATTGTGTAGGCAGTGGTCAGTCAATTGTAGGAGCCCATCTCTCACTAAGTAGACAGTGATCACTCAATAGTAGGAGCCCTTCTCTCACTTAGTAGACAGTGGTCACTCAATAGCAGGAGCCCTGCTCTCTTTGTGTAGACAGTGGTCAGTCAATTGTAGGAGCCCTTCTCTCATTGTGTAGACAGTGGTCAGTCAACTGTAGAAGCCCTGCTCTCATTGTGTCGACAGTGGTCAGTCTATTGTAGAAGCCCTGCTCTCATTGTGTAGACAGTGGTCAGTCTATTGTAGGAGCCCTTCTCTCATTGTGTAGACAGTGGTCAGTCCATTGTAGAAGCCCTGCTCTCATTGTGTAGACAGTGGTCAGTCTATTGTAGAAGCCCTGATCTCATTGTGTAGACAGTGGTCAGTCTACTGTAGAAGCCCTGCTCTCATTGTGTAGACAGTGGTCAGTCTATTGTAGAAGTCCTGCTCTCATTGTGTAGACAATGGTCAGTCTATTGTAGGAGCCCTTCTCTCATTGTGTAGACAGTGGTCAGTCTTCTGTAGAAGCCCTGCTCTCATTGTGTAGACAGTGGACAGTCAATTGTAGGAGCCCTTCTCTTATTGTGTAAACAGTGGTCAGTCAATTCTAGGAGCCCTGCTCTCATTGGGTAGACAGTCAATTGTAGGAACCCTTCTCTCATTGGGTAGACAGAAATCAGCCTATTCTGGGAGGCCAGTTTTTATTGAGTAGATATTGGTCAATCGATCATAGGTGCACAGTGATCAGTCTATTGTAAGAGCCCTTTTCTCACAGAGTAGACAGTGATCAGTCTATTGTAAGAGCCCTTTTCTCACAGAGTAGACAGTGATCCGTCTATTGTAAGAGCCCTTTTCTCACAGAGTAGACAGTGATTAGTCTATTGTAAGAGCCCTTTTCTCACAGAGTAGACAGTGATCAGTCTATTGTAAGAGCCCTTTTCTCACAGAGTAGACAGTGATCAGTCTATTGTAAGAGCCCTTTTCTCACAGAGTAGACAGTGATTAGTCTATTGTAAGAGCCCTTTTCTCACAGAGTAGACAGTGATCAGTCTATTGTAAGAGCCCTCTTCTCACAGAGTAGACAGTGATCAGTCTATTGTAAGAGCCCTCTTCTCACAGAGTAGACAGTGATCAGTCTATTGTAAGAGCCCTCTTCTCACAGGGTAGACAGTGATCAGTCTATTGTAAGAGCCCTCTTCTCACAGGGTAGACAGTGATCAGTCTATTGTAAGGGCCCTCTTCTCACAGGGTATACAATGGTCAGTCTATTATAGGAGCCTGCTCTGACTGAGTCAACATTGGTCAATCAATCATAGGTGCCCTTCTCTCACAGAGTATCTCCTCACTGTGGTGAGACTAATGTAGGATATACTCTTGTCTGAACATGTCCCCATTTTGTCCTTTATATCCAAACATACAATGGAGCTGCTTTGAGACATCAACACCAATGGCCTGAGAAATTATGCCTCATTTATTGTTTGGAGGAACTTCCTTTGGTAACACAGATGTTCACAACTTAAACACAGAAAAAACTACAATTGTTTCTGGATATTAGTGTAAAGATTGTGTGGGTGAAACATCTGGAGCTGCGGTAACAATTAGATCATCCTCTTAAAGCTTAGACAGACAGAACAATTAACGGATATCATTTCACAAATAGATTCAAATTGTGTCCTGTCACAGAATCCTGAATGGGAGAAGACAACCAAATGCCACCAGACAATGGTAATGCTTATTGTGGGACTTTTATGGTCACTCAACCCGTGAAGATCCGTGTTAGAATAGGTCTTCAGCAACCCATGCTTGTTGTAAGTGGCGACTGTGCTTGTCGTAGTAGGTGACTAACGTGATCGGGTGGTCAAACTCGCTGACTTGGTTGATGCATATCATCGTATCCCAATTGCGTGGATAGATGCTCGCATAATGTCAATCAATGGAATGTCTGGTCCAGATTTGATTATTCACAGACCGCCGTCATATAGCTGAAATATTGTTGAGTGCAATGTAAACAACAAACAAAGGTCACTCCCAATTCAATGCATTGTTTATTGGCACAAGCAGTTTTCTGAAGACCACTTCTTATCACTCCCAATTATATGTATTGTTTATTGGCACAAGTGGTTTTCTGAAGACCACTTCTTATCACTCCCAATTATATGTATTGTTTATTGGCACAAGTGGTTTTCTGAAGACCACTTCTTATCACTCCCAATTATATGTATTGTTTATTGGCACAAGTGGTTTTCTGAAGACCACTTCTTATCACTCCCAATTATATGTATTGTTTATTGGCACAAGCAGTTTTCTGAAGACCACTTCTTATCACTCCCAATTATATGTATTGTTTATTGGCACAAGCAGTTTTCTGAAGACCACTTCTTATCACTCCCAATTATATGTATTGTTTATTGGCACAAGCAGTTTTCTGAAGACCACTTCTTATCACTCCCAATTATATGTATTGTTTATTGACACAAGCAGGATTCTGAAGACCACTTCTTATCACTCCCAATTATATGTATTGTTTATTGACACAAGCAGGATTCTGAAGACCACTTCTTATCACTCCCAATTATATGTATTGTTTATTGGCACAAGCGGTTTTCTGAAGACCACTCCTTATCACTCCCAATTATATGTATTGTTTATTGACACAAGCAGGATTCTGAAGACCACTTCTTATCACTCCCAATTATATGTATTGTTTATTGACACAAGCAGTTTTCTGAAGACCACTTCTTATCACTCCCAATTATATGTATTGTTTATTGACACAAGCAGGATTCTGAAGACCAATTCTTATCACTCCAAATTATATGTATTGTTTATTGGCTCAAGTCGGATTCTGAAGACCAATTCTTCTTTGGGATCAAAATACACACAAGTGTGTACGGAATGATCCTGTTTCATAGAATGCTCTTTTATAGTGAAATTAATTGTATTTGTATGGTTTTGGGTTAATATGTGACAATAATGTCTAAACTTCAGATGGCCTACAGCTTTTAGCAGTAAAGACACTCTATGAGGGGAAGTGAAATCAATAATGAGCTGTATATATGCTGAACGCATGTTTTGAGTTAAATCTGGGTCTTTAAGTGTCTTTTTATTTTGTGGTTTACGGATCAACTGAGCCACAATTTCACAAATAAAATAAAAAACATTAAAAGTAATATCTTTTATCCTCCCAAGAGCCTGTGAACACATTTCAGTGATTACACAACTCCTAAGTAGATTGATTTCAGAATGGCCATAAGTCTATGACTTAATTGTCATTCACAAAACATGATAAGCATAATATGTTTTCGTTCATTTTATGTTTATTTGTATTTGACCCTACATACAACTAAAGGTTTGCTTTTAAGATTATATTTACATTTATATTTATATTTATTTTGATCTCAATAACTGACTATGATGTTTGAGACAACAATATGTTAAGTTTTAAAAATCGTCTCACTGACAAGGCATTTTAACTTGTGTCACATGACTTCCCTTTAAGAGTAAGTGTTAATTTGGTTGACACTCTGCCTCTGTACACACTGAAAATAAATCAAATAAAAAAAACATATATTGTTGAATTTATTTCACATGTGAAGATCTCTTCAATGGCCGCAAAAACATTACAAGTTTTTTTATTAGATGTACTATTTCCAATTAAAAACTTCAAAGAGTGTTGATTTTCATTTCCTTTTTTTAAACTGCTGGTTTAAAGCATATAAGTCTTCTGTACTGAAGTGCTCACCTTTGTAATGTCATAGAACTTATCTGAGACTGATCGAGTTGGGCTTAATGTTGCTTTGAACAGTTTGTCACTTATTGTATCAAAGCATGTTTGCTGTATGTGATAGAAGGCTGTATCCATTGTTTCATGGATGGAATCTCAGCTTGGAGAGTTGATGGTCTGTGCTTCGATTACTGGCCGTGTCATAACAAAAGACATTAAAAGATGGTACTTCTTGTTACCTTTAGGTCTCAAGGTCTCACTGGCTCACAGTCAGTATACTGTGTCTGAGTGGGGTATCGATGGTAAACTGCAGTATGGTATTTCAGTGGGCTAGCACTACAGAAACAATACATTTTAGTGCAATAACCTTGAACACGACATTAAACCCCATTTCACCTCACCTGAAAAAGCCCATAGGTGCAACCCAGTTTGGTGCAACCCACTTGAGCACATGAATGGTACAGACCATGGAGCGTTTCAAGGATTCGATCACCTAATCAGCAGATCCTGGTTGAGGTAAGGGAATTAACTCTGCACAGTAAAATAGCCATGTCTTAGACTGCTTGACCCTCCTGTGACATCACAGAAATTATCTGAGAACTGTGAGAGTGAGATGGATGTAACACTGTGCCAGTTCTAATTTTAATGGAATGCACAAAGTTAACACTTCTGTTTGTTTGTTTGTTTGTATGTTGTTAAATGCTGCACTAAGCAATATTTCAGCTAAATGACAGCAGAATGTAAATAATCAAGTCAGGAAAAGACAATCCAGTCATTGACGTCATGAGTTCGATTAATTCAACTGTGATATGATGACATGCATGAACCTTGACAAACAATCCTGTTAGTTGCCTCTTACAGCAAGCATGGGTTGCTGAAGACCTATTCTAATACTTCTAATTGACATGTTTACAATAATAAAATCTGGGATTCGAAACCCAAATCAGATGACGCAAGCACAATTACAAGACACAAGTCAGCAGCACCTTGAACCAGTGGGTCCCTTGTGCCCTTTCTGAAAAACTGAACTGTATTTTGAACATTGCTCCACCAGATGCAGCTGTGTTGATGTTCATCAGCACCAATGTCACATGTCCAAAGAGCCTGAACAGCAGAAGCCAGAGTTTGTATGAGGAAAAGGGTTGCACTATCATCTGCTTGATACCATGAAATATTGGAAAATTTGTAATTCAGAAACTATCCTGAGCCTATCCCTATTCTAAAAGACTTTACTTGTGCTTGAGATGTAAGTCATCTCGAAAACTAGGTTCTAATTCACTCTGGTGGAGTTAATTTAATCAAGACCGACAAGCACTGGTTCTCCTACGCTTCTCTCTACAAAAAATGTCACTCTTTCAGATGCACTTTACTTCATGTAACTGTCAAATTACAAACTGCTGACTTGCTTTGAAGAAGAAATACTCAAAGCACTTGGGAATCAAATGTAAACATGTTTGTAGCTCACAGGAGAATTACTTGAAGTTCACACAAATGTGTTTGAGATTGGTTCCTCCATCACAGCTATGCACTGTCAACATATGTCAGATTCAAGTGAGTGAGTGAATTGTTTTTTTTTGCATAGCCCAAAATATTTCAGAGCTATCAGAGTGGGCTGAGTCGGTTGGTCCTGTATGCGATAAAAATGCCCCCTTGCTTTGCAAAATGTATCAATTACCAAGGAAGACACATTTATAGAAACCAATACTTTTAAGTTAAAAAACCCTAATTAATACTTGGCTTGAATTTCATTAAAACAACAAAAACTTTTGAGCACAAGCAATCAGGCTTAAAAACAGTGTGTCCATTTAATTTGTGTCATATCTGTATGAATCAATTGTTATTGTCACAGCATGCATCAATGTGTGTCTCCAGAGGTTTCATCAATCCTTGTCTTCTGAGGTTCCATCAATCCATGTCTCCTGAGGTTCCATCAATCCATGTCTCTTGAGGTTCCATCAATCCATGTCTCTTGAGGTTCCATCAATCCATGTCTCCAGAGGTTCCATCAATCCATGACTCCAGAGGTTCCATCAATCCATGTCTCCAGAGGTTCCATCAATCCATTATTCCAGAGGTTCCATCAATCCATGTCTCCAGAGGTTCCATCAATACATGATTCCAGAGGTTCCAGAAATCCATGATTCCAGAGGTTCCATCAATCCATGTCTCCAGAGGTTCCATAAATCCGTCTCCAGAGGTTCCATCAATCCATGTCTCCAGAGGTTCCATCCATCCATGATTCCAGAGGTTCCATCAATCCATGATTCCAGAGGTTCCATCAATCCATGTCTTCAGAGGTTCCATCAATCCATGTCTCCAGAGGTTCCATCAATCCATGATTCCAGAGGTTCCATCAATCCATGTCTCCAGAGGTTCCATCAATCCATGACTCCAGAGGTTCCATCAATCCATGATTCCATAGGTTCCATCAGTCCATGTCTCCAGAGGTTCCATCAATCCATGACTCCAGAGGCTCCATCAATCCATGTCTCCAGAGGTTCCATCAATCCATGACACCAGGGGTTCCATCAATCCATGACTCCAGAGGTTCCATCAATCCATGACTCCAGAGGTTCCATCAATCCATGATTCCAGAGGTTCCATCAATCCATGTCTGCAGAGGTTCCATCAATCCATGATTCCAGAGGTTCCATCAATCCATGTCTCCAGAGGTTCCATAAATCCGTCTCCAGAGGTTCCATCAATCCATGTCTCCAGAGGTTCCATCCATCCATGATTCCAGAGGTTCCATCAATCCATGATTCCAGAGGTTCCATCAATCCATGTCTTCAGAGGTTCCATCAATCCATGTCTCCAGAGGTTCCATCAATCCATGATTCCAGAGGTTCCATCAATCCATGTCTCCAGAGGTTCCATCAATCCATGACTCCAGAGGTTCCATCAATCCATGATTCCATAGGTTCCATCAGTCCATGTCTCCAGAGGTTCCATCAATCCATGACTCCAGAGGCTCCATCAATCCATGTCTCCAGAGGTTCCATCAATCCATGACACCAGGGGTTCCATCAATCCATGACTCCAGAGGTTCCATCAATCCATGACTCCAGAGGTTCCATCAATCCATGATTCCAGAGGTTCCATCAATCCATGTCTGCAGAGGTTCCATCAATCCATGATTCCAGAGGTTCCATCAATCCATGTCTCCAGAGGCTCCATCAATCCATGTCTCCAGAGGTTCCATCAATCCATGTCTCCAGAGGTTCCATCAATCCATGATTCCAGAGGTTCCATCAATCCATGACTCCAGAGGTTCCATCAATCCATGATTCCAGAGATTCCATCAATCCATGTCTGCAGAGGTTCCATCAATCCATGTCTGCAGAGGTTCCATCAATCCATGACTTCAGAGGCTCCATCAATCCATGTCAGCAGAGGTTCCATCCATCCATGACTCCAATGGTTCCATCCATCCATCCTTTCCTGGGTATTTTACATGGACAATGGACAAAAACAAGAGAACATGGTTTGATGACAGCGATTATGTCCCTGACACTTCATTTGCAGAGGTACCGGTAATGCAACACTTGAAGCACATAAACATAACAGAGCAATTACTGATTCATTTGTGAAGAAGCATTCTCTGTAGCCAGAACATCACAGATTCTGTCTACAGCGACTAGGACTCCACAATCTGGTGTCAATGTCCAGTCTAAATCAAGACTTTGCAATTAGTGCCCAGTGTGAAAGTGAGACACTGTCTCTGTGTCATTACAGAAACCACACATTGCTATACTGAGCTGGATAATTAAATTATGTTAGGTCATAGAGTACTGTTTGACTTAATTACAGGAAATATATACTGAAAATTACTGAAATTATGTGACAATTTCACTTTTGGAGCTGCATATTGTGTCAAGTGAAACTGTCAAGTGTCTAAAAGAGATATTTTCATTGGGCTATATTAAAAATGGGGCTTGGTTATTTTTTGGGAGGAGATGGGGATGGTGGTGGTGTGTGTGTGTGTGTGTGTGTGTGTGTGTGGGGGGGGGTGTGACAGAGAGAAAGGATACATGAACTTTAAATATGGAACATTCTTGCCATATATTTGTTTCAGAAGGAACAAATGCTTTATGTGTGAAAATTCCTATTTGACATTTCCATTAACAAATTCTTTAAAAAGCTGTTTTTTAATGTATCTCTGTTACCATGGTAAAAGAATTCTCCTTTTCTGTTAGATATCTAAGTCTTCAGGATAATTCATCTCGACAGTATTCACTGGCATCTGATTTTTGGGTAATTTACATGAACAGTCATTTCATGAAATTCTCATGCAGCAGTACTTCCTGGTTGAGTTTTGGCTCTGCATTCTATCTGTTTCTGTCATAATTACATGTTTTCACATTTGCCTTTATCATTAACCAACTATTGTGATTTGTTTCAAGCTTTCCTTTTTCATCATATTCTTTTATTTTTATTTTAGATTATGTTTATTTGCATTGCAATTGTATGTCTTACTTTTCCTGTTTCTTATGTTGCACATTATGTACAGGAACATCGATCATAAACACATCCAAACATTTCTTCCTGGGAACCTTTCACTATAGGGCCGGAACATTATTACTGCAAATTTATGTATTTAATCCAGATTTTTTTCTGAGGTGGAACTATATTTGGGCAGAACAAAAATAAGCTGACATGGTTACTTGTGAGTATATCTTTAACATCTCATGGTGCAGGAGGAAAACACAAAGCACTGCTGAGGTCACAGCAAGGAGCAGGCCCATTGATCATGGCCGGATCCTAGTCAGGGCACTAAAGTCTTCACAGGGGGTTACAGTGACTGTCATCATCTCATGCACTATTGCTGGGGTGTTCTCACGCCTCCCCCCCCCCCCCCCCCCCCCCTCTCTCTCTCCCCCCCATACCTACCATGACAACTTGTTTGCTTGTTTAAGTA
This sequence comes from Haliotis cracherodii, assembly GCF_022045235.1. Classification (NCBI taxonomy): domain Eukaryota; kingdom Metazoa; phylum Mollusca; class Gastropoda; order Lepetellida; family Haliotidae; genus Haliotis; species Haliotis cracherodii. Next base: position 55,874,644 of record NW_027266264.1, on the reverse strand, counting down.
AATTCAATAAAGGTTGACATATTGTTTGTGATGTTTTGGATGGACTCTACATCCAACCAACACACACCCCCCCCCCCCCCGAACAAAATACTTCTAAAGTTTTTCACGGTTTCAAAAAGGCTGAGGACACACAACCTCAATGCCTGAAATAAATGTAACTGACATGAGGATGAGGTTGCTGATACAGTTGCAGGAGGATGAGTTAGCTCTTGGAACAGGGAGATGGAGAACAGATCCGTTCTGTGAGTGTTACATGTACCTGACATGAGGTTGCTGATAGCTAGGGTTGCTGTGTGAAGAGTACTTGGAATAGAGACCTAGAGAACAGATCCACTCTCAGTGCTGATGTTGCTGGTTGTGTGTGACATTGATACAACTTGAAGTGAGGGTTATATGTACCTGACATGAGGTTGCTGATAGGGTTGCTGTGTGAAGAGTACTTGGAATAGAGACCTAGAGAACAGATCCACTCTTAGTCCTGATTAACTGGTTGTGTGTGATGTAAATTTAGATACAACTTGAAGTGAGTGAGTTGGGTTTAATGCCACTTTCAACAATATTTCAGTGATATCATGGTGTGTCATTTTTAGGTTGGGAAAAACTAAACTGATACAAGAATTATATATTTACCACTTCTGAACACATGCTTACCAAGAAATATAATCAAGAGAGTCTAGGATTGGGGGAGACCCAGATTCTCATCCACACTCAGACATAAATATCATAAAACTCACAAGCAACTCTACAATACTGTGGCGAGTCTAGATTTTTTCAGTATGAAAATGAAAAGATTCTCAAGGTGCCATTTTCCTTTATAACCTTAAAAATTTAACAAATTTTTAAAAATATTTTCATTTCAGTGACTAAAAGTTTGTCTAGGGGGTCATCAAGAATATGATTCAATCATTGTAATCATGAAGGCATTCAACCCTGAAGAGTTACAGCATTAAAGACCAGTTACGTCAGTCAGTCGTGTCTTTACAGTGAGTAATGCAGCTCAACAAAATGAAGGTGTAAATTTGGAAATAAATACACTGCTGGGCAAAAGAAAGTATACACCATGTTTGATGATGGCTAAAATTGAAAGAACCAAGAAATGGTTATTCCATGGTGATATATTTGATATTGGTATCATAGTTGTGTTTGGGATCTTCTAAGTTTGCAGTCATCAACCTAGTAACATTTTGATAACGTTCATACTTTTTGGATCAAATCCAATTTTCAAGTGTATACAGTCGTGCCCCGCTTATACGGACTTCAGATATCCGGAAACCTCGGTTCTCGGACGATTTTCATTCGAAACGAAATAATTACTATATAAATTTACCCGTATATCCGGAATTCAGTTTCCGGAACCGGACGGTCATTTTCATACACAAAACACTGAAATGCACACAAAATTGTCTCACTTATCCGGACAATACACTTCCTCTCGTGGTAATCCTTTGATTCGTGAGAAGTCAATTAACCAAGTGACACTGAGTTACGTTTGAGACGAACTTGTTTATTGTACATACATGTAATCCCCTTCGATAAACATGGCGTTTGTGGTCAAAGTTGTGGAAGTATGGCCTGTCAACCAGTAAAACGTAAGCGACACGCAGTGACAGCACGGTAAAAAAAAGGGAAATTTGTATCTTTAAGGAAAAACACCTGTCAGCAAGTAACTCTTCCAGTAAGAAGCTGGTTTCAGTTATACGGAAATTCGTTTATACGGACGAATTGTGAAATGACGCAAGTGTCCGTATAAACGAGGCACGACTGTACTTTCTTGAACCAGCAGGTTATAATGTTTCTAGTTATGAATGTGTCATAGTTCCCTGATGTAATTCACTCAACAATATATCATGTTTATTGATATAGTAAATAACAGCGTTAATGGTTATTTGCCACAGCACTCTCTAATGTGTGTGTATGCTACGGGGCAGAAAATTATAGCCCTCCGGAGTGCAATGACGTCATCCAATAATTGATGACTTCATATGCTACCATGACAACCCACCGACCTGGGTAGCAGAAAGTACTGAGAGATAATCTTCAGGGAATTTCTTCAGCCACAATATTAATCAAAATGAATACATAATGCATAAATAATCATATCACCATGCACAATACCATGACTCTGCAAAAGAGTAGCCACAAGAAATGAAAAGTCCAGAAAATTTCAAAGGTTTCAAATCCCATTTGACCACATCAGATTACAGTACCCACTAATATTTGTCTCACAATAACAAATTAACTTTGTATGTTAGTGATACATAGCTCAATAATAGTAAAGACAGGTGTTACAAATTTCATTGACTTTATCAGTGATATGATATTTTTTTTAATTTGCATGTGTAAAAATTCAGTGGTTTCAAATATTCAATAAGACATACAAATCTGAAAACACATAATGTTTTTTAACATTGTATATATACATAAACATAAAAAGTAATTCTCAGTGGCACTTTCTTTGCAATGTGTGCTTTGAACAGCTTTGAGACAGAAATAAATTACTCATGAATGCAATGATGTGATAAAACAATGGATGATATCATATGCTTTTCGGGAGCAGAGTGGCCCAGTCGTCTAAGGCACCATAATTTCCTGTGCAGAGTTGCGTCCCTTGGACTTGCCAGAAACCTATGATTGTGGGTTTGAATTTCACCCGATTATGTTGTGAGGTTTGTCAGGAGTATACGTGTGCTCGTGGGTTTCACCAAAGTGATGAATATCTGAGACATGCATCACTTTGGATTTTCCTCCAGCATAAAGCTGACATGCCGTGAGATAATACTGTTCAAAGTAGCGTTAAAAGTCCAGTTTCCACCCTTGCCGAACTAGGCTGGTATTATGGAGTTACATTTTGTCTGGACTAACGAGTCGATGCATAGTCCAATCAAAATCGCGCACTGAAATCAAAATCCGGTTCGTAAATTGTCGTGCAGATTTCGATCGATTGCAGGATTTGCAAAGCATGTGCACCGCCAACTCGTTGTCAGCAGATATTTTCCAAATCTTTTCATGTTTTTAATCAAGGTGCTCACGTGATTTGATGCATTTCGCGATGTAAGACCCGTTTTATCACAATATAGATCTTGATTATCAAGCAGATCGTCATGACTGAGCGCCACTATTTTGTCTGAAGCAAACGCAAGTGATACGAGAGGTGGAATCTGATTGGTCCTTAGGAGAGGCTTAGAAGGGACATAATTGGTAATAGCCACTGGGGGCACAATGCTCGAGCCTAGTAATTCCAGCCTATTTTGCCAAGGGTGGAAACTGGACTTTTAAAGTCAGTTATCTCCCTTGCCTCTGGAAGATGCGTTAAACCCATCTCACTCACTCACTTACTCAAGTACTTTTCTTGCCACTATTCATGACATCCAAACCACCTTGTTTATTCTCTGTGACCACCCAATCCTGTGTGTGGGTAAATATATGTTGACAGGATTAAACACACTGGTATGGGTTCAAATTCACTGGGGAGAATCATCTTGACACTAGAGAATTTCATCCAAGGGTAGGGGGGCGGTCGGGTAGCCTAGTGGTTAAAGCGTTCGCTCGTCACGCCGAAGACCCGGGTTCGATTACCGACATGGGTACAATGTGTGAAGCCCATTTGTGGTGTCCCCCGCTGTGATATTGCTGGAATATTGCTAAAAGCGGCGTAAAACCATACTCACTCACTCACTCCAAGGGTAGGATCATATTCACTCATTGGGTGTTCTTTTGAGTTGTATATTTAGGGGATAAATATAATGTCTTTGACATCTGGAAATTTTATTTGGAGCCATCAACATTTCTTGACATTTTAAAATACAAATGTTTTTTGTGGTTTTCTGTTATGTTGACCTACTTTTTCCATGTGAACTCTAGCAGCTGTGGGAAAAATGTGATGTCACTCATGACTACAGTGAAAAAATATTAATCTGTTATAACACTTTGGTAATTATGACATTTGTCAATCCAGATGATTTCACAGGGAACAGAGCTATCTTGTTGCAAAACAAACATATTTTTATCTTTTTCTATACTTATAAGCAGCAGAATATTTGCACTGGCACACAGCAGACGCCATGTAAAAATTAACATATCAGTTTTAATTTCAACAAAATCAGTAAATGCACGATCCTGTCACTGGGTTTTCTGGTCAATCAATCACTCTATTGTCTGGTTTGTTTGCATTAGCTGCCTTGCATTGCAGGAGTAATGCTGTGGTGTAAGGCAACAGACACTTATTGTGTGAGTTGCGGGTTCTGTTTGTAGGGCAAACTCCTGGTGTCATCACCTAGTGATCCATTCATGTAATTTTCACCACTATTTTGCCCTTAATGCCCAATCGAATCTGTTTTGGCAGATAATACAGACTTGTTATTTTCTGGCATCAATGTTTACATTAGCTGCATCGCATGGCAGGAGTAATGATGTGGTTCGACTCCCGACATGGGTACAATGTGTGAAGCCCATTTCTGGTGTCCTCCACCGTGATATTGCTTGAATATTGCTAAAACCACATTCACTCACTCTTCGGCATGAGAAGCGAACGCTTTAACCACTAGGCTACCCCACTGGCCACAATTAAAATTACAAGAAAATGAGATTAGGTTATGATGACATCACCAATGCAGATTTTTAAATCACAATAAATTTCAAGGTGCTTATAATGATTCCCAGGCTAGTATGAGACCTGAGACAGTGAGGGTTAATATTATCAAAGTTGGTGGAAAAAAGGTTAATCAAAGATGTCACAGTCTTAACACAGGTCAATTGGCCTCTCATCGTGTGGCCTTCACTATGGAACACGTCAGGTGATGTCGCTCTCCTGTTGAGGAGGTCAAGAAGGTGTTCCTCTGCTTGCCGTTATTTGCCAGGGGTTGAAATTTGGCCATAACCACTCAACAGAGGTGCAGTACAGGAGCGCACAATTAAGGATACAGTCGCCTATTGATTGTCAGCGTCTTCAGACAGCGAACTAACACACTCGCTCCCAACACAGCAGCCATGCCTTCATAACACCACTCCAATCAATACCATGCCATTTAAGTTTTTCCACAAATATTTATTTTGTACAAGCTTTCAGCGTAACCAGAATACGGCAAGCTTTGCTGATGATCGTTTCAATTCTGACTTGAAGAATGTAGACCAATTCAGAGTATTTCTTGTTCAACGGTTTGCAGATGCCTCGTAGATCAGGAAGATCCAGCATTATTTCAGCTGATCATTATGTAACATTGTTGTCAGCAAACATGGAACACAATGTTTGTAATATAAGGTGTACGATCATATGGTAGATTGGAGAATGTTTTCTACAGAGGCTAGACTAATCTGAATTGACAACAATGATAGAAGTTGCAGCTAATGGACCTTCATGTATAACTGAAGACTGATAAAAGACTAGAAGTTTTTGCCAAAGAACATTAAGATCTAATTTTCGTCCTCCCAAACCAAAGGGATTTCCCCTGTCGCTGCAAGTAATCATTTTCGAATTAAACTACAAAATGTCTCCGATTTAGATCTTCTGAAGTAAAGTTTGGCTTTCCTCATCAGACAGCACTGTTACCAGAAACAGTTTCAAAGGTTATTATTTTTAAAGGTGAACTACAGTATATCTTTTACTTACACTCCAAAAATTCGGAATTTAAACAAAAGTGAGTGAGTGAATATGGTTTAACACCGCTTTTAGCAATATTCCAGCAATATCACAACGGTGGACACCAGAAATAGGCTTCACACATTGTACCAATGTTGGGAATTGAACTCAGGTCATCGGCGTGATGAGCGAACGCTTTAACCACTGGGTTATCCGTCTGCCCTTGATATGAAAGACAGTCAACTGAGATTTAGGAACACAAGCGTGGCAGGGATTGTGGTTTAAAGCCAATGAGAGCACTATTTCAGTTGTCTCAAGACTGTCAGTTCAATGTTGGAGTGAGTGAGTGAGTGAGTGAGTGAGTTGGGTTTAATGCCGCTTTTAACAGTATTCCAGTTATATCGTGGCGTGTCAGCTTTATGTGGGAGGAAAGCCCGAAGTGATGCAGGTCTCAGACGTTTACCACTTCGGTGAAACCCACTAGCACGGATATGGTGCTGACAAACCTAGAAACATTATCGGGGTGAACCGGGATTCGAACCCACAATCATAGGTTTCTGGCGTGCCCAAGGGACACAACTCTGCACAGTGAATTGCGGCGCCTTAGACGACTGGGCCATCCATGCCCCAGCAATGTTGGAAGAAAGCATCTGATTAAATCTTGGATGTCTGAAACCATGGGCATCATCCTGGCAAAGCTAGAAACATAATCAAGGTGACTGTGGGATTCAAACCTATGATGATTGAAACGAATTAGTCCTGTGTTTGTGATGGTTGAATGAGTAAGTTGAGGTTAACACTTATTGTTAAGTTGTTACAATTATATCCCAGCGGTCAGCTTTTATGTGGGTAGAAAGCCCAGAGTGGCACAGGTCTGGTCAACGCGGTTCTGGACAGACAACATCATATGTTTATCAAGTCTTTGAATGGCATTTAGAAGTGATACACATGAGGACGCGAATTTATGGATGTCTACTTCTTTTTTTATGAGGAACACAACATTTCAAAGAATATGCTTACTACTTCATCAGATGAATGAATGCTAAGTGAGTGAGTGAGTGAGTGAGTGAGTGAGTGAGTGAGTGAGTGAGTGAGTTGGGTAAAACGCTGCTTTTAACAGTATTCGTTATATCACGGCGTGTCAGCTTAATGTGGGAGGAAAGCCCGAAGTGATGCAGGTTTCAAACGTTTACCACTTCAGTGAAACCCATGAGCATGGGGATTGTGCTGACAAACCTAGACACTTTATCGAACCCACAATCATAGATTTCTGGCATGCCCAAAGGACGCAACTCTGCACAGCAAATCGTGGTGCCTCAGACGACTGGGCCACCCGTGCCTCCGAATGGTAAGTGAATGGAAGAATATATATATATATATATATATATATATATATAAACATGTAAGAACAACAAAAGTATTTCGTTAACGAAAGTTGAAACCGGGGATCCGGAAAATGTTTTTGCCATTCTGACATTTGTATTTTGGTCCCGCCCACCTCATATTTGACAGTTGGACGTTAAAAAAATAAAAGAATAAAAGCAAGGGTCACTTTCATAACATGTACAATATTTTCTTGACCATAGTGCACACTTTCTTTTCCATAAAACACAAAACAATCAAAACTTAAGACATTATCATGAGCACATAACACCGAAAATACCGATGTAATATTCGAATATTTTTTTCTCCAAAATACTGAACCCGCTAGATGGGGGTGCGCATTATACATGGGTGCGCACTATACTCAAGAAAATACGGTACCAAATGTCAACAAATCCATACTCAATTAGGCAATTTAATCCTGTTATTATACTATCTGGTTATAACAAGTGTTCATTGTATATATGGACTTATGTTGGTAGTCTATATTATTAAATTTATTCAAAATTTCATTTAATATTGTTTACATTAATTTTGGGGAAATCGTGTGTGAAGTGATTCATCGTTAATTTCAGCAACCATTTTAATGAGAATCTGTCGGACATGAACTCGCGACCTTCGGACATTTAGCCCAACAGCTAACCGTAATCTATATGATCCTGAGTGGTGGGTGTTTTTTGTCACAGAAAAGTGAGGGAGGGAACACTGTAAGGATAACATAGTGAGTGAGTATGGTTTTACGCCGCTTTTGGCAATATTCCAGCAATATCACGGCGGGGGGGGACACCAGAAAAGGGCTTCACACATTGTACCCATGTCGGGAATCGAACCCGGGTATTCGGCATGACGAGCGAACGCTTTAACCACTAGGCTACCCGACCGCCCCAAGGATAACATAGATCCCAGTAAGGAACTAGAAAGGCATCGCTACTTATGCCACAAAGGTGAGTCGGCTTTTGAATCATTACTGACAAAATGTAGGCCAAGTGAGTGAAAGTCATGAAAATGGGTTGGATGGAAATTCCATGACAGTTTCCTGTGGCCAAAACAATTTGACATGTAACTACTTGATAACTCGATGTTATTGTGAGAAGAATAAATGCCACTGAAAATGTGAAAACAATAAATAGAACAAGAATACCCTGACAAGTGCATTTATTTGCAGGCTTCGGCTCCAATGCTTAAAAGTGCATTAGAAGGGGGTACAACTCTCTTAGGCTCCCTCCGCAGCTAGTAAAGCCTTAATTGTATCCATCCATATCAATACAAATCTAAATGATTTATTGCAAAAGAAGTCCCACGGTAGGTAGATAGTGTTCCAACTGGCAATGTTTTGATGTGTGCAATGTCAATAAATAACTACTTAATAAACTGCCTTCCTGTGCATAATAATGAAAAAATACTGACGTGAAAAATATAAAATATGCATATTTGTTCCCATTTACAATCCACACCACCCCAAAATAAATAAATAATAAAATAAAACTGCTTTCATAAACTTGTGTGTTGTAAAATGCACCATCGCAGGTTATATTTAGTAAACACATATTGAAAACTCTCAACATCACTGGGCTTGTTCCATCACATCGCGTGTAGAGATGATAGCTCATGCAGACTTGATGACTTTTGTCATCACAGTGCATTTGTTTTGCTGGTGTATCTGGCAACAAAACTCGCAAATTATGTCATAGGGTATTGTGACGTGTTTGAAAAAGTTTGTGGTTCTGTATTCTTAATTTTAATATGTCAGACATTTTGCAGTCACAACCAGAGAAGTCTGGTGCACAGACCAGTTTCTAGATTCATGGTGGAAACTTAAAAAGGGAAGCCAATCAGTTAATTAGAGCTACTAGGTGATAAGCAATGGACAAAATGGAAGCCAATCAGTTAATGAGTGCTGATAGGTGATTAGCAATGGACAAATGGAAGCCAATCAGTTAATGAGTGCTGATAGGTGATTAGTAATGGACAAATGGAAGCCAACAGTTAACAGTTAATTAGATAGGTGATAAGCACTGGACACGTGGAAGCAACAGTTAACAGTTAATTAGATAGGTGATAAACAATGGACAAATGGAAGCCAATCAGTTAACAGTTAATTACATAGGTGATTAGCAATGAACAAATGGAAGTCAATCAGTTAATCAGATAGGTGATAAGCAGTTGACAAGTGGAAGCAACAGTTAACAGTTAATTAGATAGGTGATAAGCACTGGACAAGTGGAAGCAACAGTTAACAGTTAATTAGATAGGTGATAAGCACTGGACAAGTGGAAGCAACAGTTAACAGTTAATTAGATAGGTGATAAGCACTGGACAAATGGAAGCCAACAGTTAACAAGATAGGTGATAAGCACTGGACAAATGGAAGCCAACAGTTAACAGTTAATTAGATAGATGATTAGCAATGAACAAATGGAAGTCAGAAGTTATCATTTAATTAGATAGGTGATTAGCAATGGACAAATGGAAGCAACAGTTAACAGTTAATTAGATAGGTGATAAGCAATGGACAAGTGGAAGCCAATCAGTTAATTAGATAGGTGATTAGCAATGAACAAATGAAAGCCAATCAGTTAATTAGATAGATGATAAGCAATGGACAAATGGAAGCCAGAAGTTATCATTTAATTAGATAGGTGATTAGCAATGGACAAGTGGAAGACAATCAGTTAATTTGATAGGTGATTAGCAATGAACAAATGGAAGCCAATCAGTTAATTAGATAGATGATAAGCAATGGACAAATGGAAGCCAGAAGTTAACAGTTAATTAGATAGGTGATAAACAATGGACAAGTGGAAGACAATCAGTTAATTTGATAGGTGATTAGCAATGGACAAGTGGAAGACAATCAGTTAATTAGATGGATGATAAGCAATGAACAAATGGAAGCCAGAAGTTATCATTTAATTAGATAGGTGATTAGCAATGAACAAATGGAAGCCAGATCTTAACAGTTAATTAGATACGTGATAAGCAATGGACAAATGGAAGACAATCAGTTAATTTGATAGGTGATTAGCAATGGACAAGTGGAAGACAATCAGTTAATTAGATAGGTGATTAGCAATGAACAAATGGAAGCCAGAAGTTATCAGTTAATTAGATAGGTGATTAGCAATGAACAAATGGAAGCCAGAAGTTATCATTTAATTAGATAGGTGATTAGCAATGAACAAATGGAAGCCAATCAGTTAATCAGATAGATGATAAGCAATGAACAAATGGAAGCCAGAAGTTATCAGTTAATTAGATAGGTGATTAGCAATGGACAAATGGAAGCCAATCAGTTAATTAGATAGGTGATAAGCAATGGACAAATGGAAGCCAATCAGTTAATTAGATAGGTGATTAGCAATGGACAAATGGAAGTCAATCAGTTAATTAGATAGGTGATAAGCAATGGACAAATGGAAGCCAGAAGTTATCAGTTAATTAGATAGGTGATTAGCAATGGACAAGTGGAAGCCAATCAGTTAATTAGATAGGTGATAAGCAATGGACAAATGGAAGCCAATCAGTTAATTAGATAGGTGATTAGCAATGAACAAATGGAAGCCAGAAGTTTGATTATCACTGACTGGAAATAAGCAAGGGCAAAAGGGAGATAGTGGGTAATTACAACTGATAGGTAATAGAAATGGATAACAGCAATGGACATTTGTCCATTAATTAACAGATGGCTTCCCCTGTTAAACTCCATTAACTCTCTTCTTTATATCTTTATGCAGTTTATAATTTCTTTTTAAGCTTTGATATATTTGACAGGACTGTTCCAAATACAAATGAAAAACATTGTTTTGAATGATTTTAAGAACCTTTTTGAAAGTAATATGTTTCCAAAGTCTAGAGTCTTTAATTAGGTTATAAAAACTAGAAGGTAGTGACTCTCACTTATGATGTAACCAGTGACGTGACAGATCAATGTATAACAAGGTATGTTTTTAGAGTTAATGTCTGTGATTTACAAATGGTAGACACAATAGTAAAAGAGTGAGTAAGCTGGTTTAATGCTGCTTTGAGGACTATTTCAGTTAGATTAAGACACAGGAAAGGAAATCCCAAACTCAAACTTTTGAATAAATTTAATAAAATAGGTCACAAACGTAAGTCCAGATATACCATGAACACTTTTTATAACCAGACAGTGTAATTAAAGCTCACTGAATGCATGCTGTCTTGTAGAACAGATTACAGACTATGCGACAAAGATGCTGATGACTTTGCACGAGTGTGTGTTAAATATGTCAAGCCAATGTTTAAAATGTTGTTCAACTAACTCTCAATACATCAGCATTACCATTCTGCATATTTAATGCAAAATAATATGTTGTTCTGATAAATGTACATCTATCATTTTCTGCTTTTTTTGTACTCTTCTTTATGGAGGAATAAAAGGTTATATATACATGACAATATACAGTACCACTTTTGTGAATTCCCCCCAGCACAGACATGACGCTAACAAACCATGAACCATAATCAGATGAAATCTTGAAATTTAACACCTGATCATTAAATTCTCCTCAGCCTAAGGGACAAAACTCTTCACAGCAAATCACGGTGCTTTAGATGAGCGATACCCATAAAGGGTATTGCAGGACCAACCCTTTTCCAGCAAAGTGGGTTATTGAATGAAGTGCTTAAAGCTATAAACCTATGACAGACAGGGTCAAGGTCAGACAGCTTGACATCTTACATGATTATGATTGAATGAATGTGACCATTTTGCATTAAAATTATTACACAAAATCCAATAAAGTCAGACATGTGATTTGACAATAATTCTAAACAGATGTCCAAATCAAGTCTTTGAATGGCATTTGGAAGATGTCAAAATGTTATTTTCAGTAATGTAATCCAACCTGCTTAAAAACACATGTAAAAACAAATTCTTTATTGCCCACAAAATATAAACTACCAGGAGCATCATACAAACATGATATCTTAATCTTTATTCCATTATGAATTTGGAAGTTACTAGATTCTGATTGGTCAATCATAAGTTATCAAATCGCAAAATGCAGAGGTATCAAATTGCAATAAACCACCTCTGAAACAGACGATTTGACAGCCACAAGCCATGGAAGCTAATATAGAATAGTACTTTATTTTCAGTCATTGTTGGTAGCTTATGGAGTTGCTGTGCCACATGCTTTCAATGTCTGTCATAATGTTCACGTAAAGTATTATATGTGTAGAAATTGTTTTAGCACATGTAATACAGCACCATATTTTGTTTCAAGGCTGACGTCGGTGATTCTGTGATTCAGATTGACAACCCACTGAAAACACTGGACTGGACCTATGCTCAACACATAGGAGTTTGTATTGAATTTAGTCAATGTAGAAAAGAGATAAACATACTGTATTTTCAGTGTAGAGCTTGGCTACCTTCAGATTGAACCATGCTAAACATAACATTTGAAACCTCACACTGTTTCCTTGGTTCCATATTCAATTTAGGTAGGTTAAATCTAATGGTAATCTAGCTCTACACTGAAAACACGGTATGTTTGTATCATAATTCAATAATGCACACAGCAATGTATGCTGTTTTTCAGATCACACAGAAATGTCATTTAAAAACAATGTAATTTAAGACACTCATTAAAACAATAGTTACAATTTCACATCGTCAGTCATGAGGACTCATTCAGAAACAGCCTCCAACTGATTTCCACTGATGATTCCTCAAGCACCAAATAACAATTCTGTTCCATCCAGAAGACAGAGTAAGCAGCTATGTTCCTTCAACAACAACAAGTCTGCAGCAAGAAAATGGGAAGCTGCTTAAAAACGTAAGTCACATTGGAAAACTTGATAAATCTTATTACCAAACAACATGGAATCAGGAGAGATGCTTCCTTTATGCTAGATTAATGTTTTTAACTCGTAAGAAATCTACAACAGCCAAGAGAATCCCAAAACACAATTTAGAAAGTAATTATGGTTGAAAAGAAATGGTTTTGTGGAGGACAGCGAGGCTGTAATGCAGACACACGTCTTGTTTGTCTTCTTAATTACCCGGGGCCAAACTGTTAGCTATTCACCCATAGGAACCAATTCAAAGAATTTTGTCAATGGTGCACAGTCCCCTGATAGCATTGATGAAAAGGAGAGCACAGCTTTGACCTGAAGCACAGATCCCGTTCCCTGAATACACCTCAAATTATTTTAATCTACATTTCAGACTTTAAAAGCAGTATTTCAAAATTACATTGGCAGTGTCTGTCTTTATTTCAATTTTACAATTCTTATTTTGTTTAGAAATGTTTTGTTTTTGCTGATTTAAGTGTTATTGTTGCTTTTTGTGTTGGTGTTTTCTTTATTAATTTGGGGCAATGGAGGCTGGTAATTTGAGTGTTTCCTGTATGCCGTTGAGGCTGTGAATACAGAAAGAACCAGGCTGTCTTGGCTTCTGTGGATTGATGTGATGTCTCAAACCAACGTAATTGTAATAGGATACAAATTGAATTGGAGCTGGTGCCATTAAGGCAACATTTGGCTCTCACTTCCAATGGTACAGCAGGACCCCTAGGCCATCCAAAATGATGTCTTGGTAATGGCCAATGCAGTTATGACCAACATTTGACTTTTTATTCCAACATTATTGTTTTGAAGCCTGCACTATATCCCCACACTAGTCCTTTTGGACCAATTTGGAGTAATAGGGCAAGTCATGTTGATGGCTGACACTGGACTCAGGTATCATGGCTGCCTGCTTGGGAAATGACCTTAATATTATCAATGTCTCCAGGACTGATTATTTCATCTTTGAAATGTAATGTGTCATTTTTTCTTCCATTTGGGATAACATGAATTCCCACTTCGTTCAAGCTGGGATAGTTTGCAAAATAATCCAGTCACTTAACCAGTAAATTATCACATGGGCTGAAAATAACTATGAAAATATGTTATGTTAATGCATCCACTGATGATACAATCATCAGTCCAGTACTGGCAGTACTCAGGTTATAAAACTAAGAAAGGCTGTATACTTACTGAACACAAGGAACAGGTCTTACAAGAAATGTAGCCTGGAAATGACATCATTGAATTTCCCAGGGACATTGCCTGAAAAATAAAATGGTTAGTTCAGTATTGGTACTCTGATTAAACTGAAGAAGGTGGTATAAATTTCTTATGTATTAAATGGAAAAGATTTTGAATAAGGGATGGTCTTTAGCCTAAAAATCATAAAAAAAATCCTGTAAACTTTACAATCTCGTTGAACAATGATACTGATATATTTGATGGCAAGTTGATCAGTTGCCAAGTGGTAAGAACTGGTGCTGAAAGTCAAGTTAGTTCCTGGCATAATGTCTCTGTGTATATAGATGAGCCAAAGCTGGTAGCAACATCACCAGCTTTGTGAATTGTGAAGTAGGAATAGGTTGAGAAAATAATCTTTATATTTAGCAACATTTCATTTTTTAAGGGAGGGTGAGGGGTATAAGTCTCAAAACTCAAAAAGGCATTAGGTTTGTATTCTACATGGAATGTTGGAATAGCTCCCTTAACAAAATGCACAAGTACATAAGATGCATTTTAGTTGCCGTCCTCATATAAAGTCATCTCAAAGTAATTTACAGAGTGAGTAAGTAGAGTTTTATGCCACTTTTAGAATTATTCCAGCAATATCATGAAGGAGACACCATAAATGAAGTCATGGACCTCACAAGTGTGGAATTGAAACCTTGGTGGTCTTGGAGGAATTAGTTCTGACTTCTAGAATGTCACGCCAATCACTAAGTAGGAACCATTTTGCATTTTGGTAAATGTGAAAGTATTATTGTAATTATAGTCCTGGGCCCTGTCCCACAAATGGATCTTAGCACTAAGACTCTCACAAATCTATGTTAGAATGAGGTTGTTACAATCATGGCAGCTGTAAGATTGCTTTGTGGAATGGGTGGGCACTGGGTCCTTCTTCACAAAGGGGTCTTAGTGTTACAACCATTGTAACCCCTACTGTTGAATGCAAGGCAGTCATAGCACTAAGATCAATCATCTCATGAGTCCTGGGCCACATTACACAAAGCAATCTTGGCACTAAGATGATCGTAACTCCCATAAGTTAACATAGACTTAAGATAATCATTGTGCTAAGATTGCTTTGAGAAATGGAGCCTTGACCTAATGAGTGATTGAGTGAGTTTGGTTTAATGACACTTTGAAAAGTGTTTCTCAAGTCTACTTGATGGGTGAGGAAAGCCTGAAGTGATGCTGATCTTAGACGTTCATCAGGTTAAATCCCACATGCATGGGTATGGTGCTGACAAAACTAGGAACATAATCGGGGGTTGGGATTTGAACCCACGATCATATGTCTCAGACATGTCTAAGGGATGCAACTCTGCACTGCGAATGGAGATATTTTAAAGGACTTGGACACCCATGCCTCCTGGCCTAATGAGCATATACCGTACAACTTTGGTGTTTTAGGTGCCAAGTTGAAAGATATGTTCATGATGTAGACCTACTCATCAAAGTTCACACTTGTTTTCTTGAGTATAGTGCACATTTTTTTTCCAAAAAACACAGCTGTGTAGAAGGGGTGCACGTTATACACGCAATAATGAGTTTTGATGTCTTTTTCCCCCAACAGAAAGACATTACCATGAGCATGCATGTAACACCGGAAATACCATGTCAAGTATGGTAATCATGTAATTACACAGTCTAGCTATAAAAAGTGTTGTTTGTATATCTGGACTTATGTTTGTAACTCATTTCAAGTTGACAGAGAATGGATACATATATCATAAATGACATACTTTGACTCTTTAAAAGTCATATTTGTTATAGTTGGACGATTCTATGTCAACACGTAGTCCTCGCAATCACGTGGGAGCCTCGACGGTGAGTGGTCAAACTGGTTCCATGTGAAAAATGATAGCGATAGCGATCAGCTGCTTCGCTTAGGGTTATAATTATTTTAAATATATTTAATAAAAGCTGCAACTAAAATAACAAGATATTGGAATACATTATTCCTGATAAAAAAGATACAATTTTTGCTGATCCTTGCATTAAAAACCTGTAAAGTTATATAAATGGGTGTATCTTGACCGAAACACTGGTAGATTCCAAGAAAACGTGTTTGCAGCTGATTGCTGTTTCCAGCTTACTTTACGAGAAAATACACAAGGTTATTTTAATCCATGGATGTAAAACATTGCCTAGCAGAATACAAAATACAATTTAAATGGTAAATCAACATGTCTTGTGATTTTTTATCTCTAATTTCAAATTTGTAGTGACCAAGTTTCTCATCACCCGTATGTTTTCCGGAATTTGGTGAAGTGGTACGGTGTAATTGTTTTCTGCGCATAATATTCAAATATTTGTTTCTCCAAATACTGAATCCACTAGATTGCACATGGTGCACATTATACCCGCGTGTGCACTATACTCAAGAAAAAACGGTAGTCTTTGACTACACCTTAGTTGAATAAAAAATGCTTTTAAAATTTAGAGTAAATTTCGTAAGTAATTTATGCTTTATTCAACCTGTAATAACTGAAGTTAATTATTTCAAAGGGATGGAGCTTTTAAAGTGTTACCTCCATCTCTACAACATGTGATGATCACAGGCTGACCAATGGATAGTAGAAACATTATCTGTAGGCAATTGTTATTTTGCCTATATGTAGTGGTCACTGTCTAAGAAACAGGATTCAGTTGGAACTATAGCAACTGTTGGCACTGTCCGACTGACAAATCACTGACATTCTCACGTAATATATATTACAGAATTTAAGATTGACATTATATGATAAAGAGGTTATCACGTTTATTAGGAATAAAAACTTTCTATTTAGTGAGCCTTGGATATATTTACAGGCTATATAGCATCCCAAAATGCACTCAAGTGATAACTATAGCTGTATCACACAAGTTTAAACTTGTCAAGTGCTCCCAAACTGTTGGTCATTCTTATACCCCAAACACTTATTGTTGGGAGCCATATTTTCATGATATATTTGCCACAGAAAATTTCGGTAGAATAGGAATCTAAATAATCTCATTCAAATCAGATCTTAGTTCTTGCTTCTGCTACACAAATTTTTAAGATCTGAGGACATCCCATTACGGGTCACGTCAGACCAATATTTCGCGAACTTTGACCAGTGGAATGACAGACAAGAAATTGACATGAGCCAATCAGAAGGCCGATTTCTAGTGCTTTACGGCATTAGTTTCAAACTAGCGACTACACATCAAAACACATTTTGACAAAATCGCGATTCAAAATTTGAAAACTGAACAAAAGAACATTCTGAAATGGCTGATAGATGGCCTTGATTGTATGGATTCAGTCATAAAGCCTGTAACTGTCATTTGGAATGCCCTGTGTTAAATTTTTGAGGTTGCATGATTAGGAAACACATTCTGACTGTCACTTTCCTGATCTGTTCAGCGACACGATTGGTTGGATGAAAGGTCGTTCTGACGTGACCCATAATGGGATGTCCTCCAATCTTTGATTAGCTGAAGCGAGAAGTAAGATCTGAGTTTAATGAGATTGCAATCTAAAGGGCCACAATTCACCATGCATACCGGCATCCCTTAAACATCGGCATGTCAGAATCCAAGGATCATGGTTCGCCATGACAATGATTCTTGGTTTTGTC
This sequence comes from Haliotis cracherodii, assembly GCF_022045235.1. Classification (NCBI taxonomy): domain Eukaryota; kingdom Metazoa; phylum Mollusca; class Gastropoda; order Lepetellida; family Haliotidae; genus Haliotis; species Haliotis cracherodii. Next base: position 55,857,043 of record NW_027266264.1, on the reverse strand, counting down.
AGTACCATATCAGAGCTTATGGGTTTCACCAAATAGGTAATCAGCTGGGAAAGCAAGCACCATGATATAACTAAAATACTGTTGAAACCATAGAAGATTCTACAGCCTTCAATGCCATGTTCTCCTGCTAGCCAAACAAATTTAATCCACAGATAAACTTTGGCATTCTCGGTTAAATATCTTCTAAAGTAAGACAAAAAAGAATAGATTTGACTGTTCACATTTGACACCATGGTGCCAAAGTACTTAGGGAGGACATGCAAGAAACAGATACTTCAAAGCCTCATAAATGAGGTATTGTTTTCTCTGCTGTGTTAAGGCTTGAAAGTAGGAAAACAGCATCTCGCTCACTTAGAACCTTCTTAATACCTTACCACTGAGGATGTAGGTATTCTTTTCACAGAGATTATTTCTGCAGCTTTTCCTTCTTAATCACTGCACATTTCTAAACCTGGTGCCACTGCTCTGGATATGTCATCAACAGTTCAACATGTCAACATTGACAGCAGCTCAAGAAGTGTTGTTCTCAGCTTTGATGTTCACAGTATTTCTTTAAATTCTGAGGACTATTTGATGAATAGGAAATAAGTAACATTTCAACAATGTTTCTTAGTGTGCGACAAACAACACACAGTCAATCATTTGTTTTCTGTAAAGAAACTTTATAGTGGTGTTTTAAGATCATTTCCATCTTATTTTGGAGTTTCAGCAAATCTGAATTCAACAGTTGTTTATTACAGGTTTTTGCTTATTGTCATTATCAAGCTTTCAGATGTACCATGTGGTTCTTGAGAATACACTGATGTGTGAGTGAGTGAGTGGTAAGGTCAAGGTCAAGAAACTTTATATTGTTGTTTTAAGAACATTTCCATTTTGGACTTTCAGCAAATCTGATTCAACAAATGTTTATTACTGATGTTAAATGCCTTTCTTTCATGATGCTTTCAATCTGCTTACAGTCTTTGACAAGACAGAGTCTTGTAAATTCGGTTCAGTCTAGCAACCTCAGAATTTTAACCATACAATCACACAAACATTGACTGAAAATAATGCTGAGAGACAAACACGGGCAGGTAGCCTTAGAGTTTTTTGGCACAGACGGTGCTTTTGTCATTATCAGGCAGTGTCCAGCTTTCTTACCATGTGGTTCTTGAGAATACACTGTTGAAACTTTTTATTTTTTAAAAAGCAAAACAATAAAATTCTGTTGATTTGAACAAGATCTGAAATTATCATAAGACAAAACAAACTAAAGTTCAGCTTCCTCAGTGCATGAGTGAGTGAGTGAGTGAGTGAGTGAGTGAGTGAGTGACATCAGCAGTATTTCTCCAATTTAATGACTAGAACAAATTACACATTAGTAATAAATACAATCAGACTTTATAGAACTGTCAACAATGGGCAGTAAAGCAGTTACATCATCACAGATTTGTATTGAAAATTAAAATGTAACCATCAAAGGATATTAGGATATATAACACTCCATCGCTATAACAGGCTAAAGATCACCAGTAACTAAAATAAGGCCACCATACTTGGAATCACAGGGCCTCACAGTGCCTCTGTTTCCAGTTTGCCAAGGACTATTTACACCATCACAAAATTGACACAAAGAATTATTCTACAATTATATAGTAGTAAGAATAACTACTTTGAGTGATGTGTCTTACAGAGGAAGAGATGTACACAGAGCAAAATGCATTGGGAGAAAATTCTGGAGCATGGTCAAGTGCAGAGGTCAAACCAAGGTCAAACATGAAAATATTGGAGAAGATTGGTAGGTTGAAAAATGTTGTTAAATAGGATTCAAAACTTTTCAGTGTGCATTGATACTTTTCTTGATAAGTATACATCAGGTACCAAATTGGGAAATCATGGCATTTGGCATGACTGTATGAATATTACATCCATAACATATTGCATATCAAACACTGATTTAGGTGGTTTTATATTCAGATGCATTACATCAGTTAATGTCATAGAATTACAGAATGGCATCATGAATGTCAAACACCTGTTAATATCATGCACCAAAGAGAGCGCTAAGTAATATTACTATCAACTATAAGTTACAAAGTCGATAAACAATGTTTATTTTCAAATTTCTGAGATGTTATTGACTGTCAGATGTGCAAAGAAGTTAACTGTTGACAGTGTCAGTTCTAATGAAATTCCTGCACAGACACTGAATACTCAATAACACCAACGCATCGGAAAACAAATAAATTAGGGAGTGTTTTTTCTCAGATTGGTTGCATCCATATTTCGGCTTGAATCTAAATTAAATAAGATATTGATGTTTCGGCTTCTGGTGTCAACACTGATTTTCAGTGATCTGTTCATAGGATTTCCACCACTGCTTTCCCTTTTTTAACCAAAGGAATCTGTTTGGGCAGAATATCAAGACTGATTGTTTTTGGATGTTGAGGTATTATATTTTCTATTTCAGACATATAGAGAGCATGCCTGGTCTACAAATACATGTCTTTTATAACATTTCAGTTAATTAATGATGTTTTATGCTATTCACCAAACATAATGGATTACAAGCAAGGCCCTTCTACAACGGAGTTGGATTCAATTTTCTGTTGTTTAGATTAATCCTTTCATGTGATACTAAATTGGATCATAACCCTCATTCTGTCTCCTCCCAAGGAAATTCAATAGTTTCAACAACCAAGCATGGTTATTTCAAATGGAATATTTATGGGTGTTATTTTTCTGAACTTGTTCTTTGCATAATGACTCTATCCCATATGAGGGCACTTTGGGAAATTAAGTGAACTTTATCCCAAGGATGCTTTTGTAACCTCCGCTGGAGGTCTGTGATTTTTTAATGTGAATCCATGGAAGTTTCTCAAGATGCCCTCACAGCAGCTGAATCAAATATTCATTTCTGCTGCATGCAAAGACCGCTTGAAACAACATCACAACTCATTGACTTGGAAACATGTCAAAACCCAAGTAAATACACAATGGAAGGAAATTCACATCATATTCATCTTTAAAGCTATCTTCATCAACATTTCAGAGTTTCTGTAAAAGTTAGTCCTGTGATGTAATTACCAAGACATTCCACTTCTTTGAAGTTACTTCAGTATCTTGAAGAATCATCAATCAGAAAGGGTTCTAAATCAATAGAAGAATACTCACATGAGCAGTATTGAGTGCTGGATAACACCAGCTGTTGTGATCAACTCCAGAACATCTTGATACTAAATGGGATAACTTTGATTGTACTTTATCAGGATTTTCATCAAGGCCTCTGCCAGCTCTTGACTTCTCTTCTCATGACAGGCAATTGGGTTATGACTGGTTTAAATGAGTGAGTGAGTTTTGTTTTGCTCAGTTTTACCACAGCGACAACCCTATCCTTGCAGGCTATCCAAGTGAGTGAGTGAGGGAGTGAGTGAGTTTTGTTTTGCTCACTTTTATTGTTATGACAACCCTATCCCTGATAGACTATGCAGGGTATCCAAGTGAGTGAGTTTTGCTTTGCTCACTTTTATTGTTATGACAACCCTATCCCTGATAGACTATGCAGGGTATCCAAGTGAGTGAGTTTTGCTTTGCTCAACTTTTATTGTTATGACAACCCTATCCCTGATAGACTATGCAGGGTATCCAAGTGAGTGAGTTTTGTTTTGCTCACTTTTATTGTTATGACAACCCTATCCCTGATAGACTATGCAGGGTATCTAAGAGAGTGAGTTTTGTTTTGCTCACTTTTATCATTATGACAACCCTATCCTTACAGGGTATCCAAGTGAGTGAGTGAGTGAGTGAGTGAGTGAGTGAGTGAGTGAGTGAGTGAGTGAGTGAGTAAATGAATGAACTGTGATTTACTCACTTTTTGCATTATGACAACCTTATCCTTGCAGGGTGAGTGAGTGAGTGAGTAATTTAGTCACTTTTATCATTATGACAACCCTATCCTTGCAGGTTATCAAGTGAGTGAGTGAGTGAGTGAGTGAGTGAGTAATTTAGTCACTTTTATCATTATGACAACCCTATCCTTGCAGGTTATCAAGTGAGTGAGTGAGTGAGTGAGTGAGTGAGTTGTGTTTTACTCACTTTTATTTTTATGACAACTATATCCTTGCTGGGCATCCAAGTGAGTGAATTTGGAAATGGCTCAAATCAGACTGGTCCATCAGAGGTTATCAAATCACATATAAATCACAATCACAATCAAGGCTGATGTGGGGGATTGTGTAGTTCAGGTTGGCTCCCCACCAAAATCATTGGACTGCTTCACTTTATGTATTTACTGACAGTTCATGTTTTATTTAGTCATGGTACAATATAGATAAACATACTGTGTTTTCAGTGGCGAGCTAGATTACCTGAAGATTTACATAGGTAAATGGATTATGGAACCGAATGAACAAATTGAGGCTTCAAATGTTGAATTTAGTGCAGTGAAATCTATAGGTAACCTAGCTCTTCACCAAGAAACAAAGTATGGTTATCTCCTAATTAAATAGTGAATGAGTATGGTTTTAAGCCCCTTCAGCAATATTCCGGCAATATCAAGGCTGGAGACACCAGAAATGGGCTTCACACATTGTACCCATGTCGGGAATCCAACCTGGGTCTCTGTCTGTCATGATGAGCGAACACTTTAACAACTAGGCTACCTGACCGGCACCCTAATTCAATAATGCACATAGCAATGTATACACTTTTTTAGATCGAACAGAAACGTCATTTAAAAACAATGTAATTTAAGACACTCATTAAAACAATAGTTACAATTTCACATTGTCAGTCATGAGGACACATTCAGAAACAGCCTCCAACTGATTTCCACTGATGATTCCTTAAGCACCAAATAACAATTTTGTTCCATCCAGCTGAAGACCGATTAAGCAGCTATGTTCCTTCAACAACAACAAGTCTGCAGCAAGAAAATGGGAAGCTGCTTAAAAATGTAAGTCACATTGGAAAACTTGATAAATCTTATTACCAAACAACATGGAATCAGGAGAGATGCTTCCTTTATGCTAGATTAATGTTTTTAACTCGTAAGAAATCTACAACAGCCAAGAGAATCCCAAAACACAATTTAGAAAGTAATTATGGTTGAAAAGAAATGGTTTTGTGGAGGACAGCGAGGCTGTAACGCAGACACACATCTTGTTTGTCTTCTTAATTACCCGGGGCCAAACTGTTAGCTATTCACCCATAGGAACCCAGTCAAAGAAATTTGTCAATGGTGCACAGTCCCCTGATAGCATTGATGAAAAGGAGAGCACAGCTTTGACCTGAAGCACAGATCCCGTTCCCTGCAGCTGAATACACCTCAAATTATTTTAATCTACATTTCAGACATTAAAAGCAGTATTTCAAAATAACATTGGCTGTGTCTGTCTTTATTTCAATTTTACAAATCTTATTTTTTTAGAACTGTTTTGTTTTTGCTGATTTAAGTGTTATTGTTGCTTTTTGTGTTGGTGTTTTCTTTATTAATTTGGGGCAATGGAGGCTGGAAATTTGAGTGTTTCCTGTATGCCGTTGAGGCTGTGAATACAGAAAGAACCAGGCTGTCTTGGCTTCTGTGGATTGATGTGATGTCTCAAACCAACGTAATTGTAATAGGATACAAATTGAATTGGAGCTGGTGCCATTAAAGGCTACATTTGGCTCTCACTTCCAATGGTACAGCAGGACCCCTAGGCCATCCAAAGTGATGTCTTGGTAATGGCCAATGCAGTTATGACCAACATTTGACTTTTTATTCCAACATTATTGTTTTGAAGCCTGCACTATATCCCCACACTTGTCCTTTTGAACCAATTTGGAGTAATAGGGCAAGTCATGTTAATGGCTGACACTGGACTCAGGTATCATGGCTGCCTGCTTGGGAAATGACCTTAATATTATTAATGTCTCCAGGACTGATTATTTCATCTTTGAAATGTAGTGTGTCATTTTTTCTTCCATTTTGGATAACATGAATTCCCACTCCGTTCAAGCTGGGATAGTTTGCAAAATAATCCAGTCACTTAACCAGTAAATTATCACATGGGCTGAAAATAACTATGAAAATATGTTATGTTAATGCATCCACTGATGATACAATCATCAGTCCAGTACTGGCAGTACTCAGGTTATAAAAGTAAGAAAGGCTGTATACTTACTGAACACAAGGAACAGGTCTTACAAGAAATGTAGCCTGGAAATGACATCATTGAATTTCCCAGGGACATTGCCTGAAAAATAAAATGGTAAGTTCCCTGATTAAACTGAAGAAGGAGGTATAAATTTCTTAAGTATTAAATGGAAAAGATTTTGAATAAGGGATGGTCTTTAGCCTAAAAATCATAAAAAAAATCCTGTAAACTTTACAATCTCGTTGAACAATGATACTGATATATTTGATGGCAAGTTGATCAGTTGCCAAGTGGTAAGAACTGAGGTTGAAAGTCAAGTTAGTTCCTGGCATAATGTCTCTGTGTATATAGATGAGCCAAAGCTGGTAGCAACATCACCAGCTTTGTGAATTGTGAAGTAGGAATAGGTTGAGAAAATAATCTTTATATTTAGCAACATTTCATTTTTTAAGGGAGGGTGAGGGGTGTAAGTCTCAAAACTCAAAAAGGCATTAGGTTTGTATTCTACATGGAATGTTGGAAGAGCTCCCTGAACAAAATGCACAAGTACATAAGATGCATTTTAGTTGCCGTCCTCATATAAAGTCACTCAAAGTAATTTACAGAGTGAGTAAGTAGAGTTTTATGCCACTTTTAGAATTATTCCAGCAATATCATGAAGGTGACACCATAAATGAAGTCATGGACCTCACAAGTGTGGAATTGAAACCTTGGTGGTCTTGGAGGAATTAGTTCTGACTTCTAGAATGTCACCCCAATCACTAAGTAGGAACCATTTTGCATTTTGGTAAATGTGAAAGTATTATTGTAATTATAGTCCCGGGCCCTGTCCAACAAATGGATCTTGGCACTAAGACTCTCACAAATCTATGTAAGAATGAGGTTGTTACAATCATGGCAGCTGTAAGATTGCTTTGTGGAATGGGCACTGGGTCCTTCTTCACAAAGGGGTCTTAGTGTTGCAACCATTGTAACCCCTACTGTTGAATGCAAGGCAGTCCTAACACTAAGATCAATCATCTCATGAGTCCTGGGCCACATTACACAAAGCTTTCTCGGCGCTAAGATGATCGTAACTCCCATAAGTTAACATAGACTTAAGATGATCGTAACTCCCATAAGTTAACATAGACTTAAGATAATCATAGTGCTAAGATTGCTTTGAGAAATGGAGCCTTGACCTAATGAGTGATTGAGTGAGTTTGGTTTTATGACACTTTGAACAGTGTTTCCCCAAGTCTACTTGACGGGTGAGGATCGAAAGCCTGAAGTGATGCTGATCTTAGACGTTCATCATAGTGAAACCCCACAAGCATGGGTATATGGTGCTGACAAAACTAGGAATATAATCAGGGGCTGGGATTTGAACACATGATCGTATGTCTCGGACATGCCTGAGGGATGCAACTCTGCACTGCGAATGGAGATATCTTAGGGGACTGGGACACCCATGCCTCCTGGCCTATTGAGCATATACAACTTTGGTGCTTTAGGTTCCAAGTTGAAAGAAATGTTCATTATGTAGACCTACTCATCAAAGTTCACACTAACAGGAAGCCCTGGTGTAATGACTGGACACTGCCAGTAAAGACCACTACTGACTTGACCACTGTAAGTATTTGTGGTTACTGACCGATTCCAAATACAATGTATAGTCTTTGACTACACCTAAGTTGAATTAGAAATGCTTTTAAAATTTAGAGTAAATTTCAAAAGGTATTGATTCTTTATTCAACCTGTAATACCTGTCGTTAATTATTTCAAAGGGATGGAGCTTTTCAAGTGTTACCTTCATCTCTACAACATGTGATGATCACACTTGATGACAAGTACTTGGGGCTTCTTCCAATGTTTAAAACAGTGGAATTTGGCTAAAATATGGCAGAAATATTTACAGGCACAGACTTAACAAACATGACATCTCATACACTAGGGTTAGAGTAGCTTCCCTTTCATCAAGGGCAGTTATTCTAGAAAGGAGGCTGACCAATGGATTGTAGAAACATTATCTGCAGGCAATTGTTATTTTGCCTTTATTTAGTTTTGCCACTGTCTAAGAAACTGGATTCAGTTGGAACTATAGCAACTGTTGGCACTGTCCGACTGACAATTCACTGACATTCTCACATAATATATATTTATGTGCACATTCCGGGAAAGCTGGCAAAGTTTAGGTAACCCTTGTGATATCAGGTTTTCGATGACAGAATTTAAGATTGACATTATATGATAAAGAGGTTATCACGTTTATTAGGAATAAACACTTTCTATTTAGTGAGCCTTGGATTTATTTACAGGCTATATAGCATCCCAAAATGCACTCAAGTGATAACTATAGCTGTATCACACAAGTTTAAACTTGTCAAGTGCTCCCAAACTGTTGGTAATTCTTATACCCCAAGCACAGATTGTTGGGAGCCATATTTTCATGATATATTTGCCACAGAAAACTTCAGTGGAATAGGAATCTAAATAATCTCATTAAAATCAGATCTTAGTTCTTCCTACAGCTACACAAAGATCTGAGGACATCCCATTACGGGTCTAGTCAGACCGACATTTCGCGAACTTTGAGCAGTGGAATGACAGACAAGAAATTGACATGAGCCAATCAGAAGACAGCTTTCTCATGCTTTACGGCAATAGTTTCAAACTGGTGACTACACATCAAAACACATTTTGACAAAATTCACGATTAAAAATTTGAAAACTGAACAAAAATACATTCTGGAATGGCTGATAGATGGCCTTGAGTGTATGGATTCAGTCATAAAGCCCGTAACTGTCATTTGGAATACCCTGTGTTAAATTTTCGAGGTTGCATGATTAGGAAACACATTCTGACTGTCACTTTCCTGATCTGTTAAACGATGCGATTGGTCGGATGGAAGGTCGTTCTGACGTGACCCATAAAAGGGTGTCCTCCGATCTTTGTTTAGCTGAAGCAAGAAGTAAGATCTGATTTTAATGAGATTGGAATCTAAAGGGCCACAATTCGCCATCCCTTAAACATCGGCATGTCAGAATCCAAGGATCATGGTTCGCCATGACAATGATTCTTGGTTTGTCAGTACCATATCAGAGCTCATGGGCTTCACCAAATAGGTAATCAGCTGGGAAAGCAAGCACCATAATGTAACTGCAATACTGTTATATAAACCACAGAAGATTCTACAGCCTTCAAAGCCATATATTCTCCTGCAGAGCCAAACTAATCCACAGATAAACTTTGGCATTCTCAGTTAAATATCTTTTAAAGTAAGACAAAAAAGAATAGATTTGACTGTTCACATTTGACACCATGGTGCCAAAGTACTTAGGGAGGACATGCAAGAAACAGGTATTCTTTTCACAGAGATTATTTCAGCAGGTTTTCCTTCTTAATCACTGCACATTTCTAAACCTGGTGCCACTGCACTGGATATGTCATCAACAGTTCAAAATGTCAACCTTGACAGCAGCTCAAGAAGGGTTGTTCTCAGCTTTGATGTTCACAGTATTTCTTTAAAGTCTGAGGACTATTTGATGAATATATAGGAAATAAGTAACATTTCAACAATGTTTCTTAGTGTGCGACAAACAACACACAGTCAATCATTTGTTTTCTGTAAAGAAACTTTATAGTGGTGTTTTAAGATCATTTCCATCTTATTTTGGAGTTTCAGCAAATCTGAATTCAACAGTTGTTTATTACAGGTTTTTGCTTATTGTCATTATCAAGCTTTCAGATGTACCATGTGGTTCTTGAGAATACACTGATGTGTGAGTGAGCGAGTGGTAAGGTCAAGGTCAAGAAACTTTATATTGTTGTTTTAAGAACATTTCCATTTTGGACTTTCAGCAAATCTGATTCAACAAATGTTTATTACTGATGTTAAATGCCTTTCTTTCATGATGCTTTCAACCTGCTTACAGTCTTTGACAAGACAGAGTCTTGTAAATTCGGTTCAGTCTAGTAACCTCAAATATTAACCTAGAAATATTAACCATACAATCACACAAACTGACTGAAAATAATGCTGAGAGACAAACACGGGCTGGTAGCCTTAGAGTTTTTTGGCACAGACAGTGCTTTTGTCATTATCAGGCAGTGTCCAGCTTTCTTACCATGTGGTTCTTGAGAATACACTGTTGAAACTTTTTATTTTTTAAAAAGCAAAACAATAAAATTCTGTTGATTTGAACAAGATCTGAAATTATCATAAGACAAAACAAACTAAAGTTCAGCTTCCTCAGCCCATGAGTGAGTGAGTGAGTGAGTGAGTGAGTGAGTGAGTGAGTGAGTGACATCAGCAGTATTTCTCCAATTTAATGACTAGAACAAATTACACATTAGTAATAAATACATTCAGACTATATGGAACTGTCAACAATGGGCAGTAAAGCAGTTACATCATCACAGATTTGTATTTGAAACTAATATGTAACCATCAAAGGATATGAATACATATAACACTGCATTGTAACAATAGGCTTAAGATCACCAGTAAATAAAATAAGGCCACCATACTTGGAATCACGGGGCCTCACAGTGCCTCTGCTTCCAGTTTGTCAAGGAGTATTTACACCATCGCAAAATTGACACAAACAATTATTCTACAATTATATAGTAGTAAGAATAACTACTTGGAGTGATGTGTCTTACAGAGGAGGAGATGTGTGCAGAGCAAAATGCATTGGGAGAGATTTCTGGAGCATGGTCAAGTGCAGAGGTCAAATCAAGGTCAAACATGAAAATATTGCAAAATATTGATAGGTTCAAAAATATTGTTATATAGGATTCAAAACCTTTCAGTGTGCATTGATACTTTTCTTGATAAGTATATATCAGGTACCAAATTAGGAAATCATGGCATTCGGCATGACTGTATGAATATCACATCCATAACATATTGCATATCAAACACTGATTTAGGTGGTTTTACATTCAGATGCATTACATCAGTTAATGTCATAGAATTACAGAGTGGCATCTTTTACTATCAACTATAAGTTACAAAGTCGATAAACAATGTTTATTTTCAAATTTCTGAGATGTTATTGACTGTCAGATGTGCAAAGAAGTTAACTGTTGACACTGTCAGTTCTAATGAAATTCTTGCACAGACACTGAATACTCAATAACACCAACGCATCGGAAAACAAATAAATTAGGGAATGTTTTTTCTCAGATTGGTTGCATCCATATTTCGGCTTGAATCTAAATTAAATAAGATATTGATGTTTTGGCTTCTGGTGTCATCACTGATTTTCAGTGATCTGTTCATAGGATTTCCACCACTGCTTTCCCTTATTTAACCAAAGGAATCTGTTTGGGCAGAAAATCAAGACTGATTGTTTTTGGATGTTGATGTATTATATTTACCATTTCAGACATATAGAGAGCATTCCAGTTCAACAAATACATGTCTTTTATAACATTTCAGTTAATTAATGATGTTTTATGCTATTCACCAAACATAATGGATTACAAGCCAGGCCCTTCTACAACGGAGTTGGATTCAATTTTCTGTTGTTTAGATTAATCCATTCATGTGATACTAAATTGGATCATAACCCTCATTCTGTCTCCTCCCAAGGAAATTCAATAGTTTCAACAACCAAGCATGGTTATTTCAAATGGAATATTTATGGGTGTTATTTTTCTGAACTTGTTCTTTGCATAATGACTCTATCCCATATGAGGGCACTTTGGGAAATTAAGTGAACTTTATCCCAAGGATGCTTTTGTGACCTCCGCTGGAGGTCTGTGATTGTTTAATGTGAATCCATGGAAGTTTCTCAAGATGCCCTCACAGCAGCTGAATCAAATATTCATTTCTGCTGCATGCAAAGACCGCTTGAAACAACATCACTACTCATTGACTGGGAAACATGTCAAAACCCAAGTAAATACACAATGGAAGGACATTCACATCATATTCATCTTGAAAGCTATCTTCATCAACATTTCAGAGTTTCTGTAAAAGTTAGTCCTGTGATGTAATTACCAAGACATTCCACTTCTTTGAAGTTACTTCAGTATCTTGAAGAATCATCAGTCAGAAAGGGTTCTAAATCAATAGAAGAATACTCACATGAGCAGTATTGAGTGCTGGATAACACCAGCTGTTGTGATCAACTCCAGAACATCTTGATACTAAATGGGATAACTTTGATCGTACTTATCAGGATTTTCATCAAGGCCTCTGCCAGCTCTAGACTTCTCATGACAGGCAATATGGTTATGAGTGGTTTAAGTGAGTGAGTGAGTTTTGTTTTGCTCAGTTTTACCATAGCCACAACCCTATCCTTGAAGGATATCCAAGTGAGTGAGTGAGTTTTGCTTTGCTCACTTTTATCATTATGACAACCCTATCCCTGATAGACTTTGAAGGGTATCCCAGTGAGTGAGTGAGTTTTGTTTTTCTTAGTTTTAGCATTGCGACAACCCTATCCTTGCAGTGTATACAAGTGAGCGAGTGAGTGAGAGTGAGAGGGATTTGTTTTGCTCATTTTTATCATTATGACAACCCTGCAGGGTGTCCAAGTGGAAGGGTGAGTGAGTAGTGTTTGGAAGTGTTTCAGTTGTATCATGGCCAGTTAGCTGATGCTGGATGTAAGCCACTTTAGGAAAGCCCTTTAGCACCGGTATGGTGCTGATAAACCAAGACACTTATGACCAGGATGACATGGTCGTGTCTTAAATAGGACACTGAGAGGAACAGGGGTTTGTCCTGACTTAGAGCTGCCATGATTGTCATTTCATCTTAAATGACAAACATCAGTCACAGATGGGGGGCGGTCGGGTAGCCTAGTGGTTAAAGTGTTCGCTCGTCACGCCGAAGACCCGGGTTCGATTCCTGACATGGGCACAATGTGTGAAGCCCATTTCTGGTGTCCCCCGCCGTGATATTGCTGGAATATTGCTAAAAGCGGCGTAATACCAAACTCACTCACTCACTCACTCACAGATGGAGATTGATTCTGACCTGGAGTCACCGTGGCGTTCATCTTACATGACAAACATCAGGCACAGATGGAGATTGATTCTGACCTGGAGTCACTGTGGCGTTCATCTTACATGACAAACATTAGGCACAGATGGAGATTGATTCCGACCTGGAGTCACCGTGGCTGTCACCTTACATGACAAACAGGGGGCACAGTTGGAGACTTATTCCGACCTGGAGTCACCGTGGCTGTCATCTTACATGACAAACCGGAGGCACAGATGGAGACTGATTCTGACCTGGAGTCACCGTGGCGTTCATCTTACATGACAAACAAGAGGCACAGATGGAGACTGATTCTGACCTGGAGTCACCGTGGCGTTCATCTTACATGACAAACAAGAGGCACAGATGGAGACTGATTCCGACCTGGAGTCACCGTGGCGTTCATCTTACATGACAAACAAGAGGCACAGATGGAGACTGATTCTGACCTGGAGTCACCGTGGCGTTCATCTTACATGACAAACAGGAGGCACAGTTGGAGACTTATTCCGACCTGGAGTCACCGTGGCTGTCATCTTACATGACAAACCGGAGGCACAGATGGAGACTGATTCTGACCTGGAGTCACCGTGGCGTTCATCTTACATGACAAACAAGAGGCACAGATGGAGACTGATTCTGACCTGGAGTCACCGTGGCGTTCATCTTACATGACAAACAAGAGGCACAGATGGAGACTGATTCTGACCTGGAGTCACCGTGGCGTTCATCTTACATGACAAACAAGAGGCACAGATGGAGACTGATTCCGACCTGGAGTCACCGTGGCGTTCATCTTACATGACAAACAAGAGGCACAGATGGAGACTGATTCTGACCTGGAGTCACCGTGACTGTCACCTTACATGACAAACAGGAGGCACAGATGGAGACTGATTCTGACCTGGAGTCACCGTGGCTGTCACCTTATATGACAAACAGGAGGCACAGATGGAGATTGATTCTGACCTGGAGTCACCGTGGCTGTCACCTTATATGACAAACAGGGGGCACAGATGGAGACTGATTCCGACCTGGAGTCACCGTGGCTGTCACCTTACATGACAAACAGGGGGCACAGATGGAGACTGATTCCGACCTGGAGTCACCGTGGCTGTCACCTTACATGACAAACAGGGGGCACAGATGGAGACTGATTCCGACCTGGAGTCACCGTGGCTGTCACCTTACATGACAAACAGGAGGCACAGATGGAGACTGATTCTGTCCTGGAGTCACCGTGGCAGTCATCTTATAGGGAAAAACATGAGGCACAGCTGGAGTCATCATATATATCAATCATTTGTACAAGTCAATTCACACTTACCCTGCCTCAATAAAAAATTGATTAAATATTTTTTAACAAACACTTCTTTCACACATACATATAATCTATAGTCATAATAATAAAAACCAACATATAAATATGAACCATAACCACTATCTATTTGATATATCTGTGTCTACACCGCGTCCACCCTGTCACCTTCGGCGTCATTATATCCCAAGAGGGAGAAATATTTCCTCACTTTGATGGGAACAATAGTGGATATCCCTTCTCCTACTGTGAGATTTCGTCAAAAATGTAACACTGTCAGGAGTTGGCACCTTCAAAAGAGAAGTATCGCACTTTCTTGTGTGGGAATCAGATCAGGCCTTTCTTGTTGCGACACCTAGTGAGAAATTGTGGTTTGACCTGCAGGGTTATGGCAGGAAATCAAATACATCTCATGTCTCATGGACAACATGACATGTTCAACATGTTCATGTGATGCAGACCTATCAATTATTCACATGGCTACCACCACTTACTACAGAAATTAATCATTAATGCCACCAACCTGTTACTTTTGAATCTGAAACAGAATATCATGTACCTGGTCAGTGAGTGAGTCAGTGAGTGAGTCAGTGAGTGAATCAGTGAGTGAGTCAGTCAGTGAGTCAGTCAGTGAGTCAGTCAGTGAGCCTGAGTGAGTGAGTGAGCCTGAGTGAGTGAGTGAGTGAGTCAGCCCCCTTTGCTGAAACCCAAGAGTATGGGCAGGGCTCTGACAAACCTTGACCCACAATCAGGCCGACCTGGTCATTATCCAACAGCGAATAGCGAATCGCGGTGCCTAAGACGACTGGGCCATCCGTGACCCCATGTATTTTATATGATACTATATGTAGTAAAGTAGTCAGGACCTTTGCAATATTTTTTGTTAAAACCATTAGTAAGTTATCTCCATGTTCTTCTACTGTAGTTTATAAAGGTCAGGACAATTTCATTACTTTTTCCGCCTTTTATCCTCAGATTCCGTCCAGGCATGAGGATAAGGCCACACTTTTTTCATTTTATGTTTCACAGATTTATTCCAGCTTTTCAGACAAAGTCAGATGAAATAAAAATTAAAATACATGTCAATCATTTATTTAGTGATATGAAAGTCATTCTGCTGTGGAGATAAAACTGCAGGTGGCCTCTTGAAACACTGACAGTGATGTAGACATGGAACTTACATATAACATTTAGTATTGTATAAAAGGGGCTGTATTATTACAAGCAAGAGACAAAAAAAAATTAATAGTTTCATGTTAAATTTATTTCAGATGCTTTTCAGTAGGGGTGGCAGGCCCGTGAAACAAAAAATAAAAATGTGTGGCCAAACTAATAATAAATTAAAACTACCTTTTGAGATAAACTAATCTATAACTAAACATATCACTCCATTGTGCCTGATACCATATGTCTTGTCCATACTACACACTCATTTTTGTGGGGTTTCTGTTCTTGGGGGGAAAAATGTTATACTTTTGCTTCAGGTGAAGTCTTTTGCTAGAGCCCGTGGGCATGAACAAATGAAGTTAAAAATGTCACCGTAGGCAAACACGATAGGTTGTTATTACAGTCTCACCTTAGATTAAATACACACAACACAGTAATAAATATGTTTTACAAAAACTCTTGGTCACTCCTTAAAGATTTACAAGAGACTTTAGAAAGGACAAGAGAAAAATTATGTACAAACATATTGCAACATGTAACATGCAAATAACTGTACATTGACAAGGTTACTGAATGTAATTAAACCCTGTTAAGAGAGTTTTCTTGATAAAGAGATGACACACTGATTTAGAAAACAATTAGTTTAATTGTGTGGCTGAGTTAATATATCAGAGGCCCTGTTACAGTAGGATAGACAAGCCAGTAGTGGAGGTGTGGTGAAATGGGGGTTTACATTATGTACAAGATCATAGCACTCATAAAGCAACCTGCGTGTACATGTGTGTGTGTGTGTGTGACTTTGTGTGTGAATGTGTCTGTGTGTGTGCCTCTGTGTGTATGTTTGTGTCGGTGTCTGTATGTATGAGTATGTGTGTCTGCATATGTGTGTGTGTCTGTGAGTGTGTGTCTGTGTATGTCTGCATATGTGTGTGTGTCTGTGTGTGTGCCTCTGTGTGTATGTTTGTGTCGGTATCTGTATGTGTGAGTATGTGTGTGTCTGCATATGTGTGTGTGTCTGTGAGTGTGTGTCTGTGTATGTGTGTGTCTGCATATGTGTGTGTGTCTGCATATGTGTGTGTGTCTGTGAGTGTGTGTCTGTGTATGTGTGTCTGCATATGTGTGTGTGTCTGTGAATGTGTGTCTGCGTATGTGTGTGTCTGCATGTGTGTGTGTCTGTGAGTGAGTGTCTGTGTATGTGTGTCTGCATATGTGTGTGTGTCTGTGAGTGTGTGTCTGCATATGTGTGTGTCTGCATATGTGTGTGTGTCTGTGAGTGTGTGTCTGTGTGAGTAAGAGTCTATGTGTGTCTGTGTATGTGTGTGCATGTGTGTGTATATGTGTGTGTTTGGCTACTTGTACTACTTCTGGTTTTATAGTGCAAGCCCACTCAGATACCATGATACAGGTTAACCCCACTCAGAAACAGTATTCAGACTCCGATCTGACCAGTCCTTGTTTCATCCCTTAATTACAGCCATGTTTTAACATCTTTTGATAGGATGCGTACAGGGATTGAACCACAGAGGCAGTGCCCAGGATGATGGAAATCTTATATTTGCAAAAACTAAGCTTAAATCATTTTCAGATGGTGATGACTTAATGACTTGCATAATTCCTGGAAAAATCATGATGAGTTGCAAAGCAGTTTTAGCCATGAGCAATGTCATATTCCAAATTCCATGTCTATACTCTCTGGAGACATCTGAGCCCACGCCAACACTGCAGACTGTAACTAAACAGAAACAAAGAAACACTTTTTGTGTTCACGTCAGCCACCAGATCCTGGTTTTGCTGCAAACCATCAAATATAAAAAGTTATATCCGTTGACCTTAACTTGAAGGCTATAGCCTTTGAAAAACAGCAGCTTGTGAAAACAACAAGAATATATTTTAATTACTAAGCTAGGCAAGGCAATATGTGACTAATAAATATGCTTTGACTTTTGAAATTGAGGAAATTATTATTGTTGAGATTGTTCTGTATTAAATTTTATAATTATTATGACATGTCATTCAGCATTTCTATCAATCATGTCGGTAATTATTTTTTTTCAAATGCTCTACAAAATTATGTTTATTTTATCATGTTGTAAAAATGTTAGGCTTGCAGCTCTTGCAGATCACTGTCTCCAGGACTCAAAAAATGCTAAAACTAGGAAGTGAAGTAAATTGGGTTTCAACATTTTGTCCAAAATATTTATATAGCGCTCTGTGTGTGTGATAGGTGTGTGTTTCAACACGAATACCACACTCAGACACATAATACAGACTCCTGGCCAAGTATGTCTCAGTTATAACAATCCAGTATGTCTCAGTAATAACAACCCAGTATGTCTCAGCTATAACAACCCAGTATGTCTCAGCTATAACAACCCAGTATGTCTCAGTAATAACAACCCAGTATGTCTCAGCTATAACAACCCAGTATGTCTCAGTAATAACAACCCAGTATGTCTCAGCTATAACAACCCAGTATGTCTCAGCTATAACAACCAAGTATGTCTCAGCTATAACAACCCAGTATGTCTCAGCTATAACAACCCAGTATGTCTCAGCTATAACAACCAAGTATGTCTCAATTATAACAGACCAACCCAGTATGTCTCAGTTATAACAGGCCAACCATGTATGTCTCAGCTATAACAGGCCAACCCAATATGCCTAAGCTATAACAGGCCAACCGTGTATGTCTCAGTTATAACAGGCCAACCATGTATGTCTCAGCTATAACAGGCCAACCATGTATGTCTCAGCTATAACAGGCCAACCATGTATGTCTCAGTTATAACAGGCCAACCCAATATGCCTAAGCTATAACAGGCCAACCATGTATGTCTCAGCTATAGCATGGCAGCCCAATATGTCTCAGTTATAACAGACCGACCCTGTATGTCTCAGCTATAGCATGACAGTCCATTAAAAGCCTCCTAGACCTAACAACCCAGTGGCTGAGAGCTATTTAAGTAAACAGTGATCCTAACCATTAGGGAATGATCATAAACCATTCTAGTCACACACTGTTGTCATCCCAACCTCATTTTATTCAGCATGAGGTACAAGGGACCTATTCTGACCTAAAAATCTTGAGTTTTATTTCAGAGCCCACTATATGCCATTGATACAAAACCCTGTGCCCCATTGAGAGCCATTGATGCTGCCAACATTTATTCTTATTTTCCACTTGTAACTCATATCAACTGAAGACAACTGTTTCCTAAAGGAACCACCTTGTGTCTGACTTCATGTGCAATGTGGAGCCCACAAGTCCATGAATTTGGTACACATTGCACCATTTAAACCAATCTAGGAGGATTTGTACATGAAATCACACAAACTTCCATACACATGGGTCCTAATATTCAATATATGATTTATGCTTTTTGTTTGTTGTTTAACTATCAATACATAATCAGACAGGTCTCTCAAGCTCACTAGCTTGCACGCACGCACGCACGCACGCACGCACGCACGCATGTCAGCCACTGGGATTCAAGCCTAAGATCACAGGCATGCCTAAGACGACTGGGTCACTTTTATGCCCTAGGACTAATGCGCTTGTCAAGGTTACATATTATCAATCTAAAGTTGATGCATTTATTCATCCGTAATTTACTCATCCTATTATCGAATGACAAATGGAAAAAAATAATATTTTTAATAATACTTTACTTAAAATTTGTCTCCAGTGTGTAAACACTGAATATAGGGATTTCCCCTTTTTACCAGCAAGTGATTTGCAACAAGAAGTCTACAAGTATTGATCTTAAGTGTCAGTGTACGATCTCTGCACAATTACTGGCCTCACTGATGACTAAATTGACAGTTGAATTTGAATTAAGTTTTCTCAAATAGCTTTCGTGTCCACAGTTTGTGAACAATTTTGTTTTCTCTTGGAAACAATTTTCACTAAGAGCAAGTTTACATCTTATGAATGTATGCCTATTTTGATTCTCAGGGTGAATTTAACTGACCACAGTGCTGGTTCTACCAGAATAAAATATTGAAAGATTTGACCATTCCATTGAAGTGGGAGCACTGATATATAAATGCTTACATGCAGAATTAAATATTAAACATACATCATATGTAAAATGGGTTCAAATCCAGTCGTCTGAGCTGCCGCAATTCGCTGTGCAGAGTTGTGTCCCTTTGGCACGCCAGAAACCTGTGATCTAAGTTGAATGGAGGTGAACATTTAGTGCTTTCAATTCAAAGGTTTTGAGATTCATCACCTGTAATTTTTTAGAATTTGAAACCTCGTGCTAACACACTTGTTGAAGTTTAAGGTATAAAATCTCCATTTGAATGCTCTAAATTGAAAATGTGAAGTAAAATAAAGGTAAAAACCGAATCCAAAACAGTAGCTGAACAAATTTACCTTTGGCTATCTACTTTTTAAATTTATTGAAAGTCCACCCCTTGTGAGACATTTGGGGTTAAAAATCTAACATGTTTAAAGTTTAATTAAGTTCAAGAATTCTGGACTTTTAAAATGTTGTTAGGTATATAACAGCCTTACCACCCCAATTGATCAATCGGTGTAGATTTTTTGATGGCACACATGAGGATAAATATGTTCTGTCATTAATTTGCTATGTATTGAAATAACTGAAAGCCTTCATTTGTCATCTTATCTAACCCAAATCATTCACTCAAAAAATGTTTTATCACATAATGGATAATGTTGTCAGTGTGATAAATCAATCCAATAAACTTGGTTTTATAATGAAAATGAGCCACTTTTTGATAAGCTCTATACATCAATGCCATAGCTACTTGCTCAAGTGGATTTCCAGGTCACTGGATTTTCTGGCCCAGACTTGATTATTTACTGGCCCCCGTCATATCACTGGAGTGAGTGAGTGCGTATGGTTTTACACCACTTTTAGCAATATTCCAGCAATATCACAGCAGGGGACACCAGAAATGGGCTTCACACATTGTACCCATTTCGGCAATTGAACCCAGGTCTTCTGCATGACGAGCGAACGCTTAAACCATTAGGCTACCTGACTGGCCCCATATCACTGGAATACTGCTGAGTATGGCATTGAATAACAAACAAACAAACAAACAAACAAACAAACAACTTGCTCAAGGAAGTATTGTAATGTAGCTATGTAATGTTCCTGATGATGACAAACATCTCCGATAAAAGGAGAAAAGTTGAATAGTTATAGTTCCCAAAGTTAAATACCTTTCATGACGCTTTAAACAAAGATGAACAACTTTATTGTTATTCACACATTTCATCTGAAAAGTAGCCATGTTCGAAGCATCGTTTCCATGGCAACTCTGACCCTGGACCTTCAGATGGCTCAGCTGGATACCTGACAGTTGATAAGGACATACAAGACTAACATTTCAAGCTCTGGGGTCATCAATGGTGAAGCATTGTTTCCATGGCAACTCTGACCCTGAGCCTTCAGATGGCTCAGCTGGATACCAGACAGTTGATAAGGACATACAAGACTAACATTTCAAGCTCTGGGGTCATCAATGTTGAAGCATCGTTTCCATGGCAACTCTGACCCTGGACCTTCAGATGGCTCAGCTGGATACCCGACAGTTGATAAGGACATACAAGACTAACATTTCAAGTTCTGGGGTCATCAATGGTGAAGCAACTTTTCCATGGCAACTCTGACCCTGAGCCTTCAGATGGCTCAGCTGGATACCAGGATAACTTCACAACAGAATCAAGCCGTACAAACATCCTTCGAAAATCTTCCCATGCTCAGTTTAAACAAAACAGTTGCACAATGTGTCTCATTTTATAGAAATTTAATGCCCTGGATCTCCATTTTAAGCACCCAATCCCATGTTATACAAAGACTCTAACATTAGAGAATTCTGTTATTTTTTAAACAAATCTTTTGGCATCTAGATGACTGATCAGTTGCTAATGTGACGTTCAAAGAATCAAAGATAGTTCTGCATCAAAAATAACATTAATGTTCTGCAGTTACAAAACAAACAAAAAATAATCAATTTTGATTATGAAACAACACATTAATCATAAAAATTTGCTACATACTTCCAACATGAAACCTTTACCATAGAAATATTACTAACTACACAGATATTATATATTCTGAAAGCCAGTATTCTTGGTTAAGAGATTCTGCTAACATATATTCTAATTGTAATGATCATCCATTTCTAACAAGCAAGTTAAATCTGGGCTTAATCGGAGCAACTATATTAAATCTAACATATCATGATTAAAAGAAATGCCTGTAAAAATGATTGAAGCCTAATTAATCATTCTCTAGTAATATGATGGGAACACATTTTGTGGCTTGTCTGAAAAACTGTACATTGTTGGGAAACACAAACTAGGATTTCACATTTCAGGTCTTTGGAAAATAAAAAAACATCTTTTAAACAAATCAAGACACATTAACAAACTGAGACAAGTGACAATTTATGAGTTTCAAATATAAAATATCAACCTACAGCGGACATGTTTTAATGTGAGTCAAAGAGCAATATTTCAGCTATATGGCAGTAGTCTGTAAACAATTGAGTCTGGACCAGAAAACCCAGTGATTGATATCATGAGCTTCGATCCACGCAAGACAAACACATTTTTATTGCAAATGTAGGGATTGTGAATGCACTGGTGATGTGCTTCATTCCGATTGGCTTAGACAGGGTGTATAAATTAGCATTGATGTTGAAGGCTTGACCACCTGTTCCCTTAAATCACCTCTTACTTCAAGCATTGGTTGCTGAAGACCCAAAGAGCTTTTGAGCTAATTACAATATTTGTTGCCTATATCTGTTGTTGCCATTTTCATGTGCTGTCCTGAGTAAAAACTATGGGACTATAATTTCAATATTCCAATGAAAGGTTCCAAAAGGACAATTCTATGAACATGCTTTTGCAGTTATCTGTAAAATGATGACTTGTAAAATCACCAAACCAGCAGGCCATCCTCCTGAAAAAAGATTGTTGAAAATTTACAAATGGCTATTCAAACAGTTTCCATGGCAATGGCTCCTGGAGGTTCACTTCTTGGGAAAAATGTCACCTTGTCAGGCAACAATCAACGAAACAGATCTATCTCTGTGCATCCCAATTCTGGTTTCTTTTGATCCCATGGCCACAGAAGAAGAACTCTGCACCAATTTGCATCTTTGGTGCCGTCTTTCAGTAAAACTAAATTCATTTTGCTGCAACATATTACTGTGTGGTGCCATGACGTTTTTTGCTACCATCAGCGACATAGATCCAGAACGTCTTTGCTTCCTGTAGAAATTGGCTTTCTGCCACATTGTGCATTCTGGCAGGGAAAGCTAAGGTGTTGTGCAGGACTTTTAACAATATTCCTGTTCATTAGACCAAAGTGTTTTATCAGTGTTAATTCCACCCCAACATCTGTAAAAGGCAACACAAATCTTGTAAAACCATGCTTTGGTATTGTTTCTTGGATCATGGATCCATATGACTTAATACCATGGAGCACCATTGGACATGATGATAAACCTTGAGATGCATCATCTAGGGAAAGACCATCTTCATGAGAAGTTATCAGTGTATGAGTTGTAAATGTGAATAACTATGTTATCATTAATAGTATGGGTGTTGGCATTGAATGTTGAATTATGAGGCAGCTTATAAGTAATATAGGTATCGTATATGTCAGGTGAAACTATGGTTAACATTGTGAGTGAGTTTGTGAGTTTGTGAGTTCATGAGGTGAGGTGAAATAGGGTTTAACGTGGCGTCCAAGATTATTGCACTTATATAGCGACGTGCATGTACGTGTGTGTGGTTGTGTGGCTGCTTGTACTTGTCAGGACTGATGCCGATTTATAGTGCTTGCTCACTGAGATACCATGCTGCAGTTTAACATGAATACCCAACTCAGACACAGTATACTGACTCCGAGCCGACCAGTCTTTGTTTTAGCTTCTTAATGTCGAGCGCCAGACAGGGTTACAACAAGTACCATCTTTTAACGTCTTTTGGTATGACGCGGTAGAGGATCGAACCTCAGACCTTCCGCTCTTCGAGCGGACGCTCTACCACTAGACCATGGAGGCGGTCCTGTGAGTTCATGAGTAAGTTTGTGAGTTTGTGAGTGAGTGAGTGAGTGAGTGAGTGAGTGAGTGAGTGAGTGAGTGAGTGAGAGAATACTGACAAATATTCCAGCTATAAGACAGCTGCATGAAAAAAATCAAGTCGGGACCTGACAATCCAGTGACCAATATTATGAATAACGATCCATGCCAAGTTATCATGACATGCAATCAACCAAGTCACCGAGCCTCTTACACATAGCATAGATTACTGGGGACCAATTGTTACCCAGAATCCCTACAAAATTCACTGTTCGTCAAAGTAAGATGAATCAGCTAGGCCATCTGATCCACATGTTAATATTCTCTCGAAACAAGCAAGAAGCGGCTGCAACCTATTCTGACCTGGAATCCCTCAGGCATTATGATATGGAAAATGTGAAATCAATTTGCCTGTATAAATATTCCAAGTGAATAATTATTCCAGCTTAACTGTTGGTCCTAATGTTTTCTATACTTCATATGAGTTGGGTTTAACACTTTGAACAGTATTCCGGTTACATTACAACGTGTCAGCTTGATGTGGGTTGGGGCAGTCGGGTAGCCTAGTGGTTAAAGTATTCACTCGTCGCGCCAAAGACCTGGGTTCGAATCCCAACATGGGTACAATGTGTGAAGCCCATATCTGGCGTCCCCCGCCGTGATATTGCTGGAGTGATGATAACAGCGGCGTAAACCACACTCACACTCACTCACTCACTCACTCACTCACTCACTCACTCACTCACTTGATGTGGGAGGAAAGCTGAAATGATGCAAGTCCCAGGTGTTCACCACTGTGGTGAAACCCACAAGCATGGGTAGGGTGTTGACAAACCTAGATTCATATTTTGAAACCATGATCATAGGTTTCTGAAAAGAGAAATGTCTATAGCGTTACCATATGTAAACAAAAGTAACAAAAGTGATGTTGAAAATCACAAAAATCACTCCTAGTTTAGGTTTGTCCCATCAAGCATATTGAGCACCTGTTCATTCCAGCTCGGCTGCCATTGATCATTCATGCATTGTCTAATAGCAGATTTAAAGTCGGTGAATGGAATTTTACTGTTTGTTATTGACTTTTCATGAGCATCATTAGCTTCATGATCTGTTGTACAGTTGCCTCTGATACCAGTGTGGTTGAGAAACTCAAAATATGATATTCTTTCCAGACATAGATTCTTCTAGATGATACTTAAAAACTTCAGCTGTTAAAAAGATGGTCATGTTTCCGGTTATTTTATTTCGTAAACTGAAATAAGGTCTAAATATGATGTTTCTCTAACTTCCGGAAGTATAAGCCTTTTAACGTAATCCCGCGAGAGAAAACGAGATCTCATCCTCATTTTTCTCTGGTTTCGAAAAAGCAACACACGTGTTTAACTTACGTTCTATACTTTGTGTTTTTATTAATACTTACTGTGAGTATTTTTTAGAGCGTACTACTTTTATTCGGACCTAGGAAGCAGTCCTGCAACTAAGGGAACTCCACATCCCTTCGTCTTTCCTTTTACTGGACTTATTCGCGACTAAGATGTCGCAGCCCTCGCGGGCTTTGTCTCCCAGCCAAAATGGCAACCGGGACCATGGGGATAGCCAAGAGGCACCTCACCCTAGAACTCAAATTGACAGCCAAGAGGCACTTACTAACCATGAGTAAGTCAACATTGCCGCTGAAAGCTCGGTGGTCGATGACTTAGAACAGAGTCGCAAACGCAAGCGGAAAGACTGGAAAGACTATAAAATTCCACGTCAGTACAGGCGAGACGAGAGGTCTCCTAGCTCGAGAGACGACGACTCGTCCTCGCAGTCAGAATCGAGTACCTTGACAGACTGTAGCTCCGAAGAATCTTCGGATACATCTGATTCGGTTTATAATGTGAAAACGAAAAAATCAAAAAAGAAAAAACATCGATCTTGCGATATCTCGCGAGATACGAGAACCAACATGGCGGACGGCTACGTGCGGTTCCAGCCAACTTCTGAGAAAGCCAGTCCAACGAAAAAGATGGTTATGTTTCCGGTTATTTATTGTCTGTAAACAGAACAAACTATCAGAGAAAATGAGTGAGTGAGTATGGTTTTACGCTGCTTTTAGCAATATATATTCCAGCAATATCACGGTGGGGGACACCAGAAGTGGGCTTCACACACTGTACCCATGTTGGGAATCGAACCCAGGTCCTCGGCATGCCGAGCTGACGCTTTAACCACAAGGCTACCTGACCGCCCCCTGAGAAAGTGATCAAATTGCTCTTGTCAGATATTCCAACATATTTCAGGATAAGTAATATGGCTTAGCTTCAATATCAAATGGAGCAGAGCGCTTAATACAGCAAATACGGTAGTCCCTGAAATGTAATCATGTATAAAGTTATTTTAAAATAATTCTTTAAAGGAACCCTCAAGTCTCTTAATTTCAGCTGAAAAAGGGATGAGTATTGGCTGCTAGTACTAAGAATGAAATGAGAATGACAAATGGGATGTGTTTTTTGTTCAACATATGCTGTGAGGTCTGTAAGAGAAGCTTAACCAAATGGACGGTAATTTTACTCCAAAAAATTAAAAAATCTTACTTTTTTTTATTCGGTATATGGTCATTGTTTTGGTCAGGCTATGGAACATGATTATGACTGAAAGTCAAGTGTTCTGATGTTCAGGTCCATCATCCATCTGATTAACTGTCTATCCTTATAACCGACATCTCCTCTGAAACTAGAAGGCCTAAGGGGCTGTAAGTATGCATGAATCATCCCAGTTGTGTTGTCTCTAAAACCTGCTCACAGAATTCCAATCTGATTCTAAAAAAAATGGATGCCATGGTGGTACATTGAAAATGTATTTTTGGCCCATTACTTGGCCATTTTGACATATATCATTATGAAATTGCACAAGTATGTGGTGTGCTGAATAGCATGTAATACTGTTTTATATGTTGCTTTTCATAGCATGTGTTGCTTTTTGATCAAGCTACTACTTTTGACCTTCGAGTGCATGTATTTTTCCAGTATAATTGCATTCCCCACATCTTCTCTGAAACTAAAAGCATACAGAGGGGACCCTTTGTGTGAATGATCCAAGCTATGGTCTAAAACCTGCTCACAGAATTCCAATCTGATTTAAACAAGATGGGGCGGTGTGGTAGCCTTGTGGTTAAAGCGTTCACTCATGCCAAAAGTTGGTTCCATTTCCCCACATGTATGAACTATTTGATGCCACTTCTTGTGCCCCCTGCCATGATATTGCTGGAATAATGCGTAATGCAGCATCAAACCACACCCACTCACTCACTTTAAACACGACCACCATTCTATCATAAAATTAAGGTGAGCTTCAGAGCCTTGTGGCTCTTTTTCCTTATTTATATGTTTTTCGTTTGCAACATTAGGATAGGTCCATAATTAAAACAAAATAACAAAATAGTCTGGGCTTATTCACATGAAGAATCTTATCATTATAACAAAATAGAAAATGTTCGCTTACCACCATTTGCACTTTCAAAAAAAAAGAGTCTTAAGTCTGAAACAATGAAAAAACCTGTCAGATAGTAATCCTGTTAACCCCCTGATAACAACCAATCTACCAATACTGGCACAAATTATGTCACTTTTTACCATAGAACCAGTCAATAAAACTGATTACTTCAGAGTCAGGCCTCAGGAGTCATCAATAGTTAACGAGTCAGTGTCAAAATGAACTCCCACAGAATCAATGTAAGTTTCACGTCTGATGGCACAACCTTCTCTGCTGGGTTGTCACCAGTTAAATACATAACCATCACTGGAGTCGGAGGCTGCACCTGTCACAATGATGAAAGAGTATATATCTTTGACATGATCCATGCTTCTCTTTCAGACTTGTAACCATTATTCCAAAATCACAGTTAGCCCCAATCTCTGATGTTGGATGCTGTGCTTAATGCCTATCATTGAGGAACGGTTCAAAAAGCTGAAGACGTTTAGTGGAAATAATTGGTTGAGTTGTAGACTGATTGTGTGGGGATCATATGCCCTGATTCTGCTGAGGGAACACAGGAACAGAGTGACACTATCAAGAAATAGGTCTCTGAATCGAACAGGAGCGTTGTTATTGGTTGCTTGCAAATTGTTGTCAATGTAATGTTGCTGTGATTCTTAGTGTTCATATCTTTATCGGTCATGGGTTGCCGCATCCATTTTGTAATTTTCAAAACAAACAAAAGAATTAAGGACACAGGGACATGGGTGGTCAATTATTGAGGGCACCACATTTTGCTGTGCAGAGTTGTGTCCCTTAGGTTGTGAATCTAAGAACGTGGGTTTGAATCCCAGATTAACCCTGATTATGTTTCTTGGTTTGTTACTACCCGATCCATGCTTTTGGGTTTCAGCAAAGTGGTAAACATCTAAGACTTGCACCACTGCGAGATCTCCTCCCAGAACAAGCTGACATGCTGTAATGAATGAAATATTGTTCAATGAGGCATTAAACCAGGGGTCCGGAAAATTTAAAATCCCAATCAGACATTTGCGTTTAGGCCACGCCCCCTTCAAATAGCGTATTTTAGTATGACTTTTCACACACATTACAAGTTTACGTATTCATAATATAATGAATTAGGAATTGTTTCAATTTAAATTGTTTAATTCACCGGACAATTAATAACAAATAATATCATTTTAGATATACATGGAAAACATATGTTTGTTTCTGTTATAATAACGATCTGTTAACGTAGTAAACGGTCTAATTAATATTCATGAGTTATATTCATGAGTCTGCTCAAGTGTACGCGTTGTAATATTTGGATCGAGACTATTATCCCATATTTGGTTATCACGTGACCTCAAGCGAAAATTATTTTTTTTAAACTTAAGATTTTTTAAAAAGAATACAGATAATTTAATCACAAATACTAAAATATCGTTGAGAGCAATAGTCATTTGAATACTTTTTTCATCTGTACTTAAATAATGACCATAAAAAAAATTGATATCGATCGTCAGAGAAAGCAAAATGGCAGTCAATCAAGATTCAATATACGACTAGCTACTGAAAACAATAAAATCTGCAAATCTTCATTGTATGTCAACCAAGTGAAAGTCGTTAGCCACGACTTACAAAATGATCGTCCAGACTTTGAGGGTTTGGCAGATCCGCTCGACTGATCTGCATCGGTCGACTGGCTGTTGTCACGCTTTCGCAAGGTATTTATGTACAGTTGTAAACACCTTTCACGCAAAATAACAAGATGTTCTCAGTAATTAATCCTCGATTAATCAGTGTCAACTCAGTTTATTGCCTATTACAGTGATTGGCCGATTTGACTATCATGTAGGTACGATGTATTTACAGCAATCAAAACAAACAAAGCTTCTCAGTGTAGATAATCTTCATTGTGTTACAACTGCAGACAGAAACTGCTCAGTCCTTGTTGATGATGTCCGGTCAAAATTTAAGAATGTCCGGACAATACTTTTTAAAATGTCCGGTAAGCAATATTTTAAACCGGACATTTGAGATTCCCAATCGGACATGTCCGGCGCATATGACGGTTTCCGGACCCCTGCATTAAACCAACGTGATAATAACACACATGATTGTTGATACTCCTATACTGTAACATAGTCTTTCAGGAGTTGTAGAATCTCAATCACTTTGTGAAACTGGGTCCAGTAATCTTTTTGGATAACAAAAATCTGAAAATGGTAAAATCTAGAAAACATGTTACAAAATTTTAATGGAATCCTAATGTTCATGAAAAGGACACCTAACAGTCTTTTTGGACTTACGGGGACACAAGTATGCTCCTCAGATGATTGAATACTGTCAGGTTATACTTATATCTGACTAGGTATTCTGCTAACCTTTTTTTCTATGCCCTCAGGAATTAGCAGAATGAACACATGGTCATCATCTGTCCCTTTCAGTAGCTGAATGTCCAGATCTTATATTACTTTTGACATTGAAATTCACCGAGAGCTGGAACTCTACATAACCAGACTAGCTGACTGCATCTGTAAGCAAGGATTATATCCTACCTAAATATTATCCCGGGGGAAGTTTTACTCTAGAGTATGGGTTCAAATTCACTTGGGAGAATCATCCTGATACTAGAGAATTTCATCACCGGAATAAAAGATAGGGTAGGATAATATTCAGTCTTACACATCCAGCTCCTGGCTCTCTATACTATGCAAGAGCCAACAGTTCCCAAATACTATGAACTAAGGAACATGGGAAGCAACACTCACCTCCAGGTCCAGTTGAAATTTTCTGATCAGTGTTTCACTTGAGGAGAAACAGGAGGATGTCAACCTCATTTTCCTATAAAGTTGGATGCACAGCCTGGTTAAATGGTATTCCAGATGCTACAGTGCACTATGCCGGATGCCATGAATGAAGTATATTTTTTGTCTTTTTCTTTTCTTGCAAAGAATGAAAATCAATCAAATATTTAGCCCGAAGTTTATGAGCATGCATGGTCATTCATTCTATGTGAAAATCCCAGTCTAATGTACTTGTACCAGCTGTGTACAGTGACACAAGAGTTCTTAAATTGGATGCCAAGAAAAACAATTTGCCACACTGGAATTTTTGTGGCAGGCAATTTCTTTTTTCCCAAAAAGTTTGAAGCATTATATTATTCTTTTCAATAAAATCCTGAGGATAGCTGACAGTGAAGTAGACATACAAAGAAAAGATAATGGCATTTTAGTGTGATGACAGCCAAAGAGCAGGAATACTGGCAATGATGTAATAGAGGGTAAGGTATTCAAAATTATTAACGTTTCCTCTTTGATAACCATAGTGCAGAGATGCATCTGCCCTTAATCTTCCACTTGCTTCAATCATCAAGGAAAGACTGGTGCATGGAGTTGGCAAATGACAGCCACCCTGCCCAACGTAGCAGCAGGCACTTGAATGGGGACAGGGGCAGGCGACATATGCTTGGACTGATGAAGAGACAAGGCCATACATGTCGCACCTTGACTTAACTTGGATTGCTGTACCAGAATAAGTAGCATGGCACATGAAGCACAAATGAAGACACCCCACCAGATGAAGACAAAAAGGCAGAGGTGCACCAGTGGAAGATGCAGGTGCCACAGCAAGCCCCATGCAAAGTACCAGACCAGGCACAGAAAGAGGTTGAAGTTCACCAGGTGAAGACGCTAGTGATACACCAAATGTAGCAGCAGCAGGCACCAGACCAGGTGCAAGAGCCACCCAGACACAGCAGCAGCAGGCACCAGACCAGGTGCAAGAGCCACCCAGACACAGCAGCAGCAGGCACCAGACCAGGTGCAAGAGCCACCCAGACACAGCAGCAGCAGGCACCAGACCAGGTGCAAGAGCCACCCAGACACAGCAGCAGCAGGCACCAGACCAGGTGCAAGAGCCACCCAGACACAGCAGCAGCAGGCACCAGACCAGGTGCAAGAGCCACCCAGACACAGCAGCAGCAGGCACCAGACCAGGTGCAAGAGCCACCCAGACACAGCAGCAGCAGGCACCAGACCAGGTGCAAGAACCACCCAGACACAGCAGCAGCAGGCACCAGACCAGGTGCAAGAGCCACCCAGAAACAGCAGCAGCAGGCACCAGACCAGGTGCAAGAACCACCCAGAAACAGCAGCAGCAGGCACCAGACCAGGTGCAAGAGCCACCCAGAAACAGCAGCAGAAGGCACCAGACCAGGTGCAAGAGCCACCCAGACACAGCAGCAGCAGGCACCAGACCAGGTGCAAGAGCCACCCAGACACAGCAGCAGCAGGCACCAGACCAGGTGCAAGAACCACCCAGACACAGCAGCAGCAGGCACCAGACCAGGTGCAAGAGCCACCCAGAAACAGCAGCAGCAGGCACCAGACCAGGTGCAAGAACCACCCAGAAACAGCAGCAGCAGGCACCAGACCAGGTGCAAGAGCCACCCAGACACAGCAGCAGAAGGCACCAGACCAGGTGCAAGAGCCACCCAGACACAGCAGCAGCAGGCACAGTAACAGTAGTTGCAGACAACCAAGCAGCAAGCAACGGTGATGCAGTGGTCTGTGAATACAATGCAAGGGGTGCAGCAGTATCAACCATTCATGTAGAAACTATTATCAACCCAAAACCTGCAGGATTGGGGGAACTCTTTGTCAATTGCCTGCCAGCTGTCGAATTTTCTGCAGAGGAGGTGGTAGGGGTTCCAGCAACACAACACTGAAAGTGCTGCTGCTTGAACAAGCATTTCTTTAACACTTGAGATTTTGGAAGTTTGGGAAGTCTCTGTCATTTTACACATCAGTCACCCGTGGAACACTCAAAGGCTTACCAGTATGACTGACAATATGTATATAGCCATTCTGATTAGACTGCCAATGCGACAAAATACAAGTAAATAATTATTTATCATTTGTTTTTCAGTCTGGGCAGAACACATTGGGGTCAATCTTGGACTTCCATAGACAGATATTTCTGAGAAACACACAACCAACAGAGTGAAATTACAATGATTAAAACCTGAATCGCTTCATAGACAAAAGTTTATGGATGACAACTTCTTTATCATACTGTAAAGGCAACATATTAGCATAGATCCACCACCATAGTCAAGCAGGGTAGTGATGAAGTCATCATGGTTCCATAGTGGTCTGGTTTAGATGTACTTCAGGCCTTTGGACAGGACATTCTTCTGTTCTGTGGTGATGTTCTTGTTGCTGAGGTTAACAGTCTTCTGGTGGTGCTGTTTGTTGTTGGGGCTACTTGGGCTTGAGTTATGACATCTACGGTGCCTCAATTCACTGAGCAGAGATGAATCCCTTGGACACGCCAGAAACCTAGGAATGTGGGTTAGAATCCTGGTTCTCACTGATTTTGTTTCTAGGTCTGTCAGCACCATACCCATGCTTGTGGGTTTTACCCACGTGGTATCTACACCACTTCAGGCTTCTATCTGTTCACTTCTTCAAACAAACAGTTACCAAACTACATGAATGTTCCATGTATGGACAAACATAATGGATAAGATATCTCCAGTCATAAAAAGATAAGCTGTTAGTCTTGATGTTAGTAAATATTAAATAGATAATCCAAACAGATTTTGTTCCATGTGGTTTAAATCAATGTAACATAATGTTCCAGAACACAATATATTTAAACACCTCCCAGAATTATAATGTGGTAAGGTGAAACATCTCTTTCAAGATTATTTCACTTATATAGTGACAAGCATGCATGTGTGTGTGTGGCTGCTTGTACTCGTAAGAACTTATGCTAATTTTATAGTGCTAGCCCACTAAGATACTATGCCACAGTTTAACATGGATACCCCACTCAGACACAGTAAACTGACGGTGAGCCAACCAGTCCTTGTTTTAACTCCTTAATGCCGAGTGCCAGGCAGATCTTTAGATATGAAATGGTCAGTGGATTGAATCACCAAACGTCTGACTCTCCGGGCAGACGCTCAGTCCACTAGACCACAGTGGTGGTCTACAGAACTATGAGTAAATGTGATAATATCAAGAAAACTAATGTGAGTGAGCGAGTGAGTTGGGTTTAATGCCGCTTTTTAACAGTATTCCAATTATATCACGGCATGTCAGCTTAATGTGGGAGGAAAGCCCGAAGAAATGCAGGTCTCAGACGTTTATCACTTTGGTGAAACCCACAAGCAAGGGTATGATGCTGAAAAATCTAGAAACATTATCAGGGTGAACCGGGATTCGAACCAACAATCATGGTTTTCTGGTTTGCCCAAGCGACGAAACTCTGCACAGCAAATTGGGCATCTTAGACGACTGGGCCACCCATGCCCCCAGAAACACTAAAGAGGTGAATCTTTAGTCCCATCATTACAGTATCTGTAAGGCACCATTTGATATTCTGGAGAGGAGGCAGATGGGATTTCTTCCTTTAAAACTATGAACCTGAATTGTGTTTTTTTTTAAAAACATGCTGCAACAATGTAAACATGCTCCTGCGCACGTGTTTGCGAGAACTACATGTTGACATAGAATCGTCAAACAAAAACAAATATGACTTTTAACCAGTCAAAGTATGCTATTTATGATATATGTATCCATTCTCTGTCAACTAAAGTTCGTTTCAAGGCGCGAATAGCGATAATCTGACCGTGGTTGCTGTTAATAACGATGAGTTGTGCGATCTTCTGATCGCTTCACACACGATTACGCTGAAATTAATTAAAACAATATCAAAAGGAATTTTGAATAAAGTTAATGAAATAAGTTGCAAACATAAGTCCAGATATACAACCAAACAGTGTTATGAACAGCAACCACGGTCAGAATACCGCTATTGACGCCTTGAAACGAACTTTAGTTGACAGAGAATGGATACATATATCATAAATGACATACTTTGACTCGTTAAAAGTCATATTTGTTTTTGTTTGACGATTCTATGTCAACATGAAATACTCGCGCTCACGTGATCACGTGCGCGTGAGCCTTGACGGTGACTGGTCAGACATGTTCCATGTAAAAAATAATACCCGGGAATAGCGATCAGCTGCTTCGCTTAGGGTTATTATTATTTTAAATATGTTTAGTAAAGGCTGCATATAATTAAGAAAATAATGGAATATATTATTCCTGATAAATAAAATAGTTTCAGATACAATTGTTGCCGATCCTTGCATTAAAAATCCTATAAAGTTATATCATTAGGTGTGTCTTGACCGAATCACCGGTCGATTCCAAGAAAACGTGTGTACAGCTGATTACTTTGTGTACTCCAGTATGGATTTGTTGACATGTTATTTCGGGTGTTATGTGCTCACTGTAATGTCTTTGCGTTGGGGAAAAAACATCAAAACTCATTATGGCATGTATAATGTGCATCCCCTTCTACACAGCAGTGTTTTTTGGAAAAAAAAGTGTGCACTATACTCAAGAAAATAAGGTAATTATTTTTTTCAAAAATTTTCAGGGACAATTAATTTTTTTCCGGTAAAATACCAGGCCCCCCTCCCTCCCCCGAACATCAAATGGTCGGTCCCTAACCACTAATAATTCATTGATCAAAATGGCATCCCTTTGACCGCCAGTCATTGATTACTGACCTAAAGTGTAAAATAAATCCTGAGAAATAGTGAATCAATACGAAACAGTCTAACGAAAATGATAAAAGGCCTACAGTTTCACAGTTCATTCTAAACAGACTAGTTTCTGTCTGACTTGGGGAAATGGTGTAATGTCCATCTTGACCAAACTTCAGTCAGCTGCTTGCTGGCAGCAAGCGGAATGGACACCTTAAGTGGTCTAGGCAGGAACACAATCCTTATAATTACAACATAATCAAGTCTATTTCACAAAGTCCAGAACCGGCCAGGTTTAGATCAGTGGTGGAGGCAGGAATTGGCAGTGGACAGAAAGCAGCAGTGTGGCATTCACATAGTCTCACTCCTTATCAAAGGCATTGGCAGCGCAAACTTCTTTCAAACAGAGAGCAGACCCATTAAGGAGGAAGAATTAAATCTTACAAGTACAAGAAGTTTATCAGAAATACATGAAAGGTATATCCCTTACAACATTTCAAACCAAATAAAACCAAATTATCAAACAAATGAAGTAAGGGAATAAGGACCGTATTTCTAGCATTATCAATTTATCATCCTTATGCTAGTGTAGGTAAGGAGGGCATGGGTGGCCCTACTCAAAGACTTGCACATCACATAGGCCTGCCTGAGATTTATGATCATGGGTTTGAATCCTGTTTGCCCTGATAATGTATCTTGGTTTGTCAGTACCATACCTATGTTCTTGGTTTCACCAAAGTTTTAAGTCCTGTGACGATTCCGGTTTAGAATTGGTCTTCAGCAACCCATTCTTGTAAGACTAACAGGATTGGGTGGTCAGGATCGGTGACTTGGTTGATGCATGTCATCATATCCCGATTGCATAGATCAATGCTCATGATATCAATCACTGGAGTGTCTGGTCCAGACTTGATTATTTACAGACTGGCATAAAAAAGCTGGAATATTGTTGAGTGCGACATTAAACAAACAAAACAAAAATTAAACTTTTAATATTTGCATCAATTTAAGCTGACATTTCCTCCCTCCTTCCCTCACTCACTCACTTACCTATGTCAATGTATCAATTTCTGAGATTATTCATAAATATGTGACCGCCTCCATGGTGTCGTGGATCACAAGGGCATGTGCCTGGAGAGCTGAAGGACTGTGGTTCAATCCCATGGCAACGTCATGCCAAAAGATGTGAAAAGGTGGTCTAGCTGTTATTTTCACACTTGAGCCATTGTGGCCACCTGATCCCCTTTTTCCATCACCATTAAGAGTGGCATGGGTTACTAGGGACCACTGTCATGGCAGATACTGTTTTTAATGTTGTGCTTGACATCCACATGGGCCGTCTGTGCCTTCTAGAATCCATTTGCAAGGAAAAGACCTGGGTGAATTGCAATATAAATCTTCTGTGAATAATGTTGACAGCACATAAGTGAGTTTATAACCCACATCAATTCTCACATTTTTTGTAGTTGTTTCCCATCCCTGTATTTAAATGTGTTTACGAAATGATTGTGTAGTCTGTCAAAAGTAGCTTCTGGCGGAGGTGGGCTGTTAATGGACAGAAGATCCATTCATCATTACATCCATTTGGGGAGATCTCAAAATACATTAGGCAATCAACAGTGAGTCCCACACACCAAGCCAGGTTGACTGGCAGCTGGTAAGCCAGAATGAAGGCTGATCTCATCTACTGAATCCCACTTTTGTATCCTTTACATAAAATTTGGATGTCATTTTTTTGCACTGTGAGTCCTACAGGATGTGACCGCCTCCATGGTCTAATGGTAGAGCGTCTGCCCAGAGAGCGGAAGGTCCAGGGTTCGATCCCCAGCCACGTCATACCAAAAGACATTAAAAGATGGTGCTTGTTGTTACCCTGTCTGGCGCTCGGCATTAAGGGGCTAAAACAAGGACTGGTTGGCTCGCAGTCAGTATACTGTGTCTGAGTGGGGTATTCATTTTAAACTGCGGCATGGTATCTCGGTGTGCTAGCACTATAAATCGGCATCAGTCCGGACTAGTACAAGCAGCCACACACACATACACGTGCATGCACGTCGCTATATAAGTGCAATTATCTTGTACGCGAAGTTAAACCCCATTTCACCTTACCTCACCTCCTACAGGATGTAGAAAGTCTGTTTTAAGTTCTGACTGACCACATCTGATTTTACTCAAACAATGAAATCTCCATCTATATTAATGCTACAGATGCTGTGGCACTATATAAGACAGCTACACGATAAATTGCACAGAACAATGAAGAATAAAGCATGGTTTATTTCACGATAAAACATGACGTCATTTCGGGAGATTCGAATATGAAATCCCAACTTGATGACATCATATATTTGACAACATTATGTTTGCGAGGAAAGTGTCTAGTAACTTGTTCCCCATAAATGTAGATGGGCTACGAAGATAATCACATTGGCCAAATGATCGCATCCAAAAGTGGTAGAGATATGACAATCTGTATATGGAGAAAAAGGTACAGGTACTTGACATGAGGACTGCGAGAATATGTGGGAAATACCAAACTTAACCCACCTGTTCATAAAATTGACTTGTCCGATATTTCCAAGGTCGGATTCAATTCAAAGAGTCATTATTATTAATATTGGTAAATATTTTTAAAGGTTGTACATTTTATCAACATCCTTAAAGAGCCTGTACATAATGTTGATATCTCATATAAGAAATAAACGACTTGTGGGAGCTACGCTCCTCATAGTTTGTTCTCCCTGTAGTGTTTTAATGTACGATTAAACAACTCCCACTTGTTGTTTATTTCTTAAACTTTTTCACAGGTTACAAAGACTAACTTTCAGTGAAACATTTGTATGTCAATACTAGATCCATCTTGTGACACCACTGGACATCAGTGTGGCAATTCAAAGTGTGAACTGGGTTAAATGTGAGTGGCAAGCAAGTGACATCAAACATTATGACATCATGGCATCAGTACAGGCTTTCCAGCCAACTTGATTGGTTTTTACAAGATGGTATATCCAGCTAGTCCGATAGCTCAATTCTTTAACAAGAATGAGTGAGTGAGTGAGTTGGGTTTAACGCCGCTTTTAACACTATTCCAGTTATATCGCGGTGTGTCATCTTAATGTGGGGGGAAAGCATCAGGTATCAGACGTTTACCACTTCGGTGAAACCCACTAGCACGGATATGGTGCTGACAAACCTAGAAACATAATTGGGGCGAACTGGGATTCGAACCCACAATCATAGGTTTCTGGCGTGCCCAAGGGACGCAACTCTGCACAATGAAACGTGGCGCCTTAGACAACTGGGCCACCCCTGTCCCCCTTTAACAAGAAATCATTTTCTTACACACCTGTGGGTGAGAAACCCATTTGAGATAACTGGTATCAAACATGTGTGAGACCGAATTCCAGGCCCATGATTGGCTCCTCCATTGTGATGACCTGGGGTCAGATGATGACGGACTACTTTCCTGAGTATAAGTCATTCATAAGTTTCTCGTGCGTCAGTCGAATGTTCACCTACGTCTGTATTGAACAACCGGACCGTGTAATTAATAATAAAAATAAACAAACTCGTCCTCATCTGCGAGTTTGTTTGTTATTATTATCAGTTACATTATCTGTTGTTATTGTTATGTCAACATTATTGTTTTTTCATATGTAAACCCCCTGGGTGCCACAGCGACACATATGTCCCTCCTCTTCAAACCTCACTTCGAAATTGAATAAAATTCAAAATACATCACGCAGACTAATCTACACTTCACAGTTTTGAATTCTCCCTTCTGTCTATCATTAACTGTCATTTTAGGCAATTCAAACTACTAAAAGTGACTGAAAGTTAGGTACATTGTAAATCTCGCCAAGTCACAATTCACGGCGTTATATAAGATCTAAATATTTACTGTGTGTTTAGAAATCTAAATATCGGATATTTACTCAAATAATTAAAGTAGAAAAATAGCATATCAGCGATCACGGGTATCAAATCACTTTATGATAATTCTGAAACATCGCTGATAAGCCTAGAATCGTTTAGAATGTTTTGGAAAATATGCATACACGAACGCCGAAGTGTATGTTCCGCCATATTGGATTGTGTTTATAAAATGCCGGTTATGAGACGCCTATTCGATCAGGTATATTTCAAACTCAGCTGCTATACATGCATTCCTGAATTTCTCATACATTTTTGAAACAATGGATAAATGGACTTTGTCACCAATGCAAATTATCTAGATGAAATCATGATAAACTGTGCTCGGAAAACTGTACTTGCTGAAATGAATACAAAGCAAAATTCAGATTTTACACTGTGTAGCATTTTTAGAGCTACTTTCGTCTAATTGTTGCATACATTGGCTCGATCAAGCGTTAGAGAATATTCATAGGAAGAGTATCGTTGCACTAATTATGGAATTACACATATATACAAGTACATTACAATGATGTGGAAATTCAACAGAAGCTGTAAAAGTTTCCGTCCTGTGTGACGCCATGACTTACGCTACATCGCGCACAACGATGACGGTAGTTCTATCTGCATTTCTGACTAATTCTCTTTGTTACATTGGAAAACATGGTAAACAAATAACAGTACGCAAATTGTCAGAATGTTTCTGAGTACTTACGTGATAGATTTATGTGTATGCGATCCCTCAATCAACGAAAACCTCCTCTGGAAATCACGCGTACTGTCATCAGTGAACACCCATTTTGTAAAAGTCGGTCACCGG
This sequence comes from Haliotis cracherodii, assembly GCF_022045235.1. NCBI lineage: Eukaryota > Metazoa > Mollusca > Gastropoda > Lepetellida > Haliotidae > Haliotis > Haliotis cracherodii. Next base: position 55,817,634 of record NW_027266264.1, on the reverse strand, counting down.
TAGTGATGTCATACGGAAGTAAACATTGTTGTACATATTTGGTAATTTCTTTGAGGTGTAAACTTTCAACTTGGCACCCAACGTGTCCTTGGTTTTTGTCTAGTTTGCATTTTCATCATAGCCTTGATAATTCACAGATATGACGGAAACCTTTTTGTGAAGGGTCACATTATTTATGAGTAGTAAGCAGCACATAGGATGACGTCACTTATGACAGTGGTGTTATGCATTAATGCACTACTGCAATCATGAGAATATAGACAAAATTCATCGGTTCGATGCTAAAAAGGTACAACTCGTTGTTACAAAGCGTATCTAACTCGCTTTCGCTCGTTAGATTCGTTTTGAAACAACTCGTTGTAAGATCAATGGTATCTGACAGACACTCGTGTAGTAATCTCTATATATTTTTTAGCAAACTGAAAAATACACTTTGGAAAAACTACAAGAAACTACATATTTGCAATGTGGCTGAACTTTTTATTGCATGAAGAGACCTACCATAATTTGTTATCAAATGGAAAACTATTTTATGCAGAAGCCCAAATGTTGAAATTCTGATTTTTTTTCATTGTGACCAAAACAGCAATGTTTTACGTTCTTATTATTTTAGCCACAACAAAAGATGTTTCCTATGAACGTTTCTTCATGCCAAGAGAATGAAGCGTAATACTTTCCTCTTCCATCAACTGTTGCTTTTAGGGGATCCCACATACATTATGCCATGACATTTCTGAACAAATGCTCGTCTGTCGATCTACAATCTATCACAGGAAGACCAAGCAAACCACGATCAGATTACCATTATTGACGCCTTGAAATGAACCTTCGTTGTCCGAGAATTAATACAGAAACATGTATCAAAAATGCCAACTTTGGACACATGATAAATCATAGTTGTTTTCTGACTACTATATATCAATTTTTTGTTGTTGCATGTGAAATAGTGTGACTTCTTCTGACCTCTGTGCCATTGCTTATCGGTTGTTCTGAAATGTGACTTGTCAAGCTGTTCGATATGTAAACAAGACAGAGTTTTTCACAGACTGTTGCTACTGAACTACCAATCTACCTACCTGTGGTTTCAAGTAATTCAATCACAAAGAGTCCTATCGACAATTTAACAAGAAAAGAATTTGAACGAAAACGGCATGTTCAAATTTGTTCTCAGACCAATGAGTTAAGTCTAAAACAGGCTACAGAAATATGTGCACATGACTCCTTATAAAAATAATAATGCAGTCTTCATAAATCATCTCATCCACAAAAAAACATATCAACTGTAGAAAATTCTAGATGTGCATCTTGGAACATAAGAAAATGCTGCTGCATTTGTTTTGTCAACACTGCTCCCATGATGCACGTTACATTACATGTATATGGCCATGGTATAGGACATGGTGTCTGTAGTAGTAATTGTATACAAGTTCTTTACACTTGAGAGAGATAGAGATAAACCATTTATTAGTTTAGATAGGGCCTATTACCAAACTGCTCAAGCTCTAGGGCTTTCATACCAAGTCTACAAAATAATAAATAAAAACACAGAATGTAGGGATCATCTCAAAAACAAAACAGCGACGTAAAAGGATATTAGGCAGCTTTGACACAAGGGTGATTAGGTGTACAGTGTACAAGCTTTATGAGCAGTAGGTACCCTCGACTTGTAGTAGAATTTTGGAGGAAATTAAAGACACAATTAATGTTTTCATGACAAAATTAATTATTGCTCTCCACAAGATGGGATTGTGATACACTGCTCATGGCAATGACTGAGCAGTTTTTACGGAAAAATAGCCCATCCTGTCTTTGAGGTGACATTATCTCTGCACCGTTCCTGATATCGCAGTAGGGGCTTCCAGATTACTTACCTTGATGAACACAATCATTCTACTGACTACATGTGGCTCTCGTCAGATGGACAAAAAGCACTCATTGTACCATCAGGTAAAGGTAATTATGTCATTGTTTTGCATGCTTGAACCTGTGATTTGGGTGGCATTGTCATGGATAACACCATTATGTAAGCCAGTCAGACATTGTCATCTTCCCGATGCAAGAGAGTTAACTGACTATAAAAGTCCAGTTTCCACCCTTGCCGAACTAGGCTGGTATTATGGAGTTACATTTTCGCTGGACTAACGAGTCTGTGCATAGTCAAATCAAAATCGTGCATCGAAATCGAAATCCGGTTCGTAAACTGTCGTGCAGATTTCGGTAGATTGCAGGACTTGCAAAACAACTTGTTGTCAACAGATATTTTCCAAATCTTTTCATGTTTTTTATCAGGGTGCTCACATGATTTGATTCACTTCGAGATGTAAGACCCATTTTATCACAATATAGATCTTGATTATCGATCAGATCGTCTTGACTCATGCCGCCATTTTGTGTGAAGCAAACGCAAGTGATACAAAAGGTGGAATTTGATTGGTCCATAGGAGAGGCAAAGAAGGGACATAACTGGTAATAGCCACTGGTGGCGCTACGATCGAGCCCAGTAATTCCAGCCTAGTTCGGCAAGGGTGGAAACTGGACTTTTAAAGTCAGTTAACTCTCTTGCGTCAGGAAGACGGACATTGTGAGCTCAACCCTATTGAGCTTATTTAGGTTAATTTAACTGAAAAGAGTTCGTGGCAAGATATAATACAACATTCAAGCTCACGAATGTCGTAAAGTTGATCGCAGCCTTTGCTAGAATCACACCAGAGGCAAGACAAAAAGGTGAAGGTCACACTCTTCAAATTGAACGTCAGTACTGCCAAACCTTGTTGCACCAGTTATCATACGTTAGGATGATAGTACAGATTCAGATACGCTGAATCATCTGTAGAACTACAAAAACCTAACCTACCAATACCAATCCCGTTTCGTAGTTTTTAACTATGCCATCATTTTTCCAAGAGAGTATAATGCAGTACATATATCTTAATTGCTACCATTGTCAACTCATACCTTGATAACGTAAAACAAGAGCAATAATTTGTAACTATACTCCCAACTCCAGTGACATTTGCACCTGTGAGAATGCACCACCGCTGTGAGAGCAGGGACAGGTGTTAGGGTGAGTGAGTGAGTGAGTGAGTGAGTGAGTGAGTATGATTTTTAAGCCGCTTTTAGCAATATTCCAGCAATATCATGGCGGGGGACACCAGAAATTGGCTTCACACATTGTACCCATGTCGGGAATCGAACCCGGGTCTTCGGCATGACGAGCAAACACTTTAACCACTAGGCTACCTGACCGCCCTGACAGGTGTTAGGTAATTACAGGCCATTTCATACATGCATGACAGCACACAAATATTTCTTAAGTTTATCATCATTTTACCTGTAAAAGTACCTTAGTAGGCACATCGCAGTATCAGTAAGGATAGGATAGATTTGTGTTATTTTGATACATGCTATTTCCTATGATTCGTATTTATTAAATAGATAAAGCCCCAAAAGCATGTTTCTAGCATTTCCGACAGAACTGTGAAAACTGCTAACACAATGAATGATACACCTTTACCCTCGTGAGGTCAAATGTAAATTTGGCAAAGGAATTAAAAATAGGAAAAATTTCTTCATAAATTGTGTAACTAAAGAATCACAGGTTCAGAAGCTCACCTTCATAGGAGGATTTCACACTTCAGTGACAAAGGGGTAATATCTCTGTGAGTGACAGTTTTGCATCACCATATCCCAGCAGCATGGCTACGGCCTGTCATCACTCAAATGTGAACCAGACACTCTGGTGGTTGATAGCATGAGCACCAGTCTGTATGTCCAGAGTAGAATGGCACACAAACACTCAGCTCCTGATTGAGAGGTTCATCCAGGTGGTCCCCTGTTTTGTTTGTTTGATTTACCCAACACTCAATATTCAAGCTTTATGACGGCAGTCTGTAAATAATCAAGTCTGGATCAGACAATCCAGTGATTGACATCATTAGAATCGATCTATGCAATTGGGATATGATGACATGCATCAACCAAGTCAGCGAGCCAGACCACCTGATCCCATTAGTCATCTCTGATGACAGCATGGTAGCCTTTTAAAGCAATACTCTCTTTCAACACATTTGTTTCTTAACAGACAAGGAGAAATATCATTTCCAGTTCTTTTTCATCCACATAATACTCAAAGGCAAAAGAAACTGTGATCATGATCTTAATTATCATATTTTATAATTAAAAGTTCACTTGTGTTATTGAGGTGAGGACAGGCTTTCTAAAGGTTTTCTTTGATTTCAAAATATACCGTATTCGACGTAATAAGCGCCCCGCTCTAATAAGCGCCCATGGCAATATTTGATAATATATTGGATAGTGAACAATCCCAATTAGAAACAATAAGGGCGAACCAGGATTCAACCGACGATCACAGGTTTCTGGCGTGCCAAAGGGGCACAACTCTGCACAGCGACTTGCAGTGCCTTAGACAACTGGCCTACTGATAACCCCTAAATCTATAAGAACAACCAACATGTACAATACAACAGATGACTGCTTTTGACGGCAACAGATCACAGCAGAATCAACATCGTCATAATTACTCTCCCCAACAAACAATCTTCGTCTCAGCTGGGACCAGGATACATTGACGCCGAACGTATGTGGAAACAACGTATAAAGAAAATACAATGCTGTGACTCTCTGAGGAAATACAGTGTAATATGCAATATTCGCATCAAATGGTGACATCGATAAATATTGCCGCCACAGGACTTCATTCAACAGACAGAACAACTCACTTTTATCATTTGATGGGGTAGCTGTTTGAATAGTGGTGGAATTAAGATTATGCTGTTGAAAAAGTGACATTAATGAAAGTTTTTCAACGGCATAATCTTAATGCCACCACTGAGATGTGCCTGTCACTTCTAATATTTGACAAACAAAAGTGCTAGCTTGTAATGGAAAGTAATTGTGGCTTTCATTACCTTTTATCGAAAACATTACAGGGACATTGTGACTGTTTCATCATCCAATCCTGCTCACACTTACAGAGTTTCTGTGAAATGAAAGATTCACTTTTTTTAACCAATGATGAAAATCCCAAACAAAGTGGATATATATTATACACAAGAGAATAATGGCAATATGAAAAATGCTGCAATAAATAATTAATTGGGTTTTTTTTATTTTCTAGCGTGATCTTATTTTTATTCTACAGGTATTTGGGGGATAAAAAACCTGTAAAAAATATTAATAAATTTGTCATGCCATGGAATGTGTCTTCATATTTATATTGCATGAATTCAGTTAACGTCAATAACAACTTCATATCTGACAACACATAATATTAAAGCTAAAGAGGTGACAACAGACTCCTGAGTGAGTGAGTGAGTGGGTGGGTGGATGGGTGAGTGAGTGAGTGAGTGAGTGAGTGAGTGAGTGAGTGAGTGAGAGAATGCTCAGAAATAGTCCAGTTATAAGATGGCTGCATGAAAAAAATCAAGTCCGGACCTGACAATCCAGTGACCAATATTATGAATAACGATCCATGCCAAGTTATGATGACATGCAATCAACCAAGTCACAGTGAGTGAGTGAGTGAGTGAGCACGGCTGGTGTGAGGTCAGGGACAGGTGTTAGGTAAATACCACATGTTATACAGATGATGCCCACCAGATGTTTCCAGTTGTGGTCAATGAGCAGTTGAGCTAACCTGATAGTTCCATATGCCGTGTGTAAGAGGGATATGTGAGTTTGTGGGCAGGTTTATGAATCATCATATTGGAGGAGTGATCAAATGGCTGGGAGGAATAGATCAAAAGAGTGACTGATCAAATGAATAAATGGTTGATTAAGTGAGTGAGTGAAACTTGACTTTTTTATCAATATGCAAACCATAATTCATGGCATTACATGGACATGACACACAGCGATCTTAGCGCTAAGATGATTGTAACTCCCATACTTTAATATAGAGTGAGGACAATCGTAATGCTCAGGCCACTAAGAGGAATTGAACCCAGGCTTTCTGCATGCTTCATCCACTAGACTGCCACTCAACAAGAAACTATAACCAACACATCCCCAAACCACTAATTTATATATATATTAAATATATTTGGCTGTGATTAACCATCAAACAATGATGAGTGAGTGAGTGAGTTGTGTTTAACGCCGCTTTCAACAGTATTCCAGTTATATCGCGGCGTGTCAGCTTAATGTGGAAGGAAAGCCCAAAGTGATGCAGGTCTCAGACGTTTATCACTTTGGTGAAACCCACTAGCACGGGTATGGTGCTGATAAACTTAGAAACATAATCGGGGCGAACCGTGATTCGAACCCACAATCATAGGTTTTTGGCGTGTCCACGGGACGCAACTCTGCACAGCGAATCGCGGCGCCTTTGACGACTGGGCCACCCGTGCCCCCTAAACAATGATGAGGTCTTGTACTCCTACACACACACACGCACACACATCCACTGATACACACACACACGCTGCTATATACAGTACAATAATCTTTAACATAAACCATAAACCCCATTTCACCATTTTTTGCTCTTAGATACAGTGATAATCAAACACAAAGTCTTTGTGCATAACCTTGTCTTTCAATGCAAACATATTTACGTGTGATACTTCACCACTAGACTAAAATCTAGTCTCTGAAATGACCATATTTTACAGATACAAACAGTTGTTAAATTATAGTTATAAATATATAATAAAAAGAAGCCTAGAGACTCTCTTCATTTTGAGAATGCTGATACTGCAGTAATCTAGACTTGCCAAATATTATAGACTTGCATGGGCTGTAATGGATGTAATTGTTTCAGGGTCTGAATAACAGACTACTTCATCACCATCTTAGCTGAAATATTGCTGAGTGTGCCATTAAACAACAGTAAACACACAAACAAACTTAAAGGTACAATTTTCTCATCAAATTCCATACATCATACAATTCATGACCCTGTTTGAATTCAATATTTAATAATCCTTCATTTCTTACGCCATTCTTTACAAAAATGGCAAAAATTTCTATCTAAATCTTAAACACTGACAGATGAATCAGCTTGTTGGGCAAAGGGAACAGTATTAGCCAGATATTAATGATACTGACAGAAGTAGTCATAAAAGGACCTATGGCTTCTCCACGCATACTGCTCATTATGTTTTAAACACTGGGGGGCATGGGGGCCGAGTGCTCTGAGGCGTTGTGATTCACTGGGCAGGGTTGCATCATCGCCTGATAACATTTCTTGTTTTTTCAGCAACCTAATAATTGGGTTTCACCAGAGTGGAAAATGTACAAGGTCAGTATTAGGACTGGCCTTCATTCTATACCAATCTGCCATGCCATGCCACGCCACGCCACGCCACGCCACGCCACGCCACGCCTCGCCTCGCCTCGTCACACAAGTATATGGTTTCTGAATATACTACTCATAAGAAGTGGCATGACAGGTTAACTATTGTAACATTAACATGAAACAATTGGGTGTTCTTTAACTTCTTTGAGTAGTATAGATTCTTTTGCATTCTTAATGTGGCTGAACAGTTATACTCAGGAGTTGAATGTCTTCCCATACAGGTTTCTCCTTGCACCAATATTATGTTACATATACCATTTTAGTTTATGGGGGTTGATTTCCTTCCACGCAATTATTTGTTAAAATAGCCTGACATTTCCCCCCTCCCCCCAAAAAGAAGATTTTGTGTGAAATATTTGTTCTCAAAGTCAGGACTTCATATTTCAGAGGAATACTTACTGAATATAACTGAAATTTAATTCACATCTATTTCTCATACACACACCATTGTGGAAAATTGATATTTTTGTCCGTGGACTAAGATAAGTTTGATTAATTTTATATTTTTATCTGGATCAAAATGGAAACTACTTTTTTATGTATGTTGTGTCAAATTTTCATTCAGTATTCTATGAAATTGTTTTTCTTACTTCTACATCAAAGGAAACATAATTGTGTTTATTTGAATAATGCTTATGTGTTTTCACAGAAAGACATAAAACTATGTACTTCACTAACACAAAACTCTGACATTCATTCATGCATATAGGCTATCAACTCAGTTTGAAATATATATACCAAATGTTCCTGTTTAATGTAAATACTATCACTGCAGACAATCAAATATACCGTATTCGACGTAATAAGCGCCCCGCTATAATAAGCACCCACGGCGATATTTGTTAATATATTGGCTAGTGAACAATCCCAATTAGCACCCCTTCCGATTGATCAATGTACACAAGACTTATTTATACGTGTATAATACGCACTCGTGTGTTATATGAACCCTTAATTATGGGCGATTAGATTCTGGAAAAATATATCTGTCGTATATAAAATTTCAGGCTGAAAACATTACTATTCTATTAAGAGGCCCCTATTTCTAATTTTGAGAGCGCCCTGGGCGCTTATTACGTCAAATACCGTAGACATAACATTCTCAATGTTACTGGGACGATGGGGTAGCCTATTGGTTAGAGCGTTGGCTCGTAACGCCGAAGACCCAGGTTCGAATCCCCACATGGGTACAATGTGTGAAGCCCATTTTCTGTTGTCCCTAACTGTGATAGTGCTGGAATATTGCTAAAAGTGGCGTAAAAGCATACTCACTCACTCAATGTTACTAGAAGTAAGTCAAATTGTTTTGTTTGACCAGACAATCCAGTGATTGATATTGTGAGCACAGGGTACACTGCCAGGCTACGATTACATGCAATCAAACTAATCACTGGGAATGACCACCAGATCTATTTGTACTCCTACAGCATTATGGTAAGACTCTCACTGACAACATTCCGCCTCCACCTCAACAATTAAAATATCACTCTCATAAGTTAAGTGGAATATTGGAAAATACCTTTTATATGCAATTCCCAGGCGTATGATGAATTGTAACTCAAATATATGCCATCATGCCATATGTACAAAGTGATCTTAGCGCTAAGGTGGCATAAAAAATACAAATATGACAGTCATAGCGCTAAGGTTGTTTTGTACAATGGCAACAAGCAACTAAATGGAATAGACAATGATTTCATCTCTCACAGGTTTTCTGTCTTTCACCACAATGGCATAGCACATGGGACAATGTGCTCGCTTGTAATTAACTAAGGTGAGGTGAAATTGGGTTTAACATCTCATCCAAGATTATTGCGCTTATATAGCGATGTGCATGCACGTGTGTGTGTGTGTGGCTGCTTGATCTGGTCCGGACTGATGCCGATTTATAGTGCTAGCACACTGAGGTACCCCACTCAGACACAGTATACTGACTCTGAGCCAACCAGTCCTTGTTTTAGCCCTTTAATGTCGAGCGCCAGACAGGGTAACAACAAGTACCATCTTTTAACGTCTATTGGTATGACACGGCCGGGGATCGAACCTTCCACTCTCCAGGCAGACGCTCTACCACTAGACCATGGAGGCAGTCCAGTAACAACTAAGACCCAGGCTTGAATGTCTCACTGATAGAACCCCAGACTTGGAGGCATGATAAGAGACTCTTTGCCTTTCACCAGTTTTAGATCGGGTGATATATGCTTCTACAAAGTGTCTTTTCACGAGCATCTGATGTTATCACTATCTGATAGGGAGTCATGAATACTTGCTCATGCTATGGTCAGAACAACAATCAACTCTGTTTTTGGCAAAGATTTCTTATGAATATGGAAAGTAGGGCTGGGATGGGTAACTCTGGTCGGGTGGGTGATGGTGATGGTGATGGAAGAAAGGGGATCAGGTGGCCACAATGGCTCAAGTGTGAAAATAACAGCTTGACCACCTTTTTACATCTTGATTGAACCACCGACCTTCAGCTCTCCAGGCACATGCCCTTATGATCCACGACACCATGGAGGCGGTCACATATTTATGAATTAGTCTCACCATTCACCATTTGATACATTGACATAGGTGAGTGAGTGAGCGATGGAAGGAGGGAGGGAATGTTAGCTTAGTACTGGAGAAAAACGAAATGATGCAAACATTAAAAATATAAAAAAAATAATTTTTTTTTGTTTTTTTTGTGCACTCGGCAACATTCCAGCTTTTATGGCAAGCATGGGTTGCTGATTAGGACTTGGGTACCCACAGGACTACCCAGACCCGTGGTTAGTCACATGCAGTCAAATGCATATATTATTTAATGACCAAATTATCTAAAACTCCATGGTTACACTATGAGTGACTCCTGTTCACTGTTCACTGACTATGCATGCATTTGAATAAAAATAAAACATCAGTCAACTTCAGTGTATGCATGGCCAGATTGTTTTATACATGAAGCAACATACCTTTTGCCAGGGTTACAGTCAAACTATTTCCTCTCGAGACCTACAGTGGGTGCCTGGGTAGGGTCAGGTAATAGCATGGTGGGTACCTGGGTAGTAAATTTGGAATCGTCCTAGCTGTAATGAAAAGGGTTTCGTTACTTTTTCTTACAGATCTGCTCATCCTAAAAAAATTAACATAGGGATAAAAACCAAAAATAATGTTTCTCTATTCAGCTGAACGCAAACTTAAATGTTGACAAAAAAGAATGGTCTATAATATGGTAAACTGCAAGAGAAATGAGACAACTTGAAAAATATAACTTGACATGACTCTTTGAAGAACAGAAAAACAATCTCAAAAGGCTTTATTTGTTTCCCACCTACAAACAAGTATTTGACAGAAAGAAATTTGTAAAGAAAGAAATAAAAAGCAAGTCTGACATTAGCTTTAACCTACTCAAACAAAAAGTGCTTACTTCAAGACCTTCACGTCATCTTGACTCAGCTAGAACATCCATCTAACACTTAAGGGACAGACCATTCTATTGGATATTCTTGGAAATTGGGGTTGGGTGGAGGGGGAGAAAGGGAATGCTGCCATTTACCAAAATAAATAACTTCTCATCAATAATTTACAACAACAAAATTGTTTGATGGTGTTGTTAAAAAGAATTAAAATTGTTTGGTTTCAAACACTACAGCCCTACAACCCTACAGCCCTACAACCTTACAACCCTACAATCCTACAGCCCTACAATCCTACAACCCTACAACCCTACAGCCCTACAACCCTACAACCCCAAGCCCTACAGCCCTACAACCCTTCAGCCCTACAATCCTAGAACCCAAAAGCCCTACAGCCTTACAATCCTACAACCCCAAGCCCTACAACCCTACAACCCCAAGCCCTACAACCCTACAACCCCACGCCCTACAGCCTTACAATCCTACAACCCCAAGTCCTACAGCCTTACAACCCTACAACCCCAAGCCCTACAGCCCTACAACCCTACAACCCCAAGCCCTACAACCCTACAACCCCAAGCCCTACAACCCTACAACCCCAAGCCCTACAGCCTTACAATCCTACAACCCCAAGCCCTACAGCCCTACAATCCTACAACCCCAAGCCCTACAGCCCTACAGTTCTACAGCCCTACATTCCTACAACCCCAATCCCTACAATCCTACAGCCCTACAACCTTACAGCCCTACAGCCCTTCAACCTTACAGCCCTACAACCCTACAGCCCTACAGTCCTACAACCCTACAGCCGTACAACCCTACAGCCCTACAGCCTTACAGCCCTACAGTCCTACAACCCTACAGTCCTACAGTCCTACAATCCTACAGTCCTACAGCCCTACAGCCCTTCAACCTTACAACCCTACAGTCCTACAATCCTACAGTCCTACAGCCCTACAGCCCTTCAACCTTACAGCCCTACAACCCTACAGCCCTACAGTCCTACAACCCTACAGTCCTACAGCCCTACAGCCCTACAGTCCTACAACCCTACAGTCCTACAGCCCTACAGCCCTTCAACCTTACAGCCCTACAGTCCTACAACCCTACAGCCCTACAGTCCTACAACCCTACAGCCCTACAGTCCTACAGCCCTACAGCCCTACAACCCTACAGTCCTACAACCTTACAGCCCTACAGCCCTACAACCCTACAATCCTACAATCCTACAGCCCTACAACCCTACAGCCCTACAGCCCTACAGTCCTACAACCCTACAGCCCTACAGCCCTTCAACCTTACAGCCCTACAGCCCTACAACCCTACAGCCCTACAGTCCTACAACCCTACAGCCCTTCAACCTTACAGCCCTACAGCCCTACAACCTTACAGCCCTACAGCCCTTCAACCTTACAGCCCTACAACCCTACAGCCCTACAACCTTACAGCCCTACAGTCCTACAACCCTACAGCCCTACAGCCCTTCAACCTTACAGCCCTACAGTCCTACAACCCTACAGCCCTACAGTCCTACAACCCTACAGCCCTACAGTCCTACAACCCTACAACCCTACAGCCCTACAGCCCTACAACCCTACAGCCCTACAACCCTACAGCCCTACAACCCTACAACCCTACAGCCCTACAACCCTACAGCCCTACAACCCTACAATCCTACAATCCTACAGCCCTACAACCCTACAACCCTACAGCCCTACAACCCTACAATCCAGAGTAAAGCATGACAGTAAAGAATAAAAGTAAAGCATAACTGCAGTGAACAACTAACAAAAGGTTGATCCCTTACAATTAGCTATGGGAAATCCAGTGAGCATAACCAGATCAAGTGCCTATTGTACAAGTTATTGTTAAACGGCATGACAGGACAAAACTCAATTTAAGGACAGGAATCTCTATTGAATTAAATCACCCACAAATATGATTTAATAAATCATTTGTCAGACCAAATTCAATGAACACATTACAGAGACACTGTTCCTGGGATAATGTACACACAAAATCTGACCTTCATACTCCATGGAATAGTCAATTACATTGTAACATTATACAAGGCATTCACTTTGAAAGGTAGATTGACATGAATGAAAAATGAATGGGAGTGTGTGCTGCAATCTCATTGGTTGAAAACATTGTTAAATGATATTGGATTACAGAAATCTTTTGAATTTTTAACAGCGGATGAATACTTTTTTATGTCTTTTTATCTTTTTATTTTTTTTCCGTCACAAATAACACTATCAGTTCCAAATTAAATGTCCTGTCATCGAATACTCGATACCACATACAAATTTGAAGACATATAATGTTATCTCCTTAATGTAAGATAAGAATCTGAAACCCAATTCCCGAAGGAAAGCTTCAGGCCACGTGGCCGCTGAGAAAACTCACATAAGTTCCGGCTGCGTGCGCAGCCAGCCTGACCCGAAGTTAAACTTATGTTACTAGGCAACATATATCCTTTATCTTTTTATCTCTTTTTTTTCCCCTCAGAAATAATGCTATCAGTTCCAAATGAAATGTCCTGTCATTGAATACTCATCACCACCTAATGTAAGACCAGAATCTTACAAAAATAAGTGAGAGTTTGAGTTTAATTCTGCTTTGAAAACACACCATGCACTGCATGAGAGGTGAGGTGAGGTAAGATGGTGTTTAACGTCATGTTCAAGATTATTGCTCTGATATAGCGACGTGCATGCATGTGTATGCGTGTCTGCTTGTACTAGTCTGGAATAATGCAAATCTTATAGTGCTAGCCCATTGAGATACCATGTCGCAGTTTAACATGAATCCCCAACTCAGACACAGTATACCGACTTCGAGCCAACCAGTCTTTGTTTTAACCCCTTAATGTCAAGCGCCAGACAGGGCAACAACAAGTACCATGCTTTAACGTTATCCTGACTCTGATCCGACCAGTCCATGTTTCATCCCTTACAGCATCTTTTAACGTGTTATTGTAGGACCTGTACAGGGATGGAACCCCTACCTTACGCTCTCAAGGTGGGTGTTCTCCCACCTGACCACGGAGGCGGTCCACAGCATGAGAGAGGAAAGCTCAAAACAATTATTTATTTACAACATGGAGAATGTCACATGGGCAACAGGTGGCAGCTGACTTAAGGCCTGTTTCAAACATTATCAATGTCTACGGAACACGTTTTTTTATAAAAAGATAATATCTCGACAACAGTTTGTAAGTTTTTTTATAATGACCGATTAAATGACGGATGCAATCAGGAAATTTAATAGTATATTTTTAACACAAATTGCATGTAATATGCAGGTTTCCCACATCAGAGGAAACACTGGACAGAAGAGTGCAAATGACAGATACAATGCACAATTATTTCCTTAATATATGCTTTACTAGACTTTGACCAGCAGTGCCATGATTGCATGCAAATTATGGTTTAACAATAAATCCGGAAAATACATATCATTGAATTCTATGATCGGTCCTTCCTTGATTACATGCCAATTAAATACATAAATAAAGCCTACCAAAATGTTTCACATTTAGTATTAAAGTATCAAGCAGTGAATTCTCTGATATACTTGCCATCACTACATGCTAATTGTTATATACCACCCAAAAGAACTTAAAGAACACCTGATTTTTTCATATGACAATATCTAATTTGCCATGAGTGTTCCTTAACTTCTTTTGAGTAGTATACAATAAAGGCTGGAAAAGTATGTATAACAGACTACTATTAAACTAATAAGTATTAAATTATTGGACAAGTTATGTTATCATCGAATAAACTTACACATTAAAGCTCGGGAAAATGTGCTACAGAATACTGTTAAAATAATTGGCAGTGAAGTTTTTAATTCTCTGACCAGTGGTGCCATCATTACATGATAGATATCTTTCCAATAACTCCTGTAAAAAATATATTTTTAAAAGAGCCAATTACTATGAAATATTTAGCAGTGAATATTTGGAAATGGTTTTTCAGGCTCTGTAGCTCACCTTTACTAAATGTGAACCATCAACATTTCATAAACTGATTAATACAAATTCAAATGATTTGCTAATTTTTGATAAGGCAAACAGCCATTAATCAATTAATAACTAATCCATCATTACATCAAAGTGATATTAATATCATCTTGAAGTAATAGTCTTCGAACCAGTGGTCAAAGTTGCTTTTTCAATAAAGTGGTTATGGGTACAGTGTTTAAAATTAGATCAGGATTTCTGTGAGTGTTTCATGATAACAAGTGAGAACATATTTTTTAGTATCATTCAGTTGAGCTTCAGTCGGCTCCTTCATCAGTTGTGTTGAAAAAAACAGTTCAGATCTGGAATAAACATTAAATGATAAATGCAATACAGAGTTACCCTGTTTGTTCAGATCCTGCCTATCTGGAACTTCTTAGTCTGTACTCTGCTAGTTTGGCCTGTCAGTTCGGCCTGTTAGTCGGGAACCTGTTAGTCTGATGCCTGTAAGTCTGGAGCCTGTAAGTCTGGTGCCTGTAAGTCTGGTGCCTGTAAGTCTGGAGCCTGTAAGTCTGATGCCTGTAAGTCTGGAGCCTGTAAGTCTGGTGCCTGTAAGTCTGGAGCCTGTAAGTCTGGAGCCTGTAAGTCTGGAGCCTGTTAGTCTGATGCTTGTAAGTCTGCTGTCGGTTAGCCTGATGCATGGTAGTCTGGAGCCTGTAAGTCTGGAGTCTGTTAGTCTGGTGCCTGTAAGTCTGGTGCCTGCAAGTCTGGAGCCTGTAAGTCTGGAGCCTGTTAGTCTGGTGCCTGTAAGTCTGGAGCCTGTAAGTCTGGAGCCTATAAGTCTGGTGCCTGTAAGTCTGGTGCCTGTTAGTCTGGTGCCTGTTAGTCTGGTGCCTGTTAGTCTGGTGCCTGTAAGTCTGGTGCCTGTAAGTCTGGAGCCTTTTAGTCTGGAGCCTGTAGGTCTGGTGCCTGTCAGTCTGGTGCCTGTAAGTCTGGAGCCTGTTAGTCTGGAGCCTGTAAGTCCGGTGCCTGTTAGTCTGGAGCCTGTTAGTCTGGTGCCTGTAAGTCTGATGCTTGTTAGTCTGGTGCCTGTAAGTCTGGTGCCTGTTAGTCTGGAGCCTTTTAGTCTGGAGCATGTTAGTCTGGTGCCTTTTAGTCTGGAGCCTGTTAGTCTGGTGCCTTTTGGTCTGGAAACTGTTAGCCTGGAACCTGTTTGTATGACACTTGTTAGGCTGGTGCCTGTAAGTCTGGTGCCTGTTAGTCTGGAGCCTTTTAGTCTGGAGCATGTTAGTCTGGTGCCTTTTAGTCTGGAGCCTGTTAGTCTGGTGCCTTTTGGTCTGGAAACTGTTAGCCTGGAACCTGTTTGTATGACACTTGTTAGGCTGGAACTTGTTAGCATGGTGCTTGGCAGTCTGGAACCTGTTAGTCTGATGACTATTAGTCTGGAGCCTGTTAGTTTGATGCCTGTTAGTCTGATGCTTGTTAGTCTGGTGCCTGTTAGTCTGGAGCCTTTTAGTCTGGAGCCTGTTAGTCTTGTGCCTTTTAGTCTGGAGCCTGTTAGTCTGGTGCCTTTTGGTCTGGAAACTGTTAGCCTGGAACCTGTTTGTATGACACTTGTTAGTCTGGTACTTGTTAGCATGGTGCTTGGCAGTCTGGAACCTGTTAGTCTGATGACTGTTAGTCTGGAGCCTGTTAGTTTGATGCCTGTTAGTCTGATGCTTGTTAGTCTGATGCTTGTTAGTCTGGTGCCTGTTAGTCTTGAACCTGTTAGTCTGACACATGTTTGTTTTGAACCTGTTAGTCTGGTGCCTGTTAGTCTGGAACCTGTTAGCCTGGAACCCATTAGTCTGACACATGTTAGTCAGGAACCTGTTAGCCTGGAACTTGTTAGTCTGGAAACTATTAGTCTGGTGCCTGTTAGCCTGGTACCCGTTAGTCTGACAAATGTTAGTCTGGAACCTGTTAGCCTGGAACCGGTTAGTCTGACACATATTAGTCTGGTGCCTGTTAGCCTAGACCTGTTACTCTAACACCTGTTAGTCTGGAACCTGTTGGTCCGGTGCCTGTTACTCTGACACCTGTTAGTCCAGTGCCTGTTAGTATGGGGTCTGTTAGTCTGGAACCTGTTAGCATGGTGCCTGTTACTCTGAAACCTGTTAGTCTGGGACCTGTTAGTCCGGTGCCTGTTAGTATGGGGTCTGTTAGTTGGACACCTGTTAATCTGGAGAAGCTATTAGTCTGGTGCCTGTTAGTCTGGAACCTGTTAGCCTGGAACCCGTTAGTCTGACAAATGTTAGTCTGAAACCTGTTAGCCTGGAACCCATTAGTCTGACACATATTAGTCTGGAACCTGTTAGTAGTTTGGTGCCTGTTAGCCTGGAACTTGTTAGTCTGGAACCTGTTAGTCCGGTGCCTGTTAGTTCCAGGTCTGTTAGTCTGGAACCTGTCAGTATGGTGTCTTTAGTCTGGAACCGGTTAGTCTGACACCTGTTAGTCTGATCCCTGTTAGTCTGGAACCTGTTAGTCTGACACATGTTAGTCTTGTCCATATTAGTCCCGAAACAGCTTTCCAAACAATAACTGTCAGAAAGATCAATATATAATCAAATATACATCACATGGCATGCAATTAGGAACAGATGAAGTATCAGCACTGGCCCCGTTATTATTGACCAATATTTATTATTAAACTTGATATATATCTGCATATGACTTGTCTACAGTCTGAATATAACTGATATATCCATCCAAAGTTATTAAATAAACTTGATCTGTTTACATACAACTTTGCATTGGGTTGAATTCCTTCAATATTTATAATACCTGTCATTTAAAATCTCATAATGTGACCATTAATCTCATTAACATAGACCAGTTTGGCTGATTATTAAGCTCCATCAATGCTAACTAATAACTCATATACTATTTGGTTCAAATCCATCAATATTTGTTCAAGTCAATTTCATCCTCAAGAAACATATTTTTAGCAATGTAGGCATAAGCCAAGAAAGTAATATTTGACCTACAACTAACCAATTTACTGGCCGTTCAAGGACTGTTCAAAACATATTACACTCAATGCCATCAATATTTCCAGAAACAAGACCTTGAGTTGATTGTCAGTTATCACATGCCATTTGACCTAATAAATAATGACTGATTTGGATGATTATTAAACCTGATCTGTTTTCATATCATCTATGTACAAATTGAACATGGTTCAAATCTATCAGTAATTGCTCAAATAATCCCCCAGATGGTCCCCGAGCTGCCATTGTGTCACCCTTGACTTCACACATCATGATTGATTTGAATGGTTTTCGAACTTGACCTGTTTTAGGTAGAGGCCTATCTAAATACAACATCTGACCCAAATCAATCAATATTTGTCAAAATTACCCCCCAAAACAAACCCCAGCTTGGCCATCATGTGACCTCTACTTCCTGCTAAATAACTAATTTGGCTGGCTCAATGAAACTGACCTATCTTTCATGGGGGACAATCTAGAAACCAAATTTGGGAAATACATCCATAATTGTTTGAGATCATCCTTTTTCTGCAAACCAAAACATGAAAGTGTTCTTCAATGGAATGAAATCAATCTAAAATACAGTACACATATTATGTTTCTCAATGTAATATTTAATTGAAAATCTACAACAATAGTTGAAAATGCTAATGCTGATATATCATCAGGCCTACTGAATATACACACCAAACTTCATACACATATTAACATTTGACAATTGTCTAAACTAGAGTTTGGGCAGCCATTTTGAAATCCAGAAGTGGAATCATCCATGCAACAAATCAGCTCCCGATGCCTTGAAACTTTAGTGGATATATCACTGATATGATTGAACTGCCAAGGTAAGTGCAAGGTAGTACACATGCAATCACAGGACAAAAAGAGTTCAAGAACCAAAATATGACGATACATGTTCCGATACTGAACACAGTGGCTTTATAATATAATAATATTTGAGACACAGAAAACATTTAATATCAGTGTCATGCAGGGATAGCCCAGGAAATCAGATTCGGAGTCTGTGATTATTTTTCCTAGAGACCATTTGAGCGATCATACATGCCAAATTTCAGTCTCAATCTCAGACCAGACTAAAAATAAAAGAACTCTGCAGAGGAAAGACATATTATTATAGGTAAAATGGATATAATTATCATTAAACTGCCCGCATGTTATCAGAAATGAGCGGGCCACTGTACCTTGATAATTCCCTCATATTACTTGACGAAGGGCCATTATCACACCCGTTGTCAGGGTAATGTCATGAGTATAGGGATAGGTGACGTCACATTCAACAGTGACGTCATCTGATTTGCTCTATGACATTTCCATATTTGGGTCAGTGACATTTGTGTTGATTGCAGTAAATGTTTCAAAACCGATATTGTTGTTTTTATTAGATAACGGAATTGCTATTTTTCAGGGCATTATCATTTGCAGAAGTCCTTGGTCTTTTCAACTGGCCTCCTCTGTCGGCAGTTAATGTAAGACCTGGGGCTTCTGCAAATGACAATGGCCTGAAAAATAGTGATACCCTTATAATATTGCTGGAAAGTTTAACAACTGGATTTGGATGAAACACAGGCTTGTAATCTTGAATCGGGGACTCTTCAAATTCTTTACTGTTAAATGCAGACAATAAAAGAGTTGTTTTCCATTAAAGTGGCATATCAGATATACATTGCCAATAACAAAACTCTCATCCACACAAATTTAATATGGCATAGTAATGGAGAAAAAATACCTTAGGGGTTCAATATAATCATACCAATCATTTTATCCTCAGCCACAATAATTTTGAATTGACTTTATTCTGATTGTTATTACAGACATTGGTTTTTGTCAGTACAGCATAGTATAGTGCCGTATTTGGTAAGTGCTTCTCTGTTGCAATATGAATCATCTTGCAGTACAATCATGTCAGAGATATAGGTCTTCAGAAACCCATGCTTGCCGTAAAAGGTGACTATGCTTGTCATAAAAGGCGACTAACGGGATCGGGTGGTCAGGCTCGCTGACTTGGTTGATGCATGTCATCGATCCAAATGGCGTGGATCTATGCTCATGACATTAATCACTGGATTGTCTGGTCCAGACTTGATTATTTACAGACCGCCATCATATAGCTGGAATATTGCTGTGCGGCGTAAAACAACAAACTAACCAACCAATCATGTCAGAAGACTAGCAGCAACATCTGGATGGCTTATACATATTTTCTGTGCCATGCTTCTTGGGTAAAATTACCCATCACAATGACATTTAAGGAAGAATATTTGAAATGAGATAGGAAAATGTAAGATGGCATAGTCTTATTTTTGCTGAGATTATAATTTTAAACACATGACATACATAAAATGGACAACATATTGGATCAGAGAACATACTTCCAATCTGTATTGAGGTTATTCACACGACCAAATGTTTTCCCATAGACTTCTACAGTAACGTTATATATTCTTTTTAAATAACTAAGCATTCAACAGCTATTACCTGTGTGCACAGCTTGGCCTTAGAGCAGCAGTAAAAAAATAAAAAATGACTAGCTTAGCCAGAGCCTTTTCTGAGTACCGGAAGCTAAACACTCCACCCCCAGTTTCGCACCAAATGTCATCTACTTGAAGATAGCTGTGGTCACATTCAGCATAAGTCATCATGTTGAAAAAGACAGTGCTAAATATAGAAAAACATGGTCATTTTTAATAACTGGATGGAGGTACATTTAAAAGACATAAAAATCTTACAGAATATCCTCCAATCACAGCCTGCAGATATCTCTCGATCTGCACTGAAGGCTCCCTACGAAAACAGCACTATCCAAACTGGTTCTGATTTGGTGTAGTAGAACCTTGAGCCATGCATTGTCTGTTGTTTAATGCTGCAGTAAGCAAAATTCCAACTGGATCAATGTGGCCTGTACTATAAAGAGTCTGGACGAAATCTGGACCAGCGATTAAAAACATAATCAGTGATCACCGAGTCAGATCATCTGATCTGACTTTGTCACCTCTTATGACCAGCAAAGGATGTCGAGGACCTATTGCATCCCCTTCGTTGTTGATAAAGATAAGGATTACTGGTAGGCGTAATGAGAAATGAGTTTGCGACATTGCTGATGTCATTTTCAAAAGTTATACATTGTTGCTCAAGCTATCAAACACTATTTTGCCTGGCCTTGTTTTAATTATTTACGGGCACGCCAGAAACCTATGATTGTGGGTTCGAATCATGGTTCGCCCCGATTATGTTTCTAGGTTTGTCAGCACCATACCCATGCTCGTGGGTTTCACCGAAGTGGTAAACGTCTGAGAACTGCATCATTTCGGACTTTCCTCCCACATTAAGCTGACATGCCGTGATATAACTGGAATAATGTTAAAAGCGGCGTTAAACATAACTCACCCACTTTAATTATTTACAGGCCGTGATGAAAAAGCTGCTATATAACAACATTCACTTACTTTACTTGAATTTTAGTGTGAGTGAGTGAGTGAGTTTGAGTTTATGCCTCTTTTAGCAATATTCCAGCAATATCACGGCAGGGGACACCAGAAATGAGCTTCACACATTGTACCCATTTCGGGAATCAAACCTGGTTTTAAGCGTGACAAGGGAACGCTTTAACCACAAGGCTACCTGACCGCCCTAAATATGAGTGTGATGCTGACATGTTTTGTTAAGTTCGTGCAGTTGGTTTTGAATTCATGACAAGATAGTATGGGTGGTCAACTTCTATATTACAAGTTGAAGTTGTGATTAGTAACATGTCTCACTTCTAAATGCCATCCAAAGATCGTGTTTGAAATATTAACAAAGCCTGTCTCGCTTGTTGATGACATTTAATCCAACAGTTGTAAAAGGAAGCAAGTTTGAGAGAACTGAGGATGACTCTGGTATTGATTAAGTTTCTGTCCATTATTACATGTGATAGCGAAATGATTTTTAATCTCACAACGAAACTGATGCTAGATACATGGAAGCCTATAGGTCTGGGGATCCCCATAGTATATCGCAACACACTTGGCCATCTCTGAAAACATTCGATCCATAAGAGTTAGTGAGAGGGACACTGTTTTGAACAGAATTTTAGTACAGTCGTGCCTCGTTTATACGGACACTTGCGTCATTTCACAATTCGTCCGTATAAACGAATTTCCGTATAACTGAAACCAGCTTCTTACTGGAAGAGTTACTTCCCTTCAATTATGTAAAATACACAAGGTAATCTTAATCCCTAGATATAAAACAATTCCTCTTAATGTTCTCGTAATACGTAATCAAGGTCAACTTTGACCTCTGACCTCCACAGACGCCATATTTATCGAAGGGGATTACATGTACAATAAACAAGCTCGTCTCAAACGTAACTCAGTGTCACTTGGTTAATTGACTTCTCACGAATCAAAGGATTTCCACCAGCGGAAGTGTATTGTCCGGATAAGTGAGACAATTTTGAGTGCATTTCAGTGTTTTGTGTATGAAAATGACCGTCCGGTTCCGGAAACTGAATTTCCGGATATACGGGTAAATTTGTATAGTAATTATTTCGTTTTGAATGAAAATCGTCCGGGAACCGAGGTTTCCGGATATCTGAAGTCCGTATAAGCGGGGCACGACTGTATCAGCTTATGTGGGAGTTTTGTTTGTTTGTTTGTTGTTCAACTCTGTACTCAGCAATATTCCAGCTATATGATGGTGGTCTGTAGATATTCAAGTCTGGACCAGACAATCCAGTGATTGACATCATGAGTATTGATCCAGGCAATTGGGATACGATGACATGCATCAACCAAGTCAGCAAGTCTTACCACCCGATCCCATTAGTCGCCTCTTACGACAAGCAAAGTCGCCTTTAACAGCAAGCTTGGGATGCTGAGGAACTATTCTAACCCAGATCTTCACAGGTCAAGAGGCCTGAAGTGAATTAAATGCAAAAAATGCGAGTGGTCTTTGCTAGCATTAATTAACCTAATGACTTAATGACAATCAGCAATAAGACGGCCTTACTGCACACTTTGGATAGCGGAAATACCAATTTGAAAGAAACATGAACACAGTTTATTGAGCAGCATTTGTAACAAGTATATATATAACAATGTCATTCAAAGACTAGGAATTACACAATGGGCATCCGGTGAGTTATCACTGCTTGGGTCAAGAGTTCTACCCACTCGTGTCACGCTTGTTGACACTTTCTCCACATACCAATCAGTGAACTGTTGTTGGTTCAATTATATTATTGCATTTGAACTTCCTTAATGCCAGTCAAAAGAGTAAACATATAAATTGTGTGTTATTTTTTGGAAAAGGCTGTTTATTGTTTTTACGGAAGTGGTCTACTCAGCGCTAATAAGCGGCACTTTTTGCTGTTTGATTGGATTGAGGCAAGGATTTGTATGTATCATTCCACTGGGGATGGGGTGGGGGGAGTCGCATTGATACTGAGTCGCGTTTTTGGCTAGGGGTCAGCAGTCGTATTAATTTGTAGACGCATTAATTTCCAGATTTACAGTATTTAAACAAGGTGAATCTGGGATTCGAACCCACACACTATACAAACTGGCAAGCCTAAGGGAAGCAACTCTTCAGAGCAAACTGCAGACCCTCAACCAAGAGACATGCAACTGGATTACAATGGAATGGATGCCATTGACATGGCCAGTCTGTGATGCTGGGTCTCACTATGTACACAACTACAGTTGTCACTGAAAACACCTGCCACATTTCTGCTTCAACAAACACAACCATTTTGCACAAATGACAAAACCGTTTTTTCCATGTTTCATCATGTAAATGAAGAAATATATTAAATTAGATATCTGTGTACATAGTGCCTATAAGTAATTGTTGTGTTTTCTTATTAAGGTAATTTAGAAAAATAATCGGAGAAAAGGTTATTTCGTATGTATGTCCTTTGATGCTTGGGAGTGCTGGAACCTGAGTGTTTTTCTTGGACTTCACACAACCTGACTCAGACAAAATAGCTTAACACATAAACATACTCTGGAAATAACTTCACTGTGCTGAACTAAATGAAGGTTTAGATTTGTTAATGTTTGGAATACAATCAATACTTTCTTGTGAGCGAGGAATTTGTCTTTAAAAAATCGTACTCAATGTCAGTTCTATCAGCTTAACGTTGGTTGAAAACCTAATGTGATGCAGGTCATAGACGTTCACCATGAACATGGGTATTGAGCTCACAACCCAGGGATCCTAATCAGGGTGATTCTGGGACTCAAACCACCATCCTAGGATCCTTGCATTCCAAAGGGACACAATCCTGCACAGTGAGTTTTGAGTCCTGAAGATCTTTGTCTAAAATCAAGCAAATGACATTTTTATCTAACCAATCTTTAGACAGATAATATAAAATTTAAACTATTTTAATATCACTCATGTTATTACACCTTACTTGGTTTGATAATGCAAACATGTCAGCTAAAATTGATTTCTCGTATCCTTAGACCAGTTTGTTTAATACTTAAAAATGACCAAACTTTAAAATTTAATCAATAGTTATGTACATTAAACAATAATCATTATACCGTATTCAACGTAATAAGCGCCAAGGGTGCTCTCAAAATTAGAAATAGGGGGCTCTTATTAGAATATAATTCTGGTGAAAGTGTTGAGAGATCGTAAATTTCGTGGTTTATCCTCACAGCCTGAAATGATACAAAAGAAAAGTCTGGGCGTATCATACACGACAGATATATTTTTCCGGAATTTAATTGCCTGTAATTAAGGGTGCAAATAACACATAAGTGCGTCTAATACAAAAATAAATAAGTCCTGTGTACATTGATCAGTTGGAAGGGTGCTAATTGGGATTGTTCTTAAGGGGTATTTATCATTGTCACATTGGCCCTAATATACTAATATGCGTCCTCCCATGGGCACTCAAATTATAATGGGGGAGCTAGAAATGTTCCATGATGAGTGAGTGAGTACGTTTTTACACCACTTTTAGCAATATTCAAGCAATATCATGGCAGGAGACACCAGAAATGAGCTTCGGGTCTTCGGCGTGATGAGCAAATGCTTTAACCACTAGACTACCCAATCGCCCCTCTTTCTGGTTAAAACAATCAAAGGAACAAAATGTATTCATACAACATCATTATTAACATTCGACTTGAACTATCTAGATGGGCTGGGTCAAAGACTTGGGGAACTTGGAGCAAGGGCCTGGGACAAGGGCTGGGGACAAGGGCTGGAGACAAGGGCTGGGGACAAGGGCTGGGGACAAGGGATGGATACAAAGGCTGGGGACAAGGGATGGATACAAAGGCTGGGGACAAGGGCTGGAGACAAGGGCTGGGGACAAGGGCTGGGGACAAGGGATGGATACAAAGGCTGGGACAAGGGATGGATACAAAGGCTTGGGACAAGGGCTGGGACAAGGGCTCGGACAAGGGCTGGGGACAAAGGCTGGAGACAAGGGCTGGGACAAAGGCTGGAGACAAGGGATAGTGCAAGGGCTGGGGACAAGGGCTGGGACAAGGGCTGGGGACAAGGGCTGGGGGCAAGGGCTGTGGACAAGGGCTGGATACAAAGGCTGGGGACAAGGGCTGGATACAAAGGCTGGGGACAAGGGCTGGGACAAGGGCTGGGACAAGGGCTGTGGACAAGGGCTGTGGACAAAGGCTGGGGACAAGGGCTGGGACAAGGGCTGTGGACAAAGGCTGGGGACAAGGGCTGGGGACAAGGGCTGGGGACAAAGGCTGGAGACAAGGGCTGGATACAAAGGCTGGGGACAAGGGCTGGGACAAGGGTTGGGACAAGGGCTGGGGACAAAGGCTGAGGACAAGGGCTGGGGACAAGGGCTGGGGACAAAGGCTGGAGACAAGGGCTGGATACAAAGGCTGGGGACAAGGGCTGGATACAAAGGCTGGGGACAAGGGCTGGGACAAGGGTTGGGACAAGGGCTGAGGACAAGGGCTAGTGCAAGGGCTGGAAACAAGGGCTGGGGACAAGGGCTGGAGACAAGGGCTAGTGCAAGGGCTAGGGACAAGGGCTGGGACAAGGGCTGGGGACAAGGGTTGGAAATAAAGGCTGGGGACAAGGGCTGGATACAAAGGCTTGGAACAAGGGCTGGGACAAGGGTTGGGACAAGGGCTGGGGACAAGGGCTGGAGACAAGGGCTGGCTGGGGACAAGGGCTGGGGACAAGGGCTGGATACAAAGGCTGGGGACAAGGGCTGGAGACAAGGGCTGGAGACAAGGGCTGGAGACAAGGGCTGGGACAAGGGCTGGGGACAAAGGCTGGATCGAGGGCTGGAGTCAAGGGCTGGGACAAGGGTTGGGACAAAGGCTGAGGGCAATGGCTGGAGACAAGGGCTGGTGCAAGGGCTAGGACAAGGGTTAAGGAAAGGGCTTGGGCAAGAGCAAGGGACAATGGTTAAAGCAAGGGCTTGGGGCAAGGTCTGGGACAAGGGCTGGGGGCAATGGCTAAAGCAAGGGCTGGATGCCAGGGCTGGGTCCAAGGGCTGGGTGCAAGGGCTGGAGGCAAGGGCTTGGTGCAAGGGCTGGAGGCAAGGACTGGGGGCAAGGGCTGGGACAAGGGTTGGGACAAGGGTTGGGACAAGGGCTGGAGACAAGGGCTGGAACAAGGCCTGGAGTCAAGGGCTGGGACAAGGGTTGGGACAAGGGCTGGGGGCAAGGGCTGGAGACAAGGGCTGGTGCCAGGGCTGGGACAAGGGTTAAGGAAAGGGCTGGGGCAAGAGCAAGGGGCAATGGTTAAAGCAAGGGCTTGGGACACAGGCTGGGGGCAAGGGCTGGAGACAAGGGCTGGTGCAAGGGCTGGGACTAGGGTTAAGGAAAGGGCTGGGGCAAGAACAAGGGGCAATGGTAAAAGCAAGGGCTTGGGGCAAGGTCTGGGACAAGGGCTGGGGGCAATGGCTAAAGCAAGGGCTAAGGGCAAAGTCTGGAGACAAGGGCTGGGATAAATGCTGGGACAAGGACTAGTCCTGGAGGCAAGGGCTGGGTGCAAGGGCTGGATGCAAGGACTGGGTGCAAGGGCTAGGGCAAGGGCTGGATGCCAGGGCTGGGTGCAAGGGCTGGGTGCAAGGGCTGGGTGCAAGGGCTGGGGGCAAGGGCTGGGTGCCAGGGCTGGGTGCAAGGGCTAGGGCAAGGGCTGGATGCCAGGGCTGGGTGTAAGGGCTGGGGGCAAGGGCTAGATGCCAGGGCTGGGTGCAAGGGCTGGATGCCAGGGCTGGGTCCAAGGGCTGGGTGCAAGGGCTGGGGGCAAGGGCTGGAGGCAAGGGCTGGGTGCAAGGGCTGGGGGCAAGGGCTGGGGGCAAGGGCTGGGTGCAAGGGTTGGATGCAAGGGTTGGATGCAAGGGCTGGGTGCAAGGGTTGGATGCCAGGGATGGGTGCAAGGGTTGGATGCAAGGGTTGGATGCAAGGGCTGGGTGCAAAGGCTGGATGCCAGGGATGAGTGCAAGGGCTAGGGCAAGGGCTGGGTGCAAGGGCTGGGTCCAAGAGCTGGGTGCAAGGGCTGGGGGCAAGGGCTGGAGGCAAGGGCTGGGTGCAAGGGCTGGGGGCAAGGGCTGGGGGCAAGGGCTAGATGCCAGGGCTGGGTGCAAGGGCTGGATGCCAGGGCTGGGTCCAAGGGCTGGAGGCAAGGGCTGGGTGCAAGGGCTGGGGGCGAGGGCTGGGGGCAAGGGCTGGATGCCAGGGCTGGGGGCAAGGGCTAGGGCAAGGGGTGGAATCAAGGACTGGGGCAAGGGCTGGGACAAGCGTGTCCCAGTAGTCTAAAGCTCCACAACTTAATGTCAGGATCTGCTTGGTCATGAGTTCGAATCCCAGAAAAATATGTGTCTTTCTTCCCACATTAAACATAAAGAGAAGGATATGAAAGAAGGATATTTCGAGATCCATTTCTCTCTACAAGTCTGTCCCCAAATTTTGAGGCAAAAATGGAATCATACTTATTTGTGTTGTGCAGCTCTGTTCATGTTTCTCACATTCTAGTCTTTTCTAGACAGAGAGTGAATTGGGTTAAATGCCACTCTGAAAAATATTTCCGTTGTGTCACAGCATCTCAGCTAAATTGGGAAGAAAAGTCTGTAGCGATGCAGGTTATATTTCTTTGATGAAATCAAGCTATTATATTAATGACAAACCAACACACAAATAACTACTTTGCTAAGAGAGGGTGTTGAATTACTTTATCACCAATAAATTCTAAATCAGCTTCAGGTTTACTAAAAAAGCCATATAGGCAGAGCATGACTACTAACATATATTCAATACTTGAAGAGCAATCATACATGGAGTGTGAAAGTAACACATCGTATGTATTCAGATATGAAGTAACAGACTGAATATTCAGTTACATAATATTGCATACATAATGTGATATCTACATTATTCCAATTTCACCTGATCTATACAGTATTACTATTGATAGCCTTATGCATAGAGAATGTGAGTACGGCGACAGAGAATGAAGAGCAAGTTGTTGGAACCTGCCTCCATTCACTATAGATTGTGTACCGCCCAGCTGCTGCGAGTATAACCTATCGATGCTCTTAAAGAAGCAAAAACACACCACGAGAAAGCAATAGGAGACACTGAGGAAATGAACCAGAAGGAAAATAAAATGATTCTTTGTTTTGGCCACAGATACTGATTGTGAGAAATGAAAGGTTATGAGGAACTCTCCAGTACTCCTCAGTAGGTCCGGAGCAGGGTTGAATGATTGGAAGCCAGCTGTGAGCTACTCGGATGTGAAGAGGGCACAGCGTAATACCGGCTCCTCGTGAATATAGTGTCGATGCTAGCATGGCAAGAAGTGGCTGTGGCCGAGGAGGTTCTGATCCCAGCAATCAGCTTAACCCTAAGTAAGCTGGTAATCCGTGGGAGTGTGGCAGGCAGAGCATTAACACTACCACCTAAGCCACAAGTTAGCCAATCGACACAAATTTGTAAAAGGCTTCATAATCAATTCAGACACTTGTCAATAGATGGTATTGATTATCTTAAAGTCATATTCTTTTCTGATGACAAAACCAGCATAAGATAGGCTAGCACTGGAACCCTAACCCGATTGGCTAGTTCCAACATCAATTAAACATGCAATTCGTCTGCTCACTTGTGTAGCACATGGCCAGACACCACTACGACTGTGGTGTGGAAGCAACTCATTGACCATGCTGGGAGTATCAACAAGGGATGGCTCGACCAGCATGCACACTGTGATCGCAATGCGTTGCTGAACTAACTTAGCCATTCATTACTGTAAGGACCACTCATACTCTTGCTTGATGTCTTAAATAACCAATCACTGATGTTTGGGGACAGGAGGGAAGGTTTTTAATTTTCTTGAGTACAGTGGGTCTTTTGATTTGGTATTCATTGTTTGAGTGACTGGAGAACAATTGCTATTTTTTAATTCATTGACAACATTTTTTGTAGAGCTGACGAACCTGATATGACTGTTCAAAGTTAAGAAGACTTGCAGTCGGGAATTATACAAACAGAATCATCATCCGACTTGGCAACTGATCCGGGAAATAATCCGACGTTTGATCAGTCCGAGTCTTTTCAGGTGATCCGTATTACCCATGGAACTTCATCTCAGTATCACACAACAGAAAGGCACGCAATTTTCAAGAGCAATTTGCTTAAATTGCAACGGCAGGATGATGCCAAACGTGACGGACAGTGTGACCAGTTTCCATCTCTTATGAAGATCCTGGTCCTAGGATTGTGATAATTCACTGCTGCAGTACCGGTCAAAGTTGTTATTTAACTCTATCACTTCCGTCTCACATTCGTTCATCCTGTTTCCAAGTTCAGCACAATTTACATCAAACGATATCATCAGCACAGACGTATCACAGATATATGAGTGCTCTCACAAATCAAATTTTAAAGATTACAATTAACTGCCTTCCAATGTCATTATCAGTTTTTACTATGAAAAATGTCCACTGTTTAAAAAGTTGTGAAATTTCGGGACAGTGCTGACAGTTGGCAACAAAGACAGGAATTTGGAGTATTCAAGTGTTCGCACCGCTTCGATATAAATCAATACATGAACGGGATGGTTCATCCTACGGAGGAATAGCAATCGCTTCACTTTTTCTGAAGCGCTTGTAAGTAGTGTACAGCTCCCTTCGGCAGAGGAAGTTAAGTGTACAATCTAACATCAACAGGATTATCAGGGAGACTTCTAGTGCGAGATCAGTTCAAAATGTCAAGACAAACCTATGTGTTTCTCACCATGGCCATGGAAAAAACATGTGATAGCTCAAGACGGAAATACTAACATACAACCTGAAGAAAATTCCCACTGGAAATTGGATTGTGTTCTTCAACATGTTCTGTGATCGTAGTATTGTGTTGCTGCACTTCAAACTTGGGATAATCCTCACTCTGCATGTGTTTCTCACATCATTTGTGACAGGTAAGTCTTCTTCTTGTCCTTCTTCCTCTCAGGATTACATGATGTCCAATTCGAAACATGATATAATGTGAGTTTGTTTCAGGTGTGAGATATATTTTCATAATTCGCTAAATTTCTCTGAAAGATGTTTTGTCAATGTTTGAAAGTTTTCTTTGAAGTGAGTCTGACGAAGGATGAAAAACACAGTACAAGGAGTGTTTCTTTTGGATGCAGAAGGAAATCTGACTTAACTCGCTTGTTACTCTCTTGGGTTTATTTTCCATAACAATCATTCACGTCTTATCAAAGGACTTCATGAAAAAACAAATAATTTTATGAGGTGTTTTTTTACATTAGCTACTTCTATTCTACATTCTGGGAATGCTATGCCGCATGTACAAATACCACCCTCTGCTGTATCTTTCCTCTGAACTTTATTTCCCTGTTTGTAAAGATTTGAAGACAGTCAAGTCCTTTTGTCATTCATCCAGTTATCAACCATGACATCCCATATCTAGTAACATCAAATTAAGAGTTTACCTGCATTGTAATTTCACATATCCAGGGAGAGCATATCATCACATTTCCAGTTTCTTCAACTAATATGCACATATGCATTCAGTTACTTTCGTTACTATTTTCAGCCAGAATCTGCATTTTTTAACAGAAATCATCAGTCTTGACCTGTATTTAAACTTATAAACTTAAAATATAAAATACATGGAAATAGACTCAAACAGTAATTCGTTTTTATTCAGACATTACTGGTCATAGCCTAAATCTGCAATGACAGAAAGTTGGGAACCATTGAGCTACTATAGAAATCTATACATCGGTGAGCATTGTCGGAATGAATGATAAATAGTACTAGCAATACACACTGCCAGGTGTATGTTCTGGTATAATTCCTAATGCGCTGCGATAGTCACACTGCATCTTGTTTAAGAGCTGAATTGGTGCACTATTGTGCCTTGTATGCCCAATGGAACCTGTTTTGGCAGATAATCGAGACTGATTTTGCTTTGGCATTGACGATTTGAATGACTGTGTGTCATGATAGATTTATCATGCAGCAAAGTCATGTATCTATACCAAACTAAGTGTATACACCTGCAAACAGCACCATGTTCTGTAGAATTCCATATTAATTAGCCATCTTTAAATCATATCCTGTGTTCATTAACTGAGAAAATATATTTTTTGGTTTATAAAGTGAAATAATGACATTGAAATAGAGAAAACAAATTGATTATCCACTGATATCTCTTTAACGGTTCCATGGCAATAGTTATTTGACATCCCATATATTGCTTTCTCCGTTTCCTTGCATCATATGATGTGAGCCACGTACTTGTGACTTCTGGAGGAACATAGAGTGTTCTTGTACCAGCGTTTCATTGTATCATGTGAACCCATCCTTGTGACTATCTGGAGGAACATAGAGTGTTCTTGTACCAGCGTTTCATTATATCATGTGAACCCATCCTTGTGACTATCTGGAGGCACCAGTGTTCCTACACCAACTTTGCATCACGTATCTAACACATTTATGAAAATGAAATCAATGTCATATTTAGATGACTCAAAGATACATTGAAGATGAGGATGAATGAAACCAAAGAAGAGATGGTGGTTAATTTCTTACCACATGTATACTACTCAAAAGAAGTTAAAGAACACCTGATCCTTTCAAATCATGGCATAACAGATTAACTTTATAGTAATATGAAAGAATTGATTTTCTTTAACTTCTTTTGAGTAATATACATAAGGACATGTTTTGAAGATTATGAAAAGTATTTTCTCTTTTTGATGTTAAAAATTAATTATTACTTCAGTCTTATTAAATATGTTTCAGTGGTCATGGAATAATAACCTAAGTTTCACTGACACCGTGTGGGGCGGTCGGGTAGCCTAGTGGTTAAAGCGTTCGCTCATCACACCGAAGACCCGGGTTCAATTCCCGACATGAGTAAAATGTGTGAAGCCCATTTGTGGTGTCCCCCGCTGTGATATTGCTGGAATATTGCTAAAAGCGGCGTTAAACCATACTCACTCACTCACTTATTCACTGACACCGTGCATCATGGTGTTACTGAGTATCAACGTAGTATTTCCAACACGACACGGCACCTTTATCTAGCATCTCTACTTTCATGGTGACCACATTGTCTGTGTTTGTAATAGAATCCTAAACTTCCTTGAAAATACTTCTTTCATTCCAAGAACAAATAACGACCTGGAAAACATAATACATTTGAGACTCAATCACTAAATTCTTTTATCTTCACTTTGATATACTTCTTTCATTCAAAAACACAGACTGGTAGACATAGAAAACAGATACACTTAAGGCTCAATTATTACAAATTTCCTAACTGCTCTTTGAAATAATACTTTTATTATAAGAACACAGATTGGTTTGACACTGAAAACGAAGATAAGGCTCTGTCATTAAATTCCTAAACCTGTTCCTTGAAATACTACTTTTGTTAAAATAGCCAGACTGGTTTGAAAACATAGGTACAGATGAGGCTCTCTTGGGGAATAAAAAAAGCATGGTTCAAAATCAAAAAAGGGGAACAGGATAGAAAAATAACAAAAAAAATCACTGAAAGTATTCAACATATTCGAGGTTTATCATGCAGAATTGTTTTGTCTTGAGGTCCTGACTCTTGTTGCTGAAAAGATTATTTCAGTCAGTGCTTAAAGAGCTTATGTCCCCTGCATCTTGAAAGGCAAAATATTATCTTAAGGTTCAGTGGTGTTCTCTGTAGTCTAGGATCAACAGTCCTCCATTATGGTGGGAGGTGAACTTATAAACAAGGCATCATCATGTGTGTTAAGTGAAATAGCAACGTGACTCACGTCATTAGTAGATTCATTAATCTTATTGACAATAGGAATGGTGAAGTGAAATTGGGTTTAACATCCCATCATAGCACTCTTACAGTGACATGTATACAGTGATGTGTGTGTGTGTGTGTGTGTGTGTGTGTGTGTGTGTGTGTGTGTGTGTGTGTGTGTGTGTATGTTTGTACTAGTTTGGACAAATTTCAGTTAGTTCAAGCCCAATGAGGTACCATGCCACAATGTAACATGAATACACCAATCAGACACAGTATACTGATTCAGAGCCAACCAGTCCTTGTTTTAGCCCCTTAGTGCTCAGTGCCAGGCAGGGTAACAACAAGAACCATCTTTTGACATTTTTTAGCATGATGCAGCCGGGGATTGAATCAGCAAACTCACGCTCCCCAGGCAACCGCCTCTCAGACGTTTCTACTTACTTCACTGTCACAGATGTTTCTACTTACTTTACTGTCTCAGATTCTTCTACTTACTTCACAATCTCAGATGTTTCTACTTAATTCACCATCTCAGATGTTTCTACTTACTTCACCATCTCAGATGTTTCTATTTACTTCACTGTCTCAGATGTTTCAACTTACTTCACTGTCTCAGATGTTTCTACTCACTTCACTGTCTCAGATGTTTCTACTCACTTCACTGTCTCAGATGTTTCTACTCACTTCACTGTCTCAGATGTTTCTACTCACTTTACTGTCTCAGATGTTTCTACTCGCTTTAATGTCTCAGATGTTTCTACTCACTTCACTGTCTCAGATGTTTCTACTCGCTTTACTGTCTCAGATGTTTCTACTTACTTTACTGTCTCAGATGTTTCTACTTACTTCACTGTCTCAGACGTTTCTACTTACTTCACTGTCTCAGACGTTTCTACTTACTTCACTGTCACAGATGTTTCTACTTACTTTACTGTCTCAGATTCTTCTACTTACTTCACAATCTCAGATGTTTCTACTTAATTCACCATCTCAGATGTTTCTACTTACTTCACCATCTCAGATGTTTCTATTTACTTCACTGTCTCAGATGTTTCAACTTACTTCACTGTCTCAGATGTTTCTACTCACTTCACTGTCTCAGATGTTTCTACTCACTTCACTGTCTCAGATGTTTCTACTCACTTTACTGTCTCAGATGTTTCTACTCGCTTTAATGTCTCAGATGTTTCTACTCACTTCACTGTCTCAGATGTTTCTACTCGCTTTACTGTCTCAGATGTTTCTACTTACTTTACTGTCTCAGATGTTTCTATTTACTTCACTGTCTCAGATGTTTCTACTCACTTCACTGTCTCAGATGTTTCTACTCACTTCACTGTCTCAGATGTTTCTACTCACTTCACTGTCTCAGATGTTTCTACTTACTTCACTGTCTCAGATGTTTCTACTCACTTCACTGTCTCAGATGTTTCTACTCACTTCACTGTCTCAGATGTTTCTACTCACTTCACTGTCTCAGATGTTTCTACTCACTTCACTGTCTCAGATGTTTCTACTCACTTCACTGTCTCAGATGTTTCTACTCACTTCACTGTCTCAGATGTTTCTACTCACTTTACTGTCTCAGATGTTTCTACTCGCTTTACTGTCTCAGATGTTTCTACTTACTTTACTGTCTCAGATGTTTCTACTTACTTCATTGTCTCAGATGTTTCTACTTACTTCACCATCTCAGATGTTTCTACTTACTTCACTGTCTCAGACGTTTCTACTTACTTCACTGTCTCAGATGTTTCTACTCACTTCACCATCTCAGATGTTTCTACTTACTTCACTGTCTCAGATGTTCCTACTCGCTTTACTGTCATAGATGTTTCTACTTACTTCACTGTCTCAGATGTTTCTACTTACTTCACTGTCTCAGATGTTTCTACTAACTTTACTGTCTCAGATGTTAAATGCTTCACAAGGCAAAATAGTGTTGATAATGATGTGAATCAGTGATGACACCAGGAGTTCACAAAAAGGGTCAGCATGCCCTGCTCTACCGGAAGCACCCACCACTTACACAATTTGCATAAAAAGTAAATATTTGTTTGTTGCCTGATATCAGACAACAGTACTCCTGCCATAAATCTCAATCCACACAAACATTTTTCTCTCTAGCAACAAGTAACATCTGTAAGATACTCAAGCAAGAGCTAAGAGACATCAGATTCCAGGTTAATGCAATTCACTGAAACAAAATTAAATTTTAATTTATTTCATCATAACAAAATGCCATAACAAAGTGAAAAATATTTTTTTAAATGTATATATATATTTTTATATCCCTTTTTTACACAGTATCTTCACACAGATGTTTCATCTACAGTTTTGATGAACTTGTTTATCATATAATTCATATTTTAGTGAGTGTGGTTAAAGTAACATTCTCTGTATTCAAGAACTATCATGGCAATGGGCACCAAGAGTACCTCCACACATCGTTCCTTGGTGGGAATCGAACCTGAGACTTTTGTTTTACAAGGCAATGTCTTAACCACTTTGCTACCCCAACGTTTCATTTCATGTCATGAATGGAAAAATCAGATATAAGTTTTTAAACAGCAATGTAGATGAATGTAGTGGGGAATACTTAGTGGATGCAGACAGTGTAATTTTTAACAATGTTACACTCAGCAATATTTCAGCCAGGGTGTTCACTCGCTATTGCGCTCTTCAATATAGCACTAACTCTGTTATAGCGCTCGGTAAAGCATGGCTTCGAAGATTTACTTACATTTTTAATAAAATCAGGTTTTCCAATGACACGATGTATTCCCCATCTCAAAAAACATTATCAGCTAATCATCGCGATCAAGTAACACCGGAAATAGCAGTCAACAAATCCAAACTGAAGTACCCAACTTCATCACATTATTATACTATCTGGTCATAAAAAGGTGTTCATTGTTTATCTGGATTTATGTTTGTAATATATTTTATTAATTCATTCAAAATTTCATTCAATAATGTTAACATTAATTTTGTCGAAATCGTGTGTGAAGTGATTAATAGATCGCACAACTCACAGTTATTTACAACAACCATGGTCAGATTGCTCCTAGTGATGCCTAGAAACAAAATTGAGTTGTAAGAGAATGGATGCATATGTCATAAATGTCATACTGTGACTCATAAAAGTCATATTTGAGGCGGGGACACGGGTGGCCCAGTTGTCTAAGGCGCCGTAATTCGCTGTGCAAAGTTGCATCCCTTGGGCCAGAAACCTATGATTCAAATCCCCGTTCACCCCGATGATGTTTCTAGGTTTGTCAGCACCATACCAGTGCTCATGGGTTTCACCGAAGTGGTAAACATGTGAGACCTGCATCACTACAGGATTTCCTCCCACATGAAGCTGACATGCTGTGATATAACTGGAATACTGTTAAAAGCGGTGTTAAACCCAACTCACTCACTAACTCACTATATTCATAAGAACTCTTAGCCAAAAGTAGAGTCTATTGTTCCATTCCTACTATATCATGTTAATAATCACTATCAAATAGTGACGATACCAGGTGTTCGCGAAAAGTGATATAACTGGAATACTGTTAAAAGCGGCTTTAAACCCAACTTACTCCCTCACTCACTCATATTTTAGGCAGTTTCACTATTAAATGTCAACATAATGTTTTCGCAATATATGTATAAGTAATCAAGTCAGGACCAGACAAATCAATTATTGATATATTGAGCAATGATACATGACATTAAGGTCCAATGGCATGCTATCAATCAAGTCAGTGAGTCATTCTTGTAACCATTATAGTCACCAATATTTAGCAGTGAATGAAATAAATACAATATTTCTGTGAGCGTATTATTATAAAACAATTTCTTTACCACTGCTTTGAAAGAAAAAAAGTCTCACTTTTAATATCACCAAGTTTTAAAGCCTGTTTTTTCACTCTCAGTGAGGAATAAAAACAAATATTGATAATTTTCTCGTCGTTGTGTCCACATACAACCAAAATGATTGATATAATTTCAATATTCTGTATTTAATGAACATGTTCATTGTACTTAAGGAAAATCATGCAATGCAATGTGATTTTACCTGAATTATTAAAGGACAAACCAGTAACAACACAGACAGAGCGGTTACACCAAGGTCATTACCATTAATCATGGCATGACAGATTAACTAATAGGAAAGAATCATATTAACTGCTTTTGTTTGTTGTTTAACACTACACTCAGCAATATTCCAGCTAAATGATGGCGGTCTGTAAATAATCGCATCTGGAACCAGACAATCCAGTGATTGATATCTGGCCTGAGGCACAGTAATTCACTGTGCAGAGTTGTGCCCCTTAGCAATGCCAGGATTAGCCGATGACTGTTGTAAAATCTTTTTTTCAATTGAAATCCAGTCCTAGGTATGGAATTATTTATACTTTTTCAGACCTACAATTATGGCTTTGGCAAGTCCAAATTTACTACCCAGGTACCCGACCCACTATATCCGATTGGGAATAGTTTTACCGTAGCCCTGGCAAAATGTATTCAGATACTCAAATAAAACTATCTGGTCATGCTTACACTGAAGCTGACTGAAGTTTTATCTCTATTCAAACATATAAGAGTCAGAAGGAATGCCTGCATAGTCAGAAAGAAATACAAACATTAGTCACTTGTAGTACAACCGTGGAAGTTCTAGATTATTTTTGCTATTAAACAATATATCACATGACTAACGACGGGTCCGGGTAGTCCTGTGGGTATCCGGGGCCTATTCAGGAACCACCCGACCCGAGTACCCAGGTTACCCGTACCAGGCCTACCTACAATACATCTTTAAATGGAACAAAACAGTTCCGACCATCGGCCATTTTCAAAGCATTCAGAGAGGCTGCTTAGGGAACCCCATTACAATCAACAGTATTTATATGGAATTAGCACAAACTGCATTCTTAAGATAGCTACACAATAAACTGCAAAGAACAAAACATGGCTTACTTCACGATGAAACATTGTTCTATCATGACGTCATTTCTGGGGATTCTAAAATGCGCTGGCAACTTCATGACGTCGTAAATTGGATGAAGATATTTTTGAGCGGGAAGTGTTTAGTGAATTGTTCCTCATAGATGTAGCTGGGCAAATTAGATAAATGCAATGGCCGAACAATCAAGTGGGAGCGATATGTCTATCGGCTTTGGGAGAAAAGGTACAGATAATAGATGTGAAAATTGTGAGAATATCCAGGAAATACCAAACGTATACCCCCTGTGCTTAAACTAGATTTGTCCGACATTGCAGAGATTGTATTCCGGGGGTCATCATTATCTAAATATCGGTAAATCTTATGTAACAGTTTGTACATTTTATTAACATCCTTAAAGAGACTGTACAGTATTTTGATATCTCATGTAAGAAATGGTTTATTCTCCCTGCAGTGTTTTATTGTACGATAAACAATTCCCACTCCTCGATTATTTCTGAAATAAATGTCAGACCTGTCGAGTGATGATGTGAATATATGACAGACATGTCGATCATGAATAAAAGTGTAGAATAATGCAATGTTGTAGAAATCTTGTAGGAATGAATCTTGGTAATGTTACACCATAACATTAAAGCACAATTAAGAGAAAACCATACAATTACAATTGTGGCAATGTTATTTTCTGAAGTTGCCACAATGAAAAAGAAACATTGTGACAACATTGTGGCAATATCACTATGTTTGCCAGGGTGCTAGTGGTGGTGAACATTTAAAACCTATGGGTTTGGTCTTTTGTCTCATATTCTGTCCGACCCTTGTTTGCTGTAATACATGGCTATAATGCTTGTCGTAAGAGGCGACTAACAGGATCGGGTGGTCAAGCTTGCTGACTTGGTTGATGCATGTCATTGTATCCCAGTTGCGTGGATCAATGTGCATGATGTCAATCATTTCACTGTCTGGTCCAGACTCGATTATTTACAGACCACCGTCATATTGCTGAAATATTGTTGAGTGCGGCATTAAACAACAAACAAACATATTCTGTTCAGTTAAGTCAGCACCATAGCCATCTTGGGAGCTTCACCAAACTGCTCAACATCTAAGACCTCCATCACTTCAGGTTTTCCTCCCACATCAAGGATCTGAAATAATGTGGGGTGAAACCCAATTCACTCACTCACTCACTCATCTCACATCAAGCAGACACTTGGGTTCTTTAAGGAAGGAAAATTTGGATTTCATTATCCATGATTTCAGCAGATGATTTCAATGGTGGCAATTTGTAGCAAAACAGTATCAATTTAGAAATCAGTCTCTGGTCACTGATACCAACACTTATTTGTTGCGTTCATGAATCTGACAAAATAAATCGACTCAGATAAAGTAAAAGAATGTTTTTCTGCCAAAAGGCTCAATATCAGTGAGCCATGAGCTCATCCAGACCATCAAGAAAAACAGCCAAACCAGTCTCTATCAAGCAAAGTAACAGTTGTCATCAATAAGACAGACAGCGTCTCGAAGGTTTGTTGTTTTTGTTCAACGTTTGCTATACATCAAAAGAAAGTAATTCCTGGTTTAGTATATGCCCAGTTAAATATTTAGACTCACGACTGGTATTCATAATGAGTCTCAATGGCTGAGACAGGACAAGGACGATTTACCTTTAACTCCCCAATCAATGTCTCATGTGTTTGCTAATTGTCTTGTTTATTTAGAAATGTTTGAGGAGAGAGCATAACTTTGAGCAATTTCAGAAGTATAATATCAATATGGGATAAAGTGTATTCTGTTTGTGATTACTGATTTTGCAGTGGCAACAACATATACATCTCTCGCTATGACAACTGGGTTAGATTAGGTCTTCAGCAACCATTGCTTGTCGTAAGAGACGACTAATGCATTTGGTTGGTCAGGTTCGTTGACCTGCTTTATGCATGTCATTGTATCCCAATTATGTGGATTGGTGATCATGATATCAATCACTGAATTGTCTGGTCCAGACTTGATTATTTACAGATCGCCATATAGATGGAATATTGCTGAGTGCAGTTTTAACAACCAACCAACCAGCCAACCAACCAGCCAACCAACCAGCC
The DNA here is from genome assembly GCF_022045235.1 of Haliotis cracherodii. Lineage (NCBI taxonomy): Eukaryota > Metazoa > Mollusca > Gastropoda > Lepetellida > Haliotidae > Haliotis > Haliotis cracherodii. Next base: position 55,777,618 of record NW_027266264.1, on the reverse strand, counting down.
AACTAACCAACCAACCAATCAAAAAGTGTCTTTTTCTAAGCATCATCTTAATCAAGATGCATCTCTGTAACACTCATGTTTCTGGAGTGACGATGTGAGTTACCTCCCCTTGTGTCCTTGACCTGTGCTTGATTTGTACAACCAAGCTGACATGTGGGTATTTGACATGAAATACTGTTCAAAGTGAAATATAACTCCTGTAAACCTGTTTTGATATGTTGCACTTCTTTTATTATTTGTAAAACTTTAAGGCAGTTTCTGTCAGAGTACATCACCCACAATAACCTTATCAAGCCTATCAAACGGTCTTCAAAGTTCAGCTGGCCCCAGACTGCTAAATTGTGTGTGAGTGAGTATGGCTTTACTTTTAGTAATATTCCATCAATATCATAGCAGGGAACACCACTAATGGGCTTCACACATTGTTCCAAAAATAACTTGTTGCTGAGGACAAGTAAGCATCTAATCTTGGTCGTATTCGATTGTCAGAAGTTGGTGAGTTAGTAAGAAAAGGTAAAACTTCATGGATAACAAATTCTGGTTTATTGCATATCGCAACATTTCGATGTAGATTCTTACCCCGTTATCAAGCTGAATATCATAATAATCTCTCACACTCCAGTATGATAATGGTGTATGAAAGAATCTACAACAACATGTTGCTTATATACAATAAACCATAAGTCGTTGTCCATAAAGTTGCATGTTTTCTTAATCTTGGTCATTCTCATTGACTTTTAGTATTTGAGGGCTATAATTCTAAACCAGTTCTCAGTGACTTCAGTTTTAATTTTATCACAAATTTGTTCTGAATAAAACTGACAGAAAATTTACTCTTGAACTCTTGTTTAAGCAGGACTAGCTACAAAGTCAGAGAACTAGTAAAATGAGGTTCATATTAGTTGTCTGGACTATAGTTTCCAAGAGCAATCTTAGCATTAAGATTATCGTAAGTCCCATACTTTAACAAAGGCTTACGATCATTGTAGCGCTAAGATTGCTTTGAGGAACGAGGCCCTGGACTAGTCTCCAAGAGCAATCAGATACAGGCATAACTCAATATCAATATCAATATATATGTTTTCAGTGACGATGGAAAAGCTGATTTGAAATATCAATATCAATGTCACATATATCCCTTTATATACTGCTACAATACATTGGCTTGTTGTCACTCGGTGGATTTATTTGTGTTGTTCATATGTAACCAAGTGCTATCTATTGATTGATAATCCTTTCTGATAGATCACCCTCAGCTGACGTTAATGATTACGAAGTTGATTATTGTTATAAACACACCACCAGAAATGATAGAATTCTTCCAGTTCAGTGACTATGAACAGAATGAACAGGTAGTAATATACATAAACATGGCAGGTTGCCAGGTGTGATAGAAGCAGGCACATTCAATCAAACACATTACTACTTTTGAGTTTGAAATATAGCAAATAGGATGAAAGACTTGCACAAACAATTAGTATTTTAATATATGTTATTAGGTATAAAAACAAAACCACTTATGGTCTCTATGTAGTGAAATATATATTATCCTTGAGGAAAATGAAATCTGAATAAAACTAAAATTTGATGTATTTTTTTATATTTATGAATTTTTGATTCTGGGAATTTATAATCAATAGCTTCATTACTGTCAGACAGACACATTCACTTAGTAATAAAGACCATTTTCCCACAATACAATAATATGAATATTTAAATATCCTGCAAACATGGGAATTATTATCAAATAACGGTTTATAATATATGAATTCCATCTTCTTCTGTGAAAGGTATGGATTCAAAATGTAGGCATCATCATCATCATCATCATCATCATCATCATCATCACGTAGCAGAGTTTTACTTTATTTTCAAAACCAGGAGTCCTTAAGGCCCTCAATAATAAATTTCAAGAGTCCTCACAGGAAATACAAGGGTCCTGTAAAGTAATGTATTGGTGTAGTGTACTACTGTGTGCTGTTGTACAGAGCGATCTTAGCGCTAAGGCGATCGTAACTCCCATACCTTAACACAGACTTATGACAGTTGCAGCGCTGAGGTTGTTTTGTACAATGGCACCCAGTACTGTAAAATTTGATCATTACATTACATTCCAGGACCTGTATATTTCTTATAAAAAATTTGGTACCATGAATATTATTGTGTGTCCCTTGGGATGCAGCATATTTCTTAATTCTGAGTCCATTCTATATTTGTGCATACTGGACGCACATTTCTGTATCACAAAGAACCCTGTCATAGTTATGACTAAGTATCTCTCATGTTGTAATTACAACATGTTACATTTCTCTCCACTGTTGATCACACATTGTATTCATGTAAGTAATTTACATGACAGGAATTGGATACAGACCAGACTGAAACATTAACCTGTCTATCATCGCAGAACCCTAGCTGGTTCCTGTGTGGAAACAAAAAATACTGAGATCAAACAGTTTGAAAAAAAAGAAAGAAAACCTGATTATATTGTAGTTAGGACTGTTTCAGCTATATTACTGTGAGAGGCCTGCACATAATCAAGTCTGGTGCAGGCAATCCAGTGGTTGAAAGCCCAAACAATCAGCCAGATAACATATTAAAAACTCTCATCCCTACTTTAGCTCTAACTATCAAGGTGAAGACTGAATTGACTTGGTGTGTGTTCCGGCAAGGTGTACTGGCGACCTATTCTGTGCCAGACTTGACCAGGAGTATGTTCAGGCATACTGGGGACCTATTCTGCCCCAGAGTTGACCAGGGGTGTGTTCAGGCATGGGGTACTGGGGACCTATTCTGTGCCAGACTTGACCAGGGGTATGTTCAGGCATTCTGGGGACCTATTCTCCCCCAGAATTGACCAGGGGTATGTTCAGGCATACTGGGGACCTATTCTCCCCCAGAATTGACCAGGGGTATGTTCAGGCATGGGATTACAAAGGACCTACACTACCCCTAGAATCTCAAAGTGAAGGGAAGGGGTACTGGGCACCTATTCTGCCCTGGAATCCTTATGGTGGACAATCCTGGGACAAGCTCTACCCCACAAACCCCAAGGGAGATAAGCATCGATCTAATGTGGATCTCCTCTGCCCCAAAGGATACAAGCATGGAGAACTGATGACGTATTCCGTCACGGAATTTCCATGGGGCCTGACAAAATGAGCATGGGGAATGAAGAAGGATGACTGTGTAAAGTGTTTTATCAACCAATTACAACTTTCAAACCCATCCATCCTTTTTTTTCAAAATGCAACAACATAAATGTGTTGTTAAGAAAACATATATCCTTTTAAGGCCTCTGTCACAGTCTGGTAACATTTGCTTCACTTACCAGTTCTCACAAGAACATATCTACACCACAGTTGATTATTATGGTTGAGTGTTTGCCTTACTGAACCAATTAGTCTATGTCTGCGACTTGAAATGCAATTCCTGAAACCATTAAATAGATAAGTAGATAGTTCAACCATGCCTGAGAATATCCTCACACAGTCCTGTTTATATACCAAACAGAGATCAAATAAATCAGCACAGAAAGTGTTTGAACTAAATAATTTGAGTTCTTTGATTATAACATCAAAATAATTAGAATGAAAATCATGAATAAAATATACCAATACCAAAATATCATAAAAAATGAAGATCAAAATTGCATTTTCCACCTCAAAATATGTGTTATGATGTAAACAATTACCAGAAAAAAATTGTATTAATCTCGCAACTGACTGAAATGTGAGTTTAATTGAAACAAAACATCCAAAGATGTTAAGAATGAAAGATGAAGTGAAAAAAAAGGCTCCTTGATTTGAAAACTGCATCCCACCGGCACATATGACAGAGAGTTCTGGGCCAGGGTGTCTGGCGCTGTGTTTACAGTTGGGCACTATGTGTACTCTAGCAATGATGTGAAAACGTCCATATCTTTTCTTTCCCGACACATTTTCAAAATAATCACAGAAATATTAGTCATGGACAGAGCTACATGAGATCATGGCCTTATTTTTCAAATATTCTAGACACGCAAAACTCAAAATTTCTTAAAAAATTTTAGATTTGAAATGTACTTGGGATGAAGATAGCTTTTTGAGAGATTTTTTTTTTTAAGACGCTATCCATATATTCTCTTCCATATGAGTATCACTTCAAAATGCCTTTCAAAGACCTGATTTATTTTTTTGTTTTGTATTTTATTATTACGTTAATAATTATGAAATATGGCTGGTTATTTTCACTTTCCTTTAGAGATGTATAGCAGATGATAACATCAACAACGACAACAATAGCAATAATACTAATAATAATGAATAATATTCATTGTACCAAATGTTTTACAAGAAATATACAGGTCCTGGATGTAATGTAATGAAAATGATGATGATGATGATGATGATGATGATGATGATTTTTATTTTCCCAACAGAGAGAGGCATGATGCTCATAGTGCACATAAGTTGCAGGACTGGAGACATCTGTTACTATTGCCTCGAGTATTGAACAGATACAAAATGTAAATCAAACCTGAGTCTCTGTGTAGGAAGATTGGCAAAACATTGAAATGAGCATTCTAGTTTATTTATGTTCAAAGCCTTCAACAACAAGTTGCTGTGAAGATTGTATTTTCCATACATTGCCAACAGCAGACTTCTTACACCACAAACCACAAAACTGCGTGAAACAAGGATGTTTATAGAATATCTTTACTGTAAAAATACCTTGACTTGATCACAGTCACATCATTGTTGAATTCACTTATTTCAATTGTTCAGTGTGAGAGTTATGGCAGAGGCAGTAATCGAAAGAAGATGTTCCATGCCCAGAAAGGCAGTAAATGCTGCATTAGCAAACAACAGAAGCATTAACAGAATAGAAACTGTGCAGTCATCAGTGCGTAACATGATTCACACACTTGAATACTATCCTTCGCAGTTAAATATTTGTTCCATATTCAATAACCATATTATATTACTCCCCAGGAATTAGTCAAGGGACAGCCGAGCGCATGTTCATTTGCGAAATTTGATGATTTGATTGCCTATTCATTGATGCCAGCACTATATGTGACTAATGGTGGTATGGAGGCCCTCAGGGATGGGGCTGATGATGCAGGCATGTCTGGGGAGGGGGAACAACAACTAGTTTCATTAAAATGCAGACAGAGAGATGGGGGTCCTTCACACATCATAGTAATGAACATGATTTGGGCATTTCCAGAATCAAAGGGAAGTGAGGGAGTGGAGTGAGTTTGCAGGATAGCCAGAAATATAGCAGCTGTATCATCAGGTTGTGTGCTGTTGTAAGACTGGAGTGAGTGTGCAGGATAGCCAGGAATATAGCAGCTGTATCATCAGGCTGTGTGCTGTTGTAAGACTGGAGTGAGTGTGCAGTATAGCCAGAAATATAGGAGCTGTATCATCAGGCTGTGTGCTAGCTGTTGTAAGACTGGAGTGAGTGTGCAGGATAGCCAGGAATATACTCTGTATCAGGCTGTGTGCTGTTGTAAGACTAGAGTGAGTGTGCTGTATAGCCAAGAATATAGCAGCTGTATCATCAGGTTGTGTGCTGTTGTAAGACTGGAGTGAGTGTGCAGGATAGCCAGGAATATAGCAGCTGTATCATCAGGCTGTGTGCTGTTGTAAGACTGGAGTGAGTGTGCAGTATAGCCAGAAATATAGGAGCTGTATCATCAGGCTGTGTGCTAGCTGTTGTAAGACTGGAGTGAGTTTGCAGGATAGCCAGGAATATACACTGTATCAGGCTGTGTGCTGTTGTAAGACTAGAGTGAGTGTGCTGTATAGCCAAGAATATAGCAGCTGTATCATCAGGTTGTGTGCTGTTGTAAGACTGGAGTGAGTGTGCAGGATAGCCAGGAATATAGCAGCTGTATCATCAGGCTGTGTGCTGTTGTAAGACTGGAGTGAGTGTGCAGTATAGCCAGAAATATAGGAGCTGTATCATCAGGCTGTGTGCTAGCTGTTGTAAGACTGGAGTGAGTGTGCAGGATAGCCAGGAATATACTCTGTATCAGGCTGTGTGCTGTTGTAAGACTGGAGTGAGTGTGCAGAATAGCCAGGAATATACACTGTATCAGGTTGTGTGCTGTTGTAAGACTGGAGTGAGTGTGCAGGATAGCCAGGAATATAGCAGCTGTATCATCAGGCAGGGTGCTGTTGTAAGACTGGAGTGAGTGTGCAGGATAGCTAGGAATAGAGCAGCTGATAGTCAGTACCGGTAAAACAATTCCTGCTATATCGGGCTAGCTGTGGTTTTAACCAAACAGGTTGAACAGGTCAACTATCTAGCTGGCGCTTCATATTGCGATTGAGAGAAGTGTGTTTGCATGATGGTCAGCAAAACAATTCCCACGATATCAGGACAACTGTGGTGTGCAACGAGCTGGTCATTCTTGATGTCGGTGAGCAAAGAGTAAGGGCATAAAATATTCCAGCTACCGTAAGCACCATGGTCACTGAGAAAATTGATAGGGGGTGGGGGATATATTAAAACCAAACATGATGAGTTAAAGTTGATGTCATTGATCGAGTGTTCGTGAACAAATTATTTCAAACATTTTTTATAACAGTAACGAGGCAGTTATTCTCCTCTATTGTATTGCTGTTTCCTATAAAGATTCTGTAACATACACAAATATGGACTGTCATGTAAAATGTTGGAGCAGGATGCTTAATACAGTAAATACGGTATATCAAGTCACCTGTAGTCCGAGCAAGCAGACCATGGTACACTTGCACAAAGTGATCTTAGAGCTACGACTTGCGATATTAGTATCGCTAAGATCAATTAGAGCAAATGGCCCCTGGAACAGACAAACCTGATAGCGTTAAGTTCAACGACTGTCAGGGTATGGTGACATGTATTCCGTCTGCTCCGTCTGGCATCTGGTCTTCCCAGGAGGCTTCAATCCCAGTCACAGCCATGGAGTCAATGCAGCTACCTATCCCTACTTTTGCATGTCAGCTTTTATGGCGACTATAAGGTCCAAGGGACGCGCTGTGCACTGCATTCCCTGCTGACAACCAGACATGAGATGCCCATAAGGCATATTGCACTTGACATGCAGCCAAGTATATCACATCATTGCTGTGTGGAATTGAATCAGTACAATGTGTGAAGTCAAAAAGGGTGAAATATGTCATGGAACACGACTTCGAATCAGAGTTGTGTGAATGTATTCTAATTTTATTTCGTAAACAGAAATAAGGTCTAAATACGATGTTTCTTTAACTTCCGGAAGGGAAAACGACTTTGAATCAAAGTTGTGTGAATGTATTCTAATTTTATTTCGTAAACAGAAATAAGGTCTAAATACGATGTTTCTTTAACTTCCGGAAGGGAAAATGACTTTGAATCAGAGTTGTGTGAATGTATTCTAATATTTATGCAGTAGGGAAAACAAGTATCCATGCGACCAGCAAGGTACATTTGCCACAGTCCAGCACCATGTGATGTTTCGTCACATCTTACACAGTCCATTTAAAATATTGCATATGTTTTTCATCTGTTTCATTTCTACATACCTAGATAAACATATGTCATAGAATTGTTAACTTTTATTGAGAAAATATCCTAAATTGTTAAAAACTATTTCCGTTTACTTTGTTATCCTGTGTTTACATTGGTTGTATGGCTCCACATGCTCTTGTAGAGGCCATAAAATTTCCGAGTCCCGAGATGGGATTCGAACCACGGACCTTCTGATCAGAGGTCGGACGCCTTGTCCACATGACCAAAGAGGTTAACCCCGTCAGCAGGCTGACAAGGTAAGGATGTCATCTGCGGGATGACTCCACGCCCTGCTACATACTCCCCCGTCAACTTAAGGCACGTCCCGGGCCGCATAGTAGGGTACTGAGGCTTATTTTGCTCAAATTTAATATGAACGTGCTCAGCCCCACGTTGGGCGCCAATGTAGCGGCCATAAAATTTCCGAGTCCCGTGATGGGATTCGAACCACAGACCTTCTGATCAGAGGTCGGACGCCTTGTCCACATGACCAAAGAGGTTAACCCCGTCAGCAGGCTGACAAGGTAAGGATGTCATCTGCGGGATGACTCCACGCCCTGCTACACTGTCATCAAAACCCAACAGAGAGCTAGCAATACGGTCACTTTGATCTGTAAATATGTTTTGTCATGCAACTCACTGTCGCAGTTGTAGTAGCTTATCTATATCATTATGCAAAACAATATGTAAAGTGCCCCAAATACTTGCATCAGTCTGTTCTATTCTGATTTCTGAAAAAGTCTAGTCACATTGTCTGCAAAACAATATGTATTGTTAGAGCACATCTAAAAACTTTTGGGTCGTTCATCTTTTGGGTCACATGTAGTTCACATGGGTGGCCCAGCTGTCTGAGGCACTACAATTCGCTGTGCAGAGTTGCGTCCCTTGGGCATGCCAGACACCTATGATGGTTCGAATCCTGGTTATGTTTCAAGGCTTGTCAGCACCATTCCCGTGCTCGTGGGTTTCACCGAAGTGGTAAACGTCTGAGACCTGCATCACTTCAGGCTTTCCTCCCAAATTAAGCTGACACGCCTTGATATAACTGGGACACTGTTTAAAGTGGAGTTAAACCCAACTCACTCACAGATATGTCACTCTCACTCACTCACTCACCTGAATGTGAGCAAGGACCTTAACTTTAGGTCCGAGGTGGGAGGGTCTTGGGTAGAAAGTGAAGAGTTGACGTTTGCACAAACTGTTCCAATTACACATCTGTGTTCTACTCATGCTGCTCAAGAACTGAGACGGACAGAAGACTCATGACAGCACACTATCAGGATAAAAAGGAACAGGTGTGAAAAGAATAAGGCTTTTACTCAAGTGTACCTATATATTCCCATATATATATATATATATCGTGGGTAGCCAAGTGGGTGAATTGTTATCTCATCTTGCTGAAGACCCGTGTTTGAGTCCCCCAGGTAGAAGCCATACATGGTACAATGAGTGAGTGAGTGAGTTGGGCTTAACGCTACTTTAAACAGAATTCCAGTTATATCGCGGTGTATCAGCTTAATGTGGGAGGAAAGCCCGCAGTGATGCAGGTCTCAGACGTTTACCACATCAGTCAAACCCACGTGCATGGGTATGGAGCTGACAAACCTAGAAACATAATCGGGGCGAACCAGGATTCGAACCAACAATCATAGGTTTCTGGCGTGCCCATGGGACTCAACTCTGCACAGCCAATCGCAGCACCTTAGATGACTGGGCCACCCGTGCCCTCATATATACATATCCCCAATTACATAAAGAAGGATATGTTATGTATAGTATTGTTCAGGAATCATTGATAAAACTGGAAAAGTGTCATCATTTTATGTCTATGCTTATGTACAAGCAAGCATCTCAGTGAACGAGTGAGTTTTGTTACATTGATTTTTGCAATATTCCACCATCATACATCAGGTGACACCAGAAATGGCTTCACACATTGTACCTATGTGGGAATCAAACCCAGACTTTCGGTGTCAAAAGGAAATGCTGCAACCACAAGGCTACCAACAGTCCCTCATGTCCTTGTAGATAATATAAAGTTTATTCTGTTTCAGCATGACTGCAGTATCACTATCAGGTTACAAAATATTTTAAATGATAAAGAAACTTTATTTTTATACAAAGTTTTTACATATCCACATGTTTCAAAACAACATAATTTAACATCGATTACATGACTCGCTCTGTTTATGTTGTTTAAATTGCATTGAGTAGCATTGTGTGTGCATCAAAATGGAGACAAGAAATTTTATCCTCCGGTTTGAAAAATTCCTAAAATATATCATGAACTTGTATTAATACTGTCAGCAGCTGCAATGTCAAAATGTACCATGGCTGATGAATATTTAAGTTATTTGGTGATTTCCATCAGTTAAAGGTCTAACTATGTCATACGGGGCAGTCCAGTAGCCTAGTGGTTAAAGTGTTTGCTCGTCACGCCTAAAACCTGGGTTTGATTTCCGACATGGGTACAATGTGTGAAGCCCATTTGTGGTGTCCCCTCTGTGATATTGCTGGAATATTGCTAAAAGCGGCGTAAAACTAAACTCACTCACTCACTAACTATGTCATACAGATTTTCACCTTGTTAGATCTGCATAATGCATAACACAACAATGAAACCTCGATTCCTCCCATCAACAATCCTTAGACTACATGTTTCGTAGTCCCTTAAAGTCAGCTGGCATGTTTTTCTGCCAGAACAGCAAATCTGGGATTAAACATACCCTAAACTGTTGTTTCTTTAAAAATGGCAACCCTCTCATACTCTAGAAGCCTGCACTTGGTAACATATTCTAGAGTTTTTGCGTAACTTTGAAACTTTAAGAATTAGTGATAATATCTGACTTTTCAGCACTGAGATTTCATAAAATAGTAACCTTCTTAGCAAATGGTCTCCCTTGGATAACATAGATGACTCTTTTCACTGATAAAAGTATAGGTTCAAATTCAGGCTGTTTAATCCTGGTCCTTTCATTGTCGTTTCAACAACACATACTGATAGACATCTAGATGTTGGAAGAACATGCAACTATATCTGAATACAACTCTTTTATCATTTGTTTGACCTTCCATGGCTGCATTCTGTTCAGGTGAAGACTGAGTATGCACATGTGCATTTGTACATAAAACAACACGTTGAAACCCGGACTGCCATTACCTAGAAAAAAACATATCAATCAAAAAGTTGATGGGGACTTTTTACAGATTTTTCTACCTGTATCTAAGCTTGAAAACAATTTTTGCAAGCTCCTTCATCACCATTGTCACAGTTGAGCCTAACAAGATCTCCTTCCTAAGACAGATTTTTAATATTGCAAGTAATAATTGGCAGTGTAGCTTTCTAATATTCAGGGAATTAAGCAAGCTTATTGAAGGAGCTTGGTGCTGTTGAGGAGAGAAAAATTGGTTTAATAATTGGCTGTCATAAATTTTGCATTTTCTAAGAGAGTCCTTTTAAAAAATATTTCCAATAATATATATATGAGAAGATGAAGCTGTACGATATTCGAAAAAAAAATAAAAATAAAAAATGAAATAAAGACATGTAGGACCTGAAAGAATGCTGAAATGTACACAATGATACTATCATCATTACCAGGTAACTATGAACATATGACATCAGAATGGTTTTAGAGTTCAGTTACCATGATCAAGTTTACAAGAATGTTAACATGGTTCTTCTCATCTGATAACATCTATTCAGGTAATGGTGGCAGGACTTGATTGGTTTTATGATGGCAATCATGGTAAGCTGTGTAATTAGGAGAAATCTATGTTATAACAGACATGCAATGATAGTCACAGCATATAAGCTGATGTGGGCCTCAGGTTTCTTGGCACTGTATTGTCATGTGGCTGGGGGAACATTGCAAACTCATACAAATCATTTCTCAGGGGACTTTCTGTTATCTCACTGGTTAGTGAGACCGGTGTTGATTGTCTTGATCGGATTTGAGATCTCACAATACATTTGAAACAACTTCCCATATTTTTTATCAATTTGTGGCCGGTGAATTAAATGTCATGATTTCATCAAGATAGTGGTGTCTATTCGTGTTTCATATGGTAATGATTTAGTTTCTGAAGGAAGTTCACAGTTCCATGTTATGGTGATATAATGAGGTTATTGTGATATAATGAGGTTACTGTGAATACAATGAGTGTTTAAGGGTATTATACATTGGTGCAAGCACTTTGCATTGCACACAACATCGATATTTCATATTCTCATGCAGGCAATAAAAACCATTATATCATGAGTTTGCTTACAATTGACTTCTAAGAGTATTGTACTGTTATTGAATTGTAAAGGCAACTCAAGACGATTGATGAGGCTCTGGAAGCAGGTGCATTTCATTTCATCATAACAATGACTCAGTGAGGCTCTGTAAGGGGGGAGGGGTAACTCATCGATTTCACCTTTGACTGAGTTGTGTTTAATCTTGTTTGAACAATATTTTATTCTTATCACGGCTGTCAGCTAGAAAAAGCCCAGGACCAAAGGATCCAAATCAACGATGTTTCCAACTTACTGACAAACCAAGAATCATAAGCTTAGGGAATTGAACCCATGATCAGCAGATCCTGACATGGCTAAGGGACATAACTACTAAAAATTACAGCACCTCAAACAACTATTCTGTCAGATTCTGTCCTGTTTCAGGAATGCAGCACACTGAATCATAATGCATTAAACGACAGGGGCAACCGCATTCCTCCCCTTTGATTGAGTAAAACCCATTTCAGGACTGGGTTTCATTCATTGTACCAAGGGGGCACAGGTGGCCCAGTCGTCTAAGGCGCCGCGATTCGCTGTGCAGAGTTCCGTCCCTTAGGCATGCCAGAAACCTATGATTGTGGGTTCGAATCCCGGTTCACCCCGATTATGTTTCTAGGTTTGTCAGCACCATTCCCGTGCTCGTGGGTTTCACTGAAGTGGAAAACGTCTGAGACCTGCATCACTTCGGGCTTTCCTCCCACATTAAGCTGACACACCGCGATATAACTGGAATACTGTTAAAGGCGGCGTTAAACCAAACTCACTCACTCACTCATTGTACCATGTATGGCTTCTACCTGGGGGACTCAAACACGGGTCTTCAGCAAGATGAGATAACAATTCACCCACTTGGCTACCCACTCCTTTGAAGATCAAGCAAATTATTAATGAACAGTGCTAGGAACATTATTTCATGAAGTGCCAGAGGACAATAGCAAAGCCATATTACAAACTCGCTACAAAGGAAGGTTTTGTTCACAAATGCCAAGGAATTGTTAAGATATGTAACCTACTGAATTATCACACTTGCCAAAGGCTTATAGATCTATTTCAGTACTAATCTTAGTAGCAAGGCTACTGTTCTAACACTGATTATGCGAAACACTGATTATGTCTAACACTATAAGGTAACTGAGAAAAGGTTAATGGGATGCCTAATGCTTGGTAGAAACATTAACCTAGACTAACATCTAGTTTCTGAAATGAACAATCGTACAAAAAAAACAGTTGTTAAATTATCTTAATACAAATATAATACTGAAGTAATCTAGACTTGCCAAACATTATAGACTAGCATGGGCTGTATTTGATATATTTGTGTCAGGGTCTGTAAGACAGACTAACATAAAACCATTAGGTCAACTTTCTGGATTGCAGACGAAGTGGGGACAAGGCTGTTGGAGGATGCGAAAAATATAGAACAATATTATGGCAACAGAAGCAGCATTTCACATATGAATTATGTTTTATTTTTTGGAGAAGAAATAATTACTTAAACAGTATTCTATCAGACACAGATTAATTTTTTCCATTATTTCAAAGAATAGAGTTAAGAAAAACTTAACATGCAATACTGGCAGAGAATTTCAGAAATGTTAATATGATAAGTGATGAGAAAGAACATGAATTGTATCGATTTTGTTTCCAACTTGTTAAAATTTGGAGCAAGCATATCCATGGTCTGAGCATGAATAGGAGTTGGATCATATTCATTGCTTCAATGCCCTCATCAATTATAGGTGTAGTGATTACCAAGGCATACATATACCACAACAGTTTAAATTATTTAGTAATATTTCAAATTAAAACATTCAGCAATATTAGGGTTTATCATGATTATCATTATTTTGATTTAACATTAAGATGATTCAAATTATAAAGTAAAAATTCCTCAACCTCAATGAAGAGATTCTACTCTTCAGTTTGTATTCTTGTATCTACCTTTTAAAACACCCTTAAACATACACGATGAGTCATGTGACTGTAGAGATATTGTGAGTTTCATCAATCCTCCTTTGGGAGGAGAAACATTAATATGTCTTTGAATTCATCATGAAACCTCAAATACTTCTTTGATATTAAACAAATATTAATAAAAGCCAAATGGAAATTGGGAAAAAGGATACCTCAGACTTATAGTGATGTTTTATTAATCTAAATGTGACAGCCGTGGAGATCTGGGGTAGAATAGGTCTTCAGCAACCCATGCTTGCCGTAAAAGACGACTATGCTTGTCGTAAGAGGCGACTAACCGCATTGGGTGGTCAGGCTCGCTGAAATGATTGATGAATGTCACCGATCCCAAATGCGTGGATCGATGCTTATGATGTCAATCACTGGATTGTTTGGTCCAAATTTTATTATTTACAGACCGCCCTCATATGGCTGCGGCATTAAACAACAAACAAACAAACAAACAAAACTATATGTGACAGGGACATAATACATCTGGCTGATATGAAACCACATAGTAATGCCAAAGTTTTCAATATTTTCTCATTTCAAGTCTATAATGATCACAGAATCATTTTTCTGTATCTCTTAATGTCCAGATTCTGATCTGTCAAAGAATTCCCAAGTACACTGAAACTTAACAGTGTGATTATGATGTACACATTTGTGGTTGCCCTCCCATCCAAGGCATCTGTGAAATTGTACACTTCCTACTACAGCAGCTGAATCTCCATGGGCAGTGGTTAAATGGAGGCATAAATCCATACTAATTAAATTCAGACATATGGAAACAGTGGAGTCAGCTAGATGAGGACACATGTCTATTCCGAAATGGTACATTGAGTAATAAATAGTACACTTGCCCGTAAATGGTACATCCATTCCTAAATTGTACATCTACCGGTATCCTCAAACAGTACATCTGTTCCTAAATGGTCCATCTATTCCTTAATGGTACATCTATTCCTAAATGGTACATCTACCCCTAAATGGTCCATCTATTCTTAAATGGTACATCTACCCCTAAATGGTCCATCTATTCTTAAAAGGTAAAATATATTCCTAAAGGGTACATCTATTCCTGCATGGTACTTCGACCCCTAAATGGTACATCTACTCTTAAAGGGTACATGTATTCTTAAAGGGTACCTCTACCCCTAAATGGTACATCTACTCTTAAAGGGTACATCTATTCTTAAAGGGTACATCTATTCTTAAAGGGTACATCTGTTCCTAAAGGATACATCGACCCCTAAATGGTACATCGACCCCTAAATGGTACATCTACTCTTAAAGGGTACATCTATTCTTAAAGGGTACATCTATTCTTAAAGGGTACATCTATTCCTAAAGGGTACATCAACCCCTAAATGGTACATCGACTCCTAAATGGTACATCTTCTCTTAAAGGGTACATCTATTCTTAAAGGGTACATCTACTCTTAAAGGGTACATCTATTCCTAAATGGTACATCGACCCCTAAATGGTGCATCTACTCTTAAAGGGTACATCTATTCTTAAAGGGTACATCTATTCCTAAAGGGTACATCGACCACTAAATGATACATCAACCCATAAATGGTATATCTACTCTTAAAGGGTACATCGACCCCTAAAGGGTACATCGACCCCTAAATGGTACATCTACTTCCACAATTTGCATGATTAGTTTCTGAACGGCTCTTGCAGCAGCAAATGCCACTCATGGAGCGTTAACAAGCTGACAGACTCGGTGAGACTAAGCCATGAGTTGGATTCCCTACCGATATGCAGATAACAAGCTCCAATCCTATTTGTTAGTTGTAAGCAGTATTTACCTCTTCCCTACTCTGGAGACGTTGCCACTCATCCTCACCATCATCGGGTGTTAGGCCTCTCTAGGAGGCATTGTGCTGTTTTAGATATACATGTCATATACAATGTGTTATGGGGATTAAAGTCGAGACACTTTTACATTATGCATCCCATCCATCAGTGTGATTGCAGGTCTTTTTTAAATGTAGGGGAAAGCGATTTTTTTTAAATGTAAAGTGGTGGGAATTGTAGCGGTGTGCATTTGGGGGTAGTGGTGGTGGTGATTATATTGTAAAATGAATGGTAGTGTGTGCTGTAATTTGATTGGTTGATAAATGTTGTTGAATAGGATTGCATCCCGTAAATCATCATTGGTTTTATCCAGTTTTTTTCTCAATTTTCAGATTATATTTTTTTTCCCATTCGCAAACAAGGCGCGTTCAGTTATCATGGAAGTGTATGACGTCATCACATCATCACATTTGAGAGTAACGTGACAGCTATCCAGAGTGACGTCATGTCAGTGTCTAACAACAGTGAGAGGTTATGTAGAGTGAGAATACCATGGAAAATTACTGATAACCATTGTAGATAGATATAATAAGTTTTTAGATTTGCTGGTGTTATCGAGTACTTGATGTTAAGAAAGTTATAGGAGTGGTTGACAGCTTAAGTTCAGTTTGTGTAGTTAAAAAACCTGTTTGGTCAGTTGATAAGGTCAGTGATAAGATGCCCTTTCACGAGTTTTGAAGTAGTCAAATTTTGTTCAATAGAAACTTGATATATAGAAACTGGAAAAGACGATTCCTTTTCAAGTCAAATAGTATGTGAAATTTCATTTGAAACTTGATGACTTGAGGAACGGGAAGCTGAGAAACGGGTACAGAGATAATTTCCTTGGTCCTCTGAGTCATTTCATAGAGGCAAATTGATCATTTAACTGGAATTACAAGTCATTGTTATGCAAATACTCTGGTGATGGATGTCAGATCATGGCATAAATTATTGAATTTGTTTTACAGCAGTTAGTGTGAATCTGTTCTTTGTGTGTAATGGTACTTGGTGGCTGTGTATTATTGATATTAGTAGTGTAAGGAGTGATTAAACAAGCTGGACAACCAATATTAAGCTGCATGACAGATAGTCAAATCTTGACACCACTGAGCCATCAGGATTGATGCATGAGACATAAGACCAATATTACTTGTGGTATCCAGACCTTGCCATCTACAATACAAGAGACATAAGACCAATATAACTTGTGGTATCCAGACCTTGCCATCTACAATACATGAGACATAAGACCAATATAACTTGTGGTATCCAGACCTTGCCTTCTACAATACATGAGACATAAGACCAATATAACGTGTGGTATCCAGACCTTGCCATCTACAATACAAGAGACATAAGACCAATATAACTTGTGGTATCCAGACCTTGCCATCTACAATACATGAGACATAAGACCAATATAACTTGTGGTATCCAGACCTTGCCATCTACAATACATGAGACATAAGACCAATATAACGTGTGGTATCCAGACCTTGCCATCTACAATACATGAGACATAAGACCAATATAACGTGTGGTATCCAGACCTTGCCATCTACAATACAAGAGACATAAGACAAATATAACTTGTGGTATCCAGACCTTGCCATCTACAATACATGAGACATAAGACCAATATAACGTGTGGTATCCAGACCTCGCTTTCTACAATACATGAGACATAAGACCAATATAACTTGTGGTGTCCAGACCTTGCCATCTAAAATACATAAGACATAAGACCAATATAACTTGTGGTATCCAGACCTTGCCTTCTACAATATACATGAGACATAAGACCAATATAACGTGTGGTATCCAGACCTTGCCATCTACAATACATGAGACATAAGACCAATATAACTTGTGGTATCTAGACCACACCATCTTATGAGACATAAGATCAAAAGATTGACAGTACAAGGTCTGTCTACAAGACATGAACATGCAACTTTTAAGACCGATTCCTCAACAGTATACTAACATAAAACCAATGAACATTTCAAGACCGATGCCTTTACAGTACACGAAGGACCCATGCCACCTTCAGTTCAAGGTCAATGTCATCTTCAGAACAAGAACATCAGACCACTGCCTCCCTAAACATGGCAACAGTGCCCCTGCCTCAAGGGCTTAACCCTCTATTCTTAGCTTTGACTTGTGAATGAATTGGTTGAGAATCATGGGCAATTTGCCACTTCAGCACTGCTTGGCTGTATCCATGTAGAGATATTTACAGTCTTTAAGTCTTAATTGTGGCAATGTATTGATTGTGAAGCAGATCAGCCTCATATACAGCTCCTGTCGGCTGCTCTCGCACAACCCAAGCACAAATACACCAGCTTCTCCACAATCAAACACGCCAGGCATCAGGTTGATTTATGAATTTTCCATCACCTAATTTTATACCTGAACTGCTGTTTAAGCTTTACAAATGATAGTCTTTTTAATTTGATAGATGAAAGATAGCTGGAGAGTCAACCTCTGAGCCATTTCAGAACTTTGATTTATGTTCCACATCTTTAAGGAATATATGCATTGCAAATAACAGACATGAACTTTTCAGTTATAAAGCTCTTATCTTAAGCATTACTGAGTATCAAATTCATTCCTGGTGAAATTCATATGATAGAGAGTGGCCGGACTATCTGGAGGGGTAGTGGAACAGTGAACAGCTCCACTTAATCTCTCATCAACTCACTCACTCAGCTACTCACCAATACACACTCACTAATGGGTTAGATACCTTAGATTATGGGGGAGGTAATTTGAACAGCGTCATGACGTCAGGCTATTATGACACAATTCAAAAAGTGCATTTATCGCAGATAAAGTACAGTCGGCACCTTTGATCTTTTAACAAAGCATCTTAGAAATGGCTATACATGGCAAAATGCCAGACAGAGAGAGAAAGTTCATAACTGATACAACTATTTTCAGAGAACATGATGGTCGCTTTAACATTTCAAGCAAATAGGTCACAATCTTTCAAAACCAAGTAAGGATGCAATTTAGTTTTCTAATATTTTAATATCTCTGAAAATATATATTGCTGATTTTGTATATTGGTCTTTTCTCGCATGTATGCCTTAGGAGAAGGTGCGGAGGGGTAGCCTTGTGGTTAAACTGTTTGCTTGTCACCCTGAAGATGCGGTTTGATTCTCAACATGTGTACACTGTGTGGAGCCGATATCTGGTGTCCCCCACTGTGATATTGCTGGAAAGTGCTGAAAGAGGATAAAAACTACACTTGCTCACTCACTCACTTTGGAGAAAGTTTGGAATGGTAATATACCTTGTGTCAACCAATGAATTGTAGCAAAGTAGTTTAGTTCAAAATATAATATTTTTTTATTTGATTTTTACACGACATACGGCTTTTCCATTGGACGAGATGTTGGTCACATGACCACAAAACTGATGTTCATAAGTGTATGAACGACACAATTTGACGTTCATACGTTTTTCACGAGACAGTATTCTTGAAATGACGTAAACACTGATGGCCTACATCCACATTCCTGGGGGAACCCCTGGGAATTCCCTAGCATGAATACTTGTATACAAAAGTGGTGTTTCTGATCATTTAGGCCCTTTAATCTTGA
Organism: Haliotis cracherodii; assembly: GCF_022045235.1. NCBI lineage: Eukaryota > Metazoa > Mollusca > Gastropoda > Lepetellida > Haliotidae > Haliotis > Haliotis cracherodii. Next base: position 55,758,405 of record NW_027266264.1, on the reverse strand, counting down.
ACTCAGTGTTTTAGTATACATTGAGAAACGTCAGAGAGTTTGACAGTTTGACAGCATGATCGTTTATGAATATCCTTGCCACGACCCATCCTAGTGAACAAAACAAAGAAATGCACATCCAAACTGTCAAGGTATTGACTGGATTCGTGTCTAAGCCGCCAGTGACAGTCTACAGAAATATACAAATTTACCTTAGTGTCTATTTGACACATCTTTAATTACCGTATATGACCGCAGATAAGCCGACCCCGTAGATAAGCCGCAGTGTTAACTTGACCATTGAAATACGAAAGAAAATGATATGACCCGCACATAAGCCGAACCAGGAACTGAAAGGCAAAAAACACTGCGAAGTCGGACTGCAAGACATGTGCCGTTACTCGCAGATATTCAAAAATATAAGATGAAAAACGTTGTAATTATATTGAAAAAGTCATTATTATTTCTAATAAAGATTTAACAAACCAGTCATCCACTTTTTTCTTTTTTTCTGGTCCTCAAAATTCGGCTTATACGCGGTCATATACGGTACCTTTCAATGATGGGCCAATTGATCAATGATGACTAAAACATGTAACTGTCATAGGTTCACCAACAACTTTCAAAATCTCTCCCGTCACGTTTATCGTGAAGTCCATTTTGATGTCTTGTACTTGATGTAAATGTATTATGCCGTGCAAGCTCTGACGTTCATACAGTTTGGCCCTCACTCTATGAAGGTTCATACTCCAATGAACTCACACAAAGTGAAAGTCAATTCTTAAATAACCTATTTATGATAAGAAAATCACCACAAAAACACAAATTCAAAATGAAAAGAATTATGAGGCGATTCTGTGGAACAACTATTAACCTGTTGTGGCCTTAGTGGTAAATATATAATCTGTAACTAATACAACGCCTTGCAACATTTGGGCATTTTAAGCTTTGGTTGTATACTCTCCAGGGAGTTGAGAATGATAACTGGAATGCATAATTATTATAATGATAATAATAATAATAATAATAATAAGAAGAAGAAGAAGAAGAAGAAGAAGTCAGGCCTATACGTAGTGGAAGGTCAGGCCTATATGTACTTAGGGATGCAGATTAGGGACAAACTCCAAAATTGACATATCAAGGAAAAACTTCGGGCAGAGTACAAATGTAGACTTAAGAAAATCTGAACTTCAGAGCTGAATGTTCGCAATAAAGTTAAAGCAACAAATAAATGCTGTACCCGGCCTTTCATATTCTGTTGGTGTTGTTGTTTGGACAAAACAAGAAATTTAGGGTACTGACACCCTCACATGAAGAATCATGTCGGACAAGAGATCCCACCACCCTCGCTCTTCCTTCAATCACTTATATTTACCAATCATTATGGGAGGGAGTGGTTTGATTAATGGGGAATAAGGCATTCCACAGTTTTCTAAAATGGGCCAAGGATGTGGGATATAATCTCAATGTCGGTGTTGATTTTGTTGATGGTTCTGTACTGCTGGACGATACAGATATGAGTGTCAACCAAGTGAAGTGCCATATCAAATTGGCCCAGACTCAGTTGTTCAAGGAGAGGTTATCTGAACGACTACTGCATCAAATTTATGTGCAGTGTGTTGAGAAGGTAAGCGACCCTGCAGAGTCCTCAGCTTGGATGAGGTCGGCTGGCCTGAAATGTGAATCAGAAGGCTTTCTGTTTTCTGCTCAGTACCAGTCACTTCCCACTTGAAACCGTCAATATGAACTGTAGATAATGTTATGAATTTAATGTGACTGTTCATATGTAAAGAATTTAATGAGACTGTCAAAGACATTGTCAGTGGATGCCACAGTATCTTAAGCGACATGATGGAGTGGGTGGATCATTTTACTACCTTCTTCGCAATGCTTGTGGTTTTGACACAGAGGTCCACCCATGGTACGACCTGGAATATGTAGAGGGCATCATGGAAAATGATAAATCCAAAATTCTTTGGAATAGGCCTGTTTACAGCCTCAGATGTATCCAGGCCGACAAACCTGATCATATCCTTTTTGATAAATCCAATGAAATAATTTATATCATTGAATTTTCTGTCCCTTTTGACACCAATGTGATTGACAAGATTGAGGAAAAACATGGCAAATATGCAGACCTTGCTTTCGAAATGTCACCCTTGCATCCTAAGTACCAAGTTGTCTGACTCCCCATTGTTGTCGGTGCCTTAATTAGGTTTGGTACCTCTCAATCTGTTGACTGACATCGGGAGAATACCCGGATTTGCTACCAGGAATACAGCCCTTGTTGGGTTTGACTAGGCAGCGCTTCCTGGGAGAAGTCCCATTCGCTGTCTGGGCTGCATATAGAGGGGACAAGGGACCTGAGCTGATGATGAGCCTTACCAGCCTGACTGTGCCAGCATCACCCAAACCCTCTTTGTTGCATTTTTTATTTTTAATCTTTAATTAATAATAATAATAATAATAATAATAATAATAATAGTATACTGATAAAAACATTATCAACATTAATTTCTGAAAAATTCCCTCCTAAAAGTGTTTACCAATGGATTTTCACCAAATTCCCATATTATATATAATTCATCTCTGTCTAACGTGCATGAATAATGAATATGTTTGAGGTTGTTGACAACTGTTTGATTTCCTTCATATTAGGTTTCATTTACATACATTCTCCACCACAGTTCATTTCTTAATTCACTAAACGCTGGCTACTCACAATATAACATTGATCCCCATTGATTATTCCTTGGCCTACTATGATGGCCATACGACATGCTACTTGATAAATACTCTGTATAGTCAACATGATGTGAGCGTAGGGATGTTAAACCTGGGTGGTGGTGCATGCCAGCTTCATCATTGATGGATTCTATAAATGCATACATAAGTGCACAGGAGTCAAGAAGCAATCATTCATGCATGTAACAGCGCATGAGGTTCAGTTACACCCTGCTGTTTGGTGTGATGTTGTTTAACGCCAGTTTTAACCGTGTTTCCGTCACATCGTGGCATGTCAGCCAAATGTGTGAAAGCAGTGTCAAAATTACTTGCCTGTCTGACTGTTTTGGGTTGTTTTTGTCTTGGACGGTTGACTCAAAAACATGGATGTCCAATGGTGTTGCTGCTTTTGGGGATGGATTATTCAATAACATTAAGGATGTAAAGAATATAAAGGATATAAAATATATAATGTATACAAAGAATATAAACTAATATTGTGACTGGCATTTTAAAAATGACCAGGTATTAATATACTGGAATGGCACTTAAATTTGTTGTCAGAGATCAAGTTTAGAAAACAAAGTACAAATGTTAATGAGACTAAAAACGTTTTTTATTTATGCCCTACACTACTGTGTTTTCTGTAAATAGCCTGTTAATATACACAAGGTGATACAGACTGTCATCTTAATCTTCCGTATCTGGAGATGGATATTGGAGCTTAATACAGTGAATATGGTATTTTGATTCCTTAGAACAAATATGCATATCTGCTGTGGCGATATGGGGTTTAAGGTCCATCCAAGATTATTGTGCTTATATAGAGATGTGCATGCATGAGTGAGTGAGTGAGTGAGTGAGTGAGTGATTTTCACCAAGGCCTCTGCCAGCTCTTGACTTCTCTTCTCATGACAAGCAATTGGGTCATGAGTGGTTTAAGTGAGTGAGTGAGTTTTGTTTTGCTCAGTTTACGCATTACGACAACCCTATGCGTGAAGGGTGAGTGAGTGAGTGAGTGAGTGAGTGGGTGAGTGGGTGGATGGGTTTGGGTGGGTGAGTGAGTGAGTGAGCGAGTGTGCCTGCTTGTACTCGTCCGGACAAATGCTGATTTTATAGTGCTAGCCCACTGAGATATCATGCCACAGATAACATGAATACCCCACTCAGACACTAGTACACTCACTCTGAGCAGACTTTTGATATGACGCAGCCAGGGATCAACCCTGGACCTTCCTCTCTCCGTGCAGATGCTCTACCCCCAACAGTGGCGGTCTGTCGAGATAAAGAATTGCAGGCAGGTGCAATAATGGCCACAATAATCAAGAAAATATATCCAGCCATGATCAACCATTTTGTCCCATAAAAATCTTCTTGAAATCCAAACAGGATGAGGTATGATTATCCCACTCGCCTTCTTCCAGTTTTAAAAAAATCACAGTTTTGGATTCAGAGATGACTTCAGGTTGTGTTTTCATCTGAAGGTTGCTTGGATGTAGTTGAACAGTCTGCAACATGGAGTCAAGTCTGACACACGAAGTGTTTGGATAGTGTAAGTGATGCGATATTCTTCTGTGAAGCTGTCCATGATATCAAGATTCATTCTACCTCAAACTGTCAAAGCCTCAGCGATAGCCTTACTCATATCTCAATCAAATTGAAGGAAACACCTCAAACAAAATGGAAGTAATAAACAATCTCACAGAAACCTACAGTCCTACTTTCATAATCATATGAAACATACAATGACACCAGATGTTTGCAAAACTCCAGTGTGTGTCCCGCCCTCATTGTGATTGAAGGTCAAGGTCACAGTACAGTTTGTTATGGAAATATCATGAGAAGATAATAAGACACTGTACTTGCGTCTTGAGCAGTCTGTAGAAGCAATCTGTAAGTAATCTTTACAAGAGTCCCTGTCTAAGACCAAAAGTTTTCTTGACAGTCCCATATTTTCTTGTGTATATTACACATTTTTAAAAGAAAAAAACCATCACAGAAGGGGTACATTATTGCCAACAGATTATTTTTTTTTATTATTGACATTGAAACTAGGTTTCTACCCCACCATTTGATCTCTTAAAAAATTAGACAGTTTTACTCTAACAAATATAAAAGATATAGATTTGAACAATATTTAGGGGCTGGTCATTATTATTGGGAGGGCTATCAGGAAAAAATATTACATAAAAATAGGGGTGGGTATTGGATGTTTTAAGTGTATCACAATACAATGTATTTTACAATGCACAAGGAAGCATACCGGTAATTCAAAATTTTGAATTCAGAAGCAATTTGATACATCAGTGCAGGAATTGAGGTTCATAAATGGAACAAAACAAATGTTTACTCATTCAATAATATTGCACTCAGCAGTATTCAAGCTATATGACGTCAGTCTGTAAATAATCAAGTCTGGACCAGACAATCCAGTGATTGACACCATGAGCATGGATCCACACAATTGGGATACGATGACATGCATCAATCAAGTCAGCGAGCCTGACCACCCGATCCTATAAGTCGCCTCTTATATATGACTAACATATAGTCATACTTTAATTCACAGATAGTGATTGAAGCCAGACAGACAGTCATACTTTCACAGATAGAGATCAATGAAGCAAGACAGTCATACTTTCACAGACAGAAATCACTTGAAGACAGTTATACCAGCTGTCACAGATAGTGAGAGAAGCCACACAGACAGTCATACTTTCACAGAGATTGAAGCCACACAGACAGTCATACTTTCACAGAGATTGAAGCCAGACAGACAGACAGCCATATTTTCACAGATAGTGATTGAAACCAGAAAGACAGTTTTAATGTTTCAGATAGAGATCGTTGAAGCCAGACAGACAGTCATACTTTCACAGATAGAGATTGAAGCCAATCAGATAGTCATACGTTCACAGATAGAGATTGAAGCCAATCAGATAGTCATAGGTTCACAGATAGTGATTGAAGCCAGACAGACAGTCATACCTTCACAGATAGATATTGAAGCCAATCAGATAGTCATACGTTCACAGATAGAGATTGAAGCCAATCAGATAGTCATACGTTCACAGATATAGTGATTGAAGCCACAAAGATAGTCCTACTTTCACAGATAAAGATTGAAGCCAATCAGATAGTCATACGTTAACAGATAGTGATTAAAGCCACACAGATAGTCATACTTTCACAGATAAAGATTGAAGCCAATCAGATAGTCATACGTACGTTAACATATAGGGATTGAAGCTACATGCACAGATAGTCATAGATTCACAGATAGAGATTGAAGCCACACAGATAGTCATAGCTAGGTTCACAGATAGAGATTGAAGCCACACAGATAGTCATAGGTTCACAGATAATGATTGAAGCCATGCACACAGACAGTCATAGGTTCACAAATAGTGATTGAAGCCATGCACAGATAGTCATAGGTTCACAGATAGTGATTGAAGCCAATCAGATAGTCATACTTTCACAGATAGTGATTGAGTTTAAGCCATGCACACAGACAGTCATACGTTCACAGATAGAGATTGAAGCCAATCAGATAGCCATACGTTATTCACAGATAGAGATTGAAGCCAGTCAGATAGTCATACTTTCACAGATAGAGATTGTAGCCATGCACACAGATAGTCATACTTTCACAGATAGAGATTGAAGCCATGGCATGCACACAGACAGTCATACGTTCACAGATAGAGATTGAAGCCATGCACACAGACAGTCATACGTTCACAGATAGAGATTGAAGCCATGCACATAGATAATCATACGTTCACAGATAGAGATTGAAGCCATGCACATAGATATAGTCATACGTGTACTTAAATTATGTTCATGCACAACAGTCATGTTCCAACTGGAAGCAACACTGAAGTACATGAAAGACAGAAGTGCGGGCGGATATCCTTTTCCACCTATCAGTAGCTGATATACTCACAGAAAACAGATCAGGTTATGGAATATACATACCATCAAGCAATACTCAAAAACATCAGGCTAAATATTCGCAATCAACATTGAAAGCTGATAATAATGGTTATTGTCTGACTGTGTTATACCTGATATCAGCAAGTATTGTCTAACAATATTCAGTAATCTACTTATTAAAATTTGATCCTACTGTTCATTATACATACATATGTAATTGACATAAGTATCAGTTTATATCAGAGGGCTGTCTTCTACACTGTTGCTCTAGCTGTGTATTCATTCATCATTCAACAATGCAATATCCAATATCTATATCTCCTGATCTCATGTATGAGGCTTTTAAAGCCAAGAAGATGCAGATATATATTAACAAGTCACAATCTGATGTTGTATTTATGTACATCATTTCTACAATAATGAAATTCTTATTCATATTACAAGGCACACTAATAACACTATTGCAAAGAAAATATACTTCTCAACTTTTGGAACATAATTATATTTGTCAAAATACAACATTGCAGTCATTGTACTGCAAATTTCTTTGCTTTATCAAATCAAATTGTTTACAATGTTTAACAAGTTTATGAACATCTGCAAATACCATTGACTAACACATAGTCCCCCTTGAGTTTTAAGGAACCCTCAATAATTTCAGGAGCTGAATAGCTAGGGTATGAGTTAGAACTGGGATGGGTAATTCGGGTACTCGGGTCAGGTGGGTACTGAGTAGGACACAGGTACCCACAGGACTACCCGGACCCATGGTTAGTCACATGATATATTGTTTAATGACAAAAAATATCTAAAACTCTATAAGTCACTAATGTTCGCATTTCTTTCTGACTATGCACCCATTCCTTCTGACCTTAGGTTTGAATAAAGATAAAACTTCAGTCAACTTCAGTGTATGCATGATTAGATCGTTTTATATGTGTATCTAAATACATTTTAGGCTACGGTCAAACTATTCCCAATCGAATATTTTACACCCAAGTCTTGAGACATGTAGCGGGTATTCGGGTAGGGTCGGGTAATAGCTGTTGGGTACCCAGGTAGTAAAATTGGACTCGTCCCAGCCCTAGTATGAGTACAGGCAGGTAGAGCTGAGAAGGGGACGAAGATGGTGATTATTTCATTAAATTTGATAAACAAAATATGCTCTTGAATCTGAAGGACTGCAAACCCCAATGAATTTTGCAACATTTATTTCCTGCTAAACACGCAATAACACATGATTAGTGTCAGTGGGTTTATTCAACATCTGTTGTTCACTGATATATACAACCGATTAATTACCTTGTCACCTGTGCATTTGGCAAACATCAGAGATGATTAGCTGTCAACATATGACTAGATCTGATAACGTTTCATAATAAATATATATAGTGTTAATATATTGTGTTAAAACCATGTGGTGACACCTTGTTGATGTGATGATATTATCATAGTATCATAAAAACATCAAAACAAAACTGTGATTTTGAGTTCTACAATGTACAATGATTTATATAATTAGCATCAAATTTTAAAAAACACACATTTGTTTGTCATGGTAAACCTTTTAATGATGGTTGTACCTATTAAATAATGCAATACATTTGTAAATCATTAAATAAGTTATGGTAACTTCATATTTTCATGAAATCCCTTTTGTGATGATTTGAATGTTTCTTCAATGAGAGTGAGTGATTTTGGATGTACAATTCTTTAAAATCTACTTAAGTATATCAAGAAGCTGACAAGCCATGAAATAACTGAAATACAGCTTAAAGTGGAGTTAAACTGAACTCACACAATCTACCAAACAAAATCATATTAATATATTCAATGAGCCATGCAGTTGAGTGCTTGATTTAGTATCACTCACTGATAGAGGGCGGTCGGGTAGCCTAGTGGTTAAAGCGTTCGCTCGTCACGCCGAAGACCCGGGTTCTATTCCCAACATGGGTACAATGTGTGAAGCCCATTTCTGGTGTTCCCGGCCGTGATATTGCTGAAATATTGCTAAAAGCGGCGTAAAACCATACTTACTCACTCACTCACTCACTCACTGACATAGATGTGTTGTTTTCAGGAAAGTATTATCTTGTTAGATAAAGGGATCACTCACTGTTCACCAACAATTACCAGCTTATTTCATAACTTGATAAAAAAAAGCTAAACGTTGTTTAAAGCTGCAGTTGGCAATGTTCCAGTTATCACACCCTTTAAAAAAATCAAATTTGAACCAGACAACATATCACTGAAGGGTTTGAAATTCCTTGCATCAGAGTGCCAAAGGTAGCAGTTGAAATGGCACTGTTAAATTAAGTTCCTAAAGCCCTGTTCCACAAACTGATCGTAGTGCTACGACAGTCGTATGTCTATGTTAAAGTATAGGAGCTATGACCATCTTAGAGCTACGACCACTTTGTGGAACAGGGCCCTGGATGGTCTAGTCCAGATGGTGTAGGTCGTTGCTCACTGGATATCAATCACTAGGCCCTGTTCTACAAAGTGACCGTAGTGCTACGACAGTCGTAAGTCTATGTTAAAGTATAGGAGTTACGACCGTCTTAGAGCTACGACCACTTTGTGGAACTGGGCCCTGAAGGGCACTTAGAATGACTATTTTGCAGCAAAAATGGTAATTACATGAAGCCAGTGATAAATGTCCTGTCACAAAAGTAAACTGGAAAAACACATGGAATATGAACATATAATTTACATACTGAAAATATAGTTTGCTTCTCAAACAATTCGTGGGATCCAGAATCTGAAAAAAGCATTATCGATTTCAGTTAAACGAAGATGGCAAACTAGCTCAAGGTGAAATGACATTTGCCAAAGTCAAAGATAATCGTTTGTTTGTATGTTTGTTTACACCGAACACAGAAATAGTGCAGACATATGATGGCGGTCTGGACCTGACAATCCAGTAATTGACATCATGAGCATCGAGCAACACAATTGGGATGCGATGACATGCACCAACAAGTCAGCAAGCCTGACGACCTGATCCCGTTAGTCGACTTTTACGACAAGCACAGTTGCCTTTTACGGCAAGCATGGGTTGCTGAAGACCTATTCTACCCCGTATCTTCACGAGTCCAAAGATAATCGAATGTATTGTTCTTGTTGGCACAACTGTATAATCAAAAGAGAACATCTAAATACCTTTAAGAGTGCCCCGTGGGACACTTGAAAGAAAAATCATTTCTATCCTTAGACAGAAAACATAAACAATGATCCACACCATCATTCAATCAGCCACATCACAGAGCCAGACCATCCGACCTCCTGTTGAAAGGATTGGTTCACTGAGGAAACATTCTACCCCCAAATTGCTACGAGAACCAATGGGAAGTTGCAGTTTGCAACTTCAGCCTCTAGTCCAAAGCCCAAGCAAATTTTCTTTTGGTCTAAGATAAACTTATCAACATACACTAACACGAAATAAACTGTAAATGATGCCAAAAAACATGTTCTGGTTGGCAGACGCATATCTTTTGACCCAGACTGATGTATTAGACAAATATCTAGTGATGAATAAATTTCAGATTCATAAGATACAATTGACAAATAATATTAACATCCTCATATTCATGATGTGCCAGACTTACATATTATATCCAACATTAGTCATTCATGAAACACTTAACAAACAACATTTCTGCCATGAAAATCCTTTATGACGCCAGAATCTGACAAAGTGTATTGGGCACAATAGCAAACAGAGTAGGAGCTAAATCCTTCAGTACAATCTAATTGGAACAAAGTATCACACATGGGCAACTGAGTACCCATCAGAGTTTGCCAACTGGTAATGAAAGATCTGTGTGTGTCACAAAAGAAGGTAATGGGACAGGAAAATGGCTGACAGAGACAGATGCTACGACACAGTATCTCAGCCACAAATTTTCTGGAAAAGTTAAGACAATGGCCAGCTCAACAACAACATTGAGACATACCAGCCTCGGACAAGCAAATCTAGTTACTGCACTAACACACAGATGCTACTTTTCAGAAACTTGTCCTCTGTCAAATTAAACATTCACTTTTTTAACTAAACATTCCTTTTTTGCTTTCTTTAGGAGGAATATTCTAAAACATAGTGTCAAACATGTATACTTTGTACTACTCAAAGGTTTTTAAACAACATCCAATTTTTTCCTATGACTTGTTAATCTGGTGGGTATGTCAACACACAGCCTTCCATCTGCATATGTTCTTTGACTTGTTTTGAGTAGCATATTTTTATCTTTTGTTTTAACACATTATCTCATAAATGCACTAAAAGATTGCATTTTTGTTGTATAATTGTATAATTTTATAGATTTTCAGAAATTTCCACCATAAAATGGTGGCAATTATGAATATCTGGATAAAATCGGCATAAAATCAGTTATCATAAAAAAAATAGTTATCACCATTAGCATTATTGGCTGTTTGGTTTTGAAATATAAACAATCTTTTGCATTCCATTTTATGCTGAAACTCCAAAAATTCAAATGATTATTAACTAATTATTAATTGATTATACAAAGCCCATAGCAAGAAATAACTGGTTTAAATTATTGAAGATGATTTTACAAAATTCAATGTATATTTCACTTGATCATTTTGGTGCAAAATATCATAATTATTCCACAAATATTTGCAACCTATGCATGTTTATTGTGTAAATTGGATTGGCCTTGAAAGACTTGAAAGACTTGTGTTGATTACAAAAATCAGACATACAATGAAATTATAGGAGTACCACCACTACACATGGCTAAGTATATTGATTAACTAAACACTATTCTCTGATTGAATAATTATATATGTTTTTTCGATTAATGTTGCTTACTCTGACATAGAGCACTGTAGTAAATGGCTAAAACATAAATGGACAGAAAAAAACATTTATGTCCAAAAACCCCTCATCTCCCAAAGGTAAGTGTTTAAGTTTTTTTCAATCCCAAGATGTCCAATAAGTGTCAAAATATCAAGGCTTTATGAATAAGTGTCATGACCGGCAGTTAATGATTTCTACACTGTAAATGATATGAGACAAAAATACATATGTTCAACATGATTGTCAGTTTATTGATATTTTTTGACAGAGTGATCCATTATGACAATTAATCAAAGATGAAAATAACTCTCTCATTTGGAAAATACACTACCAAGCAAACGAACGTATACACCCATGTTTGATGAAAAATGAAACAAACAAGGTTATTCCATGGTGATGTATTTGATACAGGTATCATAGCTGTGTTTTGGGCCTGAAGTTTGCAGTGTCGATCATGTTAGCTGTTTTCAGCATAGTAACGTTTCGATAACGTTTGTAATGTTTTCCTCAAAGACAAATTTCAAGTGCATACTTTCTTTTGCACAGAAGTTTAGGCCTGTCTTGGTAACAGATAAAAGACCCTTCATATTCTTAAATTCGTCCCTTCCACATCCCATCCATACGACACTATCCTGCTCTGTCAGGCCCGCTCAACCCCGCCCTGCCCTGCCCTGCCCTGCCCTGCCCTGCCCTGCACTGCCCTGGCCTGCCCTGCCCACCTAAAACCCCACTCCGTCTTGCACCAGTGTACACTGATAGCATTAAAATTAACCTGTGAGTATTATATTTACAACAGCTCTTGTTATTGCCCATGACAAACTGATATTTTCTTAAAACCCTTTTTTTTACATGAAAACCCTTTTTTTACATGATAATATTTAGGTAGGATAAAATCCTTGCTTACATATGCACTGGTCACCACTTCTATATCAATCTTCAGTAGTGTGTGTAAGATCTGTGTGTGTCACAAAAGAAGGTAATGAGACAGGAAAATGGCTGACAGAGACAGATGCTACAACACAGTATCTCAGCCACAAATTTTCAGAAAAAGTTAAGACAATGGCCAGCTCAACAACAACATTGAGACATACCAGCCTCGGACAAGCAAATCTAGTTACTGCACTAACACACAGATGCTACTTTTCAGAAACTAGTCCTCTGTCAAATTAAACATTCACTTTTTTAACTAAAAATTCCTTTTTTGCTTTCTTTAGGAGGAATATTCTAAAACATAGTGTCAAACATTGCTCAACAACAACATTGGTGACGTTGTGTAATTCAAGTATCACTTCTACCAGATTGTTGAACATACTTTTGTAGCCCACGTGAACATGAGATATACTAAAAAATAGCTGTGTATGCTTACATTATACCTTTGGGTGTTAAAGAGTTCTGAGGTGGAAAGTGTTACACCTGTGCAAAAGATCAGTTTACCTGTGACGAGAGTGGGCCAAATTGATCTTTAACCGGAACCTGTGTCTCCGGCGCTGAGAGCAGTGATCTGTTGAAACATATCGACAGAAAGGAGATTACAAAGGAAAGCACATCTACCGATATGACTCCTGCATTAGTGGGTGATCGATGGCCATATTATACGCGCAGAACAAATATGTAACAAGCAGTTTGTTGTTTTGTGTTAATAATGTCAAACTTCTTTAGTTTTATGGTTAATGGATTGTAACAGAACTTAACTAAAAATAATTCAAATTATTTTGTTTGTCTTTTGTATTCCTGATGAATTAGAAAAATGATAGGGTACAACTACAAAATAGAATGAAAACAACCTTGCCATTTTTAAATGTAAGCTGTTCAAACTAAATGAACCTTGTTATTCATAAATGTAAACTGTTTAAACTAAAACACCTTCTTATTTATAAATGCTAACTGTTCAAACTAAAAAAAATATATTATTCTTAAATGTAAACTTTTCATACTGAAAAAAACCTTGTTAGTTTTTAATGTTAACTGGTCACATTAAAACAAACCTTATTTTTAAATGTTAACAGGTCAAACTCAAATTACAGCAAAAATAATACCACATTGATGATGACAATAAACTGGACTAACCAATACAATATTTAATGTGACATACAAAAAATATTCAGATAAATTATTATTTTAAATATTAATTTTGTAAAAAAGTCTAGAAATTATAACATCAAAAAGGTGTTGCCTTACATAGTTAAATGTACTGAATTTACTGATAACAGGGGGCTTTTATTCCTTACTCATAATGTATATATTTATCTGCTGTTGAATGAAGGTGAGGTGAAATGGGTTTAATGTGCGTTCAAGATTGTTGCACTTGTGTGCATGCACATGTGTGTGCGGATGTGTGGGTGTGGCTGCTTGTACAAGACCAGACAAATGCCCGTTATAGTGCTAGCCCACTGAGATCTAAACAAAAGTGACAAAAAGCATTTCCATAACCATAGTGAGTGAGTGAGTATGGTTTTACGCCGCTTTTAACAATATTCCAGCAATATCACGGTGGGGGACACCAGAAATGGGCTTCACACATTGTACCCATGTCGGGAATCGAACCCGGGTCTTCGGCGTGACAAGCGAACGCTTTAAGCACTAGGCCACCCGACCACCCCTCAGTAATCATAAGAAATCTTTAATGAAAGCAGAGTCAATTGTATAATTCTGACTATATCATAAGTGTGTGTTCACGAATCCCTATCAAATAGTGATTATATCAGGTGTTTGCAAAAACATGAGCATTACAATACACTGACCTACTGGTGCACCATCACAAACACATGCAAAGGCAAGGCAATTGTTCACCTGACAACTGAATCATTGTTCAAAGCAGCATTAAACCCAACTCACTCAATTATTGCATGATCATGTAACCCAAAACATATACATTTACTACATCACAAAAATGTATAAATAAGGTTTTATTTTTGTTGCTCAAAACCTCACTCAGCAATATTTCATCTATATGACATTGGTCTATAAAAATCAAGACTGGACCAGACAATTCAGTGATTGATAACACAGGCGTTGGTCCACGCAGTTGGGATACGATAACAACCAAGACACCGAGCCTGTCCACCCGATCTATTCAGTAGACTCCTATGACAAGCATGGGTTGTGAGGGACCTATCTTCTACATGGAATGTTGACTGGTTAATTAGGCTTCATGTATACATGCATTTGAAAGGGTAATACAATGGAGTGTCAGCATAATGCGGGAATAAAATTTCAAATTAATGCATGTCAGATATTTTGAGTGAGTGATGCAGGTCTCAGACGTTTACCACTTCGGTGGAACCCACGAGCATAGGTATGTTACTGACAAACATAATCGGGGTGAACCAGGATTCAAACCCACAATCGTAGATTTCTGGCATGCCCAAGGGATGCAACTCTGCACAGCAAATTGTGGCGCCTTAGATAACTGGGCCACCTGTGCCCTCCAACTTAAAGAATCAAGATCACAATCAGGGCAAATCTGGGATTCAAACCCAAGCACAGTGGATCCTGGCCAGAATATCAACTCTGCATCTTATACCACTGTGCCAACTGTGCCTTTCGACAACATCCTGGGTAGCTACAGATCCTGAAAGTAAAGTCATATTTAGACCAGACAAACCAGTGATTGATATCATGTGCAACAATCCACGCCATAATCAACCAAGTCACCGAGCATGAACATTCAGTCCATTTGGTCACCTCGCTCTACCAGCAAAGGCAAATGGTAACCAATTCTGACCCAGAATCCCCACATGGTAATTTTCTGATGTTATGAATGAAGAAAGTTCATATTAATTTTTATTACCCATTGGGTTAGAAATAACCGAGTTCATAATAAATATGCACTCATGTAAATATTACTACATTATCCGGATGGCATTGTTGACATCATTTGAACCATATTGTAATGTAACGTTTGAGACGTCACATGATATATAAACGATATAGCTGAAGACTGTTGACACCATTAACACAGCAGTCATGATAAGTGCATTTTTCTAAAAGAGAGCTTAAAATGATTAAAAAATAATGGGTAATAAAAAAATCATTACACTCAATCATTTTATGAAACTATTCATGTAATACTCCCACCCTCGCTCGGGAATTAACACACTCGTTTCATAAAATCTGAATGACACACATGCTCGTATCTCTATACACTAAGTGAGTTGTGTTTAACCCGGTTATGAATTTTTTTCCAGTTAAATCAGGGCATGTCAGCTTGAGAAAATCCCAAAGTGATCCAGGTCTTAATATTAATATATACTGTTTTCAGGTCATGGAACAGTGGTCAAACAGCCAAGAAATATTCAATATGTATAACTTAAAACATATAAGCCAAAGCTTAAAGGGGCAGTCAGGTAGCCCAGTGGTTAAAGCGTTCGCTCATCACGCCGAAGACCTGGGTTCAATTCCCGACATGGGTACAATGTGTGAAGCCCATTTCTGGTGTCCCCAGCCATGATATTGCTGGAATATTGCTAAAAGTGGTGTAAAACCATACTCACTCACTGACTCCAAAGCTTAGAAGAGTTCTCTAGCCTGTATGAAAACAAGAAGCTTGATAAATGTCATGCAGTTCTGGCCTAATACTTTTTCATATTCTTGTATAGCATCATTCATGACAAATCAATGAGCTTATGTAACACATATGAAACTACATGCCGCTACAGTTGACACGGTCATTATTTATTTATATGTCAAAATGAATGAACACCTCCCTGTTAGCTGATACAGCAATAAAGGCAGATGCGGAGGTCACAGACAACACACAGAACAAGATCTCAGTCTGAAAATAGGACATAGATTTCTTGTAAGTCTCTGCACAATCTGCCCAGCTGATAACCAATCAATACTCTTTATGAAGAACATGTAATAAGCATCGATATCGTGAAATCTTCCTCGGACGTGACCTTGACCTTTGAGCTGAACCGTGTATGCTACTGGAAAGTCAAACACAATTACAAAGAATTAATCGAGCAAATTCAAAGAACACACATCATGGAGATGGGATATTGAGAAATCAGTTTAATTAAACAGGTTAGCTGAGACAGACTTACTGAGAAAGGCTTTAATTACAGAAGTAACCAGTAGGGCTGGGAATCGAGGACAATCATGCTAAATGCCTTGCCATGGCATCCAGTTGTAACAGAATATAAGAGATCTTTATAAACAAAGTTAGGGAGTAGGCTTTCACGCATGCCATCTGAGCTTCCAGCTTGGGTTTGAGAAATTGGCAAAAATTCCAAATCTTTATGAGACATAGAATAAACTTGGTTATCAACAATCCGCCTGGAAGATAGTCTAATTTTTGTTATAAGAAACAATACATTTTCAAGAACAGAACTGTCAATTGTAATGTTTCAAGTTTCGTTCATGGATGATTATCATCTTTCATGGAGCAGCGGCACAGGTTTGTTTCACTTTTAACCATTATTTCTGACAGAACCACCAAGTGTGTGTCAATCCAACATCTTACTCCTGAAATATGTTCCAGTGTCCTAAAACACTACCTTATCCAATGGATGCCAATCACGATAGATTACCAGTTATTCTTTTTATGCAGTCTATCATTTCAACAGGAAACTGAGTATTTTACCCACAATTCAATTTTTCGACTCTTCGGAGCCATCACAGCTAGGGTCTGGTTCACTTTTTATTTCAGGATATCTCTGAAGCTTCAAGGAGTCTGACCTTATGTAAGATTTACCCAGCATATTCGGAGAATCTAAAAATTGAATTTATTCGCCCCTGGCGTGAGAAGGGTCCTCTCTCCGGAGACTTGTGAGATACATATACGTTCTCAATGAGGGGTACAAGAGTACGAGAGTCTACTAGGAAGTGTTATAGTCACAGGCGAAGCTGGTAATCCCCATTGAGTCAACATATTGATCTTACAGTAAATGATGTTTGAAAAAAATCGAACTCGTACCATGAATATTATGTCTCCGTGGGAGCAAATTGTCTCAACGTGAGATTAAAGCCATGGCAAGAAAGTGATTGCATGCTCTTGTCAGACACTTGTCGTAAAACATTCATGAAGAAATGTGTTTGTGTCAATATGCACATCTACATGCGATTCCTCCCAACAGTCAACTTTCCCAGCATTTAAATTACGTTTTTTCCTTTAATATAACATTTGCTCCGAACAGGTGATAAATAAAAGACTGGAAAGACTCTGAAAAACATTGAATGTGATGAAGTGTTCCACCATAAGTGTTGTGTGGGACACAAAAATAGGGGTGAATCTTCCATTGTGAAAAAATAAGGTTTTCTTCACACCAGACAAAATCAATTCAAAGGCATTAAACCAAATTGAAAATCACCCACAAATTTAATGTCTTTGGTTGCAATTGATTTTAATTTCTGAGATAAAGCCCCAAATTAGGAACAATTATTCATCTCAGTATAAGATCTGAAGGGAAGGCAATAATTGATTCACTTTGGCCAAACTTCAGAACATTGAATATATTGAAACATAATCATCATACTACTGCATGGCCTGTTTTTTGAAAATCAGGAAGTAATTAATTGTTTCAGTGATGCTTATATAATTTTCGAAGTCCTTATAATTAAATGTTTCTGTTAAAAAAACAATGTTTGGATTGTTGTATATTCCATTGTTTGTTGTTAGCTTGTTGGTTGGTTGGTTTGTTCAAAATGTTTCAGCTATATGATGACAGTCTGTAAATCGAGTCTGGACCAGACGATCAAGTGATTGATATCATCAGTATTGATCAATGCAATTGGGTTACCATGGAAACAGTGAACTGACATCACAACATGGCTGTATGTAGTAAAAACACTTTTGACAAACATAGTTTGTTGTTCAATGCAATTAAACTAGCACACTGGGATTCCCTCTGGCCAAGACTTCACCTAACCTGAAACAGTGGTAGTTTTTTGCAGCACCTCGGACATAAAATAGATTTCTTTCTCAAAACTTCTTTCTCAGAATGGGAGGTACATATTACAGTCACTTACATACTATAAAGAAGAAAAAATGGTAAATGCTTATATTGAGAAATGTTTAAGGGCAACCTCAAAACATTTTTGAAATTCTATCTTCTGTTATTTTCCCCAAGCAAGCTCTGTGGTCTAATGGATACAGTATATGCCCCGAGAAAAGAAGGTAGTTGGTTCCATCCTTGGTTGCATAATACCAAAAGATGTTATAAAATGGTACTTGTTGTTACCTTGCCTGGTGCTTGGCATTAAGAGGATAAAACAAGGAATGGTAGGCTCGGAGTCAGTATTCTGTGTCAGAGTGGTGTATCAATTTTAAACTGTGGCAATTTTAAAAATGTGTCGTATAAAAACAAGCATAAGTCTAGACCAGTACAAGCAGCCACACACACATGTGCATGCACATCGCTATATAAGTGCAATAATCTTGAGCACAATGTTAAACCCTATTTCACCCCATCTCAGCTAGAAAAAATGTTTAAATGAAGACCTAGCCTGGTTTAATTGTACTAATACCATCAGAGTTGATACAGTCAACAATGCCAAATGGACCAAACATCTGCTATAATGTACCAAATTATAATCCCTAACTTATTAGTTGAACAGATTTTCAAGGTTGACTGCAGTTCATTGTGTAGACTTGGCATTGCTTGGCACAAGCATCAGCTTAATATACATCAATATACAGTCCAATTACCTCGTCTGACAAAGGATTTGATTCACTTCAGTACATGGCTAACACCTTTCCAATAGACTACTGTAAATTGTGTGAAAACAACTTACAAAAACACATCCCTAAGTGATGTGCTCCTTGTCGGTCACAAAGCACCATCTCAGCTATAATTGATGATCATCCCAGTGGGCAATAGCAGTGTCCCACTGACAAGTCCACAAAACGATCTTACCGCTAAGATGATCGTAACTCATATACTTTAACATAGGCTTACGACAATCATAGCATTAAGATCGCTTTGTGGAACAGGCCTCTGGTCAGACATACAGGCCTAGCAGTCATTTGAGATGAACAGACAAAGGTGCCATAGGAGTCATAGGAGCAAGGTCTGACATACAGCCACAGGGGCCAGCTAGGCCAGACATACAGATTGAGGAGCCACAAGAGCTGGATCAGGCATACAGGCTGTGGAGCCACAGAAGCCATGACAAGCATACAGAGTTAGGAGCCTGAGGTGCCAGGTCAGGCATACAGACTTAGGCGCCAGTTCAGGCATACAGTCTTAGGAGCCAGTTCAGGCATACAGACTTAGGAGCCAGTTCAGACATACAGGGTTAGGAGCCCTATGTGCCAGTTCAGACATACATACTTAGGAGCCTAAGGTGCCAGGTCAGGCATACAGACTTAGGAGCCAGTTCAGGTATACAGACTTATGAGCCAGTTCAGGCATACAGACTTAGGCGCCAGGTCAGGCATACAGACTTAGGAGCCTAGGTCAGGCATACATGGTTAGGAGCCCTAGGTGCCAGTTCAGACATACAGACTTATGAGCCAGTACAGGCATACAGACTTAGGAGCCAGTTCAGACATACAGGGTTAGGAGCCCTAGGTGCCAGTTCAGACATACATACTAAGGAGCCTAAGGTGCCAGGTCAGGCATACAGACTTAGGAGCCAGTTCAGGTATACAGACTTATGAGCCAGTTCAGGCATACAGACTTAGGCGCCAGGTCAGGCATACAGACTTAGGAGCCTAGGTCAGGCATACATGGTTAGGAGCCCTAGGTGCCAGTTCAGACATACAGACTTATGAGCCAGTACAGGCATACAGACTTAGGAGCCAGTTCAGACATACAGGGTTAGGAGCCCTAGGTGCCAGTTCAGACATACATACTAAGGAGCCTAAGGTGCCAGTTCAGGCGTACAGACTTAGGAGCCAGGTCAGGCATACAGACTTAGGAGCCAGTTCAGACATACAGGGTTAGGAGCCCTAGGTGCCAGTCAGACATACATACTTTGGAGCCTAAGGTGCCAGGTCAGGCATACAGACTTAGGAGCCTTAGGCGCCAGGTCAGGCATACAGACTTAGGAGCCTTAGGTGCCAGGTCAGGCATACAGACTTAGGAGCCTAAGGTGCCAGGTCAGGCATACAGACTTAGGAGCAAGTTCAGGCATACAGACTTAGGAGCCAGTTCAGACATACAGACTTAGGAGCCAGGTCAGGCATACAGACTTAGGAGCCTAAGGTGCCAGGTCAGGCATACAGACTTAGGAGCCAGGTCAGGCATACAGACTTAGGAGCCACGTCAGGCATACAGACTTAGGAGCCTTAGGTGCCAGGTCAGGCATACAGACTATTGAGTCGCAGGAGCCATGTTAGATAAACAGGCGGAGGAGCCACAAGAGACAGATCAGGCATACAGCCAACGAGTCACAGGAGCTTTAGCATATCCTACATGTAATCACCAGTCTTTGAAAACAGAAATGACTGTGGCTCAGCTATAAAACCATAAATGATCCAAGAGAACAGAAGCAAGTCAACATCAGGAGGAGGCATACTGAGTCCTCAGACTTCTGACTCAAGTGCAAGCTCCCTGGCTGCAAGATACTGCCATAGACCAAAGGAATCTTCAAGAAAGCATTCAAGATTTCTATGTTCCTAATATCCTTGCGTGTGTAGCAAGGCTTCAAATTGTCCTTTTCCGTTAAATATGATAATGGGCATATTCTTGCAGCGTCCTAATGGCAAGGTGTCCATCATCTGCAGTTTTATATCAAAGACCAAAGCTTTCAACAGAACTTGTATGCAAGTGCAGTATTTCATTTGTTCTTTACTGATCTATAAGAAGCAAGCACCTCAGGTATTCTCCTTCAGTGTTGCGATGGGTAGAGTTTTTAATCCAAAAATCCAAAGGGTAGAAAAAAGGGTCATGTTTTTTTATTTAGGTTGCAGGGTTGTGATGCTGATGTGGATATTTGGTGATCAGGATGAGGTCTTTTGATTTACAAGCTGTGGTTTTAATTGCTATGTCAGCTTGTTTCCCCATGACAGTGAGCCAGTGAGTTTGGTCTTAGTTATATCACAGCATGTCAGTGTGGGAGGATAGCCCGAAGTGATGCAGGTCTAAAACATTTACCACTTTGATCAAACCTCCATGGTGCTGAAAAAAGAATAGAAACATAATCAGGGCAAATCTGTCACTGAAACCTTTGATGACAAACTGAGTCACTGGGAACAAAAATAAATGCATATTTTTTAATACAAATGAATACAGGTGCATATTACTTTCTTTGTTAGTAAGCTGCTGAATTGTGGTGTCCATGGTAGATATAATGCTATTTTGATGTCAGAAGTAGTTTGTTTGTTTATTTTTCAATGCCGCACTCAGCAATATTCCAGTTGTATGACGGCAGTTTGTAAATAATCGAGTCTGGACCTGACAATCTAGAGATTGACATCATGATGTCATACATCAACCAAGTCAGCAAGCCTGACCACCTGATCCCGTTAGTCACCTCTTCTGACAAGCATAGTCTTTATACATCCATGCAATACAGCACAAGATTTAGACCAGAGAGGTGAAATGGATTTTCTCCTCCACCTTGCTAAAAAAAAGGCCCCCACAGCTTCATACATAAAGCTAAGTTAATCAGGAATTGCAATCCTGGACCACAAAGAGTTGACAAGCCTTCTGGCAGGTTCTGATAATGATGACTTCTGAGTTTGACACGTTGACCTAGGCACTGCATGACCGGAAGGCTAAAATCTTTTTCTGTCTTTGCATCTACTTGTGAACTTAAACAATTACCACGTATCAAGGTCATGTGAAATGGGTGTGTGCGTACCTGCATGCGTGCCTGCCTGCGTGCCTGCCTGCGTGCCTGCGTGCCTGCGTGCCTGTGTGTGGCTGCTTTATACTAGTCCGGACTGATGCTGATTTATAATGCTAGCCCATTGAGATACCATGCTGCAATTTGACATGAATACCCTACTCAGACACAGCATACTGACTCCAAGCTGACAAGTCCTTGTTTTAGCCCCGTAATGCTGAGTGACAGACAGGGTAACAACAAGGACCATCATTTAACATCTTTTGTTTGATGCAGCCAGGGATCACTCATCACAAAAAAACAAAACTTTTTGCACAAATTCCCTTGTTTGATTTATCCAATCAGAGCAGAAATTCTGGTTCATTTATAGCATTAAGAAACAGATGAACAAGGAGGGAAGCACCACTGGAGTCCATGGGGATGCTTAGTTCTTGACTACATGTCTGATCCACAGATGTCACATGGATGTTATTTTTAAGGAAGTCCAGCATTTTACATTTTGTTTTCACAGTAAACTTCAGATGACATTTGCTTTCATATTTGTTAATTGTCTTGGGCTGAAACACTTTTAAACCAAGACAATAACAAGTCATATTTTGATAAATGAGTATGGTCTTAGTATTCCAGGAGTTCTAAATCTTTTATGGAATGTGATTGATTTCAGCAAAAGATATTGTTCATGTGACCCTGGAAAAATAATAAAATAGCATTTGCATAATTTGTAACATAATTACTTCTTTGCTCTGTACATCAATAATTTGGGCTCTTTTCATCATAAAATTTGTTTCCCCAAATGAAACAATTTATCAGTGAAAGGACATGCAGAGAGAAGGATGAAAATTGATTATTCATGCCGCATCATTACCACAAGGAATTTTCAACATTCCTGCTTAGCAATTGAATTTTGACTCTTAATGTTTGTAAAACAAAGTGTTGAATAAAGACTTCGCATGACTACAAATTTTCGTACATGAGACAAATTCTATGGTTGACCAACACAGCTACTTTATTCTGTTAATGAAATCTTTTAAAAAAATGCTTCTTATAATCAGCAGGTTTGCAGGAAGGAATGATTTCTTCTCTTGAAATACAGAAGAAAAATTTGAGTTTCTTCTACCATTTCACTTGCTAGATCAATGGTGTATCGGATATGGGCTTCCCAAGTCTCTACTATTGACACCTCCTGTCTTTCATCCTTAATTAGTTCTGTTCTCTACCATTGGCAAAGGTATTTCTTCAAGACATAAAAATCAAGTGTGGCTTAGTTTTGGTTGATAAAGAAATCTGCATTGTAGCTAACAGAGTGTGAGTATGAATCTAATTATTGGGCATTTGTAAAGGAAAAACTACAAGCCAATCAGCAGCTGAAACACATTTGAGACTTCAGGGATGCTGAGCTGTGAATACAGAGATGAAGTTATGGTAACAATGAGCTACAGATTCATGCATTTACTTCACAGTTGAAGGATGCAGTTGAATTCTGAACTAATGATGTGATTTGTGATAGTAATGTGACATATGGGTCATCACTTGTTGAATCTTTGTATTCAAGACTGCAGTTAAACTTCACTAGGATCTGTGATGGTGAAGGGAAAATTGGGGTCATCACTTGTTGAATCTTTGTATTCAAGACTGCAGTTGAACTCCACTAGGATCTGTGATGGTGAAGGGAAAATTGGGGTCATCATGCACTTGTTGAATCTTTGTATTCAAGACTGCAGTTGAACTCCACTAGGATCTGTGATGGTGAAGGGAAAATTGGGGTCATCACTTGTTGAATCTTTGTATTCAAGACTGCAGTTGAATTCCACTAGGATCTGTGATGGTGAAGGGAAAATTGGGGTCATCACTTGTTGAATCTTTGTATTCAAGACTGCAGTTGAACTCCACTAGGATCTGTGATGGTGAAGGGAAAATTGGGGTCATCACTTGTTGAATCTTTGTAAGTAAGGGTGCAGTTGAATTCCGAACTCACGTTGTTATTTGTGGAGGTATGTGACACATGGGGCCATAAAAGTGTCGAATCTTGTTGAATTCAGTTGAATGTTGACCCCATTGCTGATGTTTGATGGTATTGAAACATATGAGGTGATAACTTGTTGAATCTTTGTATTCAAGAGTGCAGTTGAGTTTTGAATTCTGAATTCATGTTATTTGTGCAGGTTTGTGACAGATGGGGTTGAAAATACTTGGATCTTGTTGAATTCAGTTGAAGTTTAATCACATTGCAGATCTGTGATGGTACTGTGGCAAATTCATCACTATAGGTTATATCATATGGAACACTGCAGTTTAGTGAGTGTGTGTGGAATTTGATATGATTTGTGGAAAACCTCTTTGTTGAAACCCACAAGTATGCTTACGCTGCTGCCACAAAATGATAAAAATTTGGACATTTATAGTACTTAAACCAACATTCAGAAAAGCTAAGCAACACCACTTTTCTTAGAGAATCGCAACACCTTCGACAGCTCTGCCACCGATTCCCATTGATGTGTAGAAGCACACATGAATTATCACATTGAAATGACTTGAGGATTTGAATCTGGGTTTGCCCAGGACCTTGTTGACCACTGAGTCCCACCCTACTCCCATGATCATGTACATGACACAGAGAATTATCTCATGGAAATGGCTGGAGGGTTACACAGAAAAAAATATGTCTTCCTTCTTTGTCAGACTCAGGGAAGAATATGATGAAACTTGACAAAATCTGAAACTAGGAATACTTTTTTCTTCAATTATTCCCAGGACAAAGTGTTAAGGAATGAGAGAGTGCAGTGGCATTGAAAACTTACCATTCATAAAAAATCCAGTTTTTAATGAAAGAGCTTTAGCTTCTCAGCATCAGCAAGAAATAGGATCCCAGAGGAAAACTTTATAATTGACCTTAAGTGCATTATTTAACTGCAGCCCCCTGGGAACAACTCTCCTGCTCAGACAATAGCTTTTGTCATTCTCCAGGGATGAAAACTACAGATGGGACTTTGTTTCTTAAGCATGTTGTTAACTTAGAACCTCCTACGTAACGCTACTGTCGACTGGAAAGAGGCCCAATTCATTTGGCATGGACTAGGTGTTTGAAGAAGAACTGCAAACCTCCAGAGTATAGGAGTGATATAATGATCTGTACACAACAAGTGTCAGTCTGGCCTTAATGATACTGTAATTTCCTGATTAGATATTGGAACTTCCATACACACCGTGAAGGGAGGGAAACAAAGTCCAAATCAATGTCCAACCAGTCTCAACGTCGCTATTAACAAATTTGATGCACGCTCACAGCTCCAACAATCATGTGAGATGTGCATGGTGCTACCAATTCCAGGCAAATCTGGTGCCATCCTGTATCAACACTGAGGCATGGTGATGGTCTTTTGGCATGATCAGGATCATGTGACGGGGCTAAAGGATATTGTGTGATTGACTGATGTTAGTCAAGGATGCAGTTAATGTGGCAATATTTCCTGCTTTCTTCCTTGAACTAGAAGATGTTACTCCTTGTGTCATCCTTCCGCTGGAGAAACTTCAAGTTTAATGCTCTTTAAATAATACGGTAAAGATTTGATAATTTTGTAGTCATATTACCCATGGGTATATGATGATTTTTCTTTTCTGTAATTTCTCCCTGAGCATTAATTTTTTTCTTCAAGCTGATTGGCCAGTTTGTTCCATTGGTTTGTTGTTTGCAAAGAAGCACAAAGCAAAGGGATGTTATATAACCACATTGTTGCAAAGAATTGAAGTTATATCATCCATTATTCATGACATCATAAATGATTGAATGTGATGTCATTCTAACAATAGACAAATTGAGTTGATTTCTCCACTTCAGATCAGCTGGATACTCACATTTTTCAACATTTTCAAAGAAAAAAAAAGACTATGGGTAATATAAAGACTAACATACTGCAACTCGGAATTACAGAATATATGTCCCTTTACGGTTGGTCGGTTGATTTGTTGTTGAACGCCGCAATCAGGGCAAATCTGTCATTGAAACCTTTGATGACAAGTTCCTGGCACAGCGCATTGTGGTCCATTGGAAAACTGAGTCACTGGGAACAAAAATAAATGCATATGTTTTAATACAAATGAATACAGGTGCATATTACTTTCTTTTTGAGTAAGCTGCTGAATTGTGGTGTCCATGGTAGATAAAATGGTATTTTGATGTCAGATGAAGTTTGTTGGTTGTTTAACGCCGCAATATTCAAGCTATATGACGGCGATCTGTAAATAATCGAGTCAGGACCAGACAATCCAGTGATTGACATCATGAGCATCAATCCACGTAATTGGGATCGATGACATGCATCAACTATGTCAGCGAGCCTGACCACCCGATCCCATTAGTCGCCTCTTACGACAAGCATAGTCACCTTTTACAGCAAGCATCGGTTCTGAAGACCTATTCTACCCTGGATCTTCACGTGTCTGTCCCTTTACAATTACTGTTGACAATTCCCCACCAAGTGCAGTCTATTACCATCTTTTACACACCATGGGAATGGGGTAATATTGGAGTATTGTTTGTATGAGACCTTGAGTTGATGTGCTCTTCTGTTCAATTCACACACGATTTCGCCTAAATTAATTTTAACAATATTGAATGAAAATTTGGAGAAAAAAATAAAATGTAGAGTACAAAAATAAGTCCAGGTGATAAAAAGTATTAATAATATTCCTTGTCATGTTTGCATCTATGATGCTTATTAAGAATCAGATAGTGTAATAACAACATTAACGTCATACTTCAGAATTGATTTGTTGACATGCTGTTTCCATGGTAATGTCTTTGCATTGGGGTAGCAACAAACAAACTCATTGTTTGCAGGTGTTAACACCCCTCTACACAGCTGTAGTTTTCTATTTTTAAATGTGCATGATACACCCAAAATACAGTTGATGGCAGACAGACAGATTTATTTGTTTGTTGTTTAGCACCACACTCAGCAATATTCCAGCTATATGACCTATTGTACAAAATACATTTGCATCATATATATATTTATCTAAGATAATACAGTAGATGAGTCACATAGAAATAGTCCAGAAGGCTGGTTTCCAAACTATTCTGGTTCAGATTAATGGTATACAAAGGGTAGCATTCTTCTTGTCACTGTGCCTTGGGCTAATAGATAATGGTAGTGCTGGCACTGCTGGGGCCATCGTTTATTGTGCGAGCTCTTCGGGTGTGAACTTGGTGGCTACTGATTTCTTAGGTGACAGTCATTGCATAAATCTACTTAATAATACACAATGGGACATCAATGTATTGGGAGTACTGAAATTCCACTGTAGCACAGGTGTATCTGTTATAACCATTCCCTGTATGACATAGGCAGGTGTATCTGTTATAACCATTCCCTATATGACATAGGCAGGTGTATTTGTTATAACCATTCCCTGTATGACATAGGCAGGTGTATCTGTTATAACCATTCCCTGTATAACATAGGCAGGTGTATCTGTTTTAACCATTCCCTGTATGACATTGCCAGGTGTATCTGTTATAACCATTCCCTGTATGACATAGGTAGTTGTATCTGTTATTACGATTCCCTGTATGACATTGCCAGGTGTATCTGTTATAACCATTCCCTGTATGACATAGGCAGGTGTATCTGTTATAACCATTCCCTGTATGCCCCAGGCAGGTGTATCTGTTATAACCATTCCCTGTATGACACAGTCAGGTGTATCTATTATAACCATTCCCTGTATGACATTGCCAGGTGTATCTGTTATAACCATTCCCTGTATGCCCCAGGCAGGTGTATCTGTTATAACCATTCCCTGTATGACATAGTCAGGTGTATCTATTATAACCATTCCCTGTATGACATTGCCAGGTGTATCTGTTATAACCATTCCCTGTATGCCCCAGGCAGGTGTATCTGTTATAACCATTTCCTGTATGACATAGGTAGATGTATCTTTTATAACCATTCCCTGTATAACATAGGCAGATGTATCTGTTATATCCAAATTTTGATCTTAGAATTGCAGACATTATCAAGGCAAAAAATATCAGCCTCGTGAGTGAGTGAGTTGGATTTAACGCCGCTTTTAACAGTATTCCTGTTATATCATGGCATGTCAGCTTAATGTGGGAGGAAAGCCCGAAGTGATGCAGGTCTCAGACGTTTACCACTTCAGTGAAACCCACGAGCATGGGTATGGTGGTGACAAACCTAGAAACATAACCGGGGCGAACCGGGACTCGAACCCACAATCATAGGTTTCTGGCGTGGCCAAGGGACACAACTCTGCACAGCGAATTGTGGCACATTAGACGACTGGGCCATCCATGCCACCATCATTTTTGTAGCTGTACAAAGACTTAACTGCACCATGGTTCAAAAGTAAAAGTTAATCAAAGTTCAAAACTAAAAACTCAAACCTGTAGAGGGACAGTACACATTATCAAGACATCACATTCAGCCACAGACCTGATGAAGGTCACTTCTGCAGAAAAAGTGCAAATTGCATTTTTGACAATTTGAGAACAAGATGTAAACATGCTCCACAGACACAGTGGAGGAATGTAGACTCTGAAAAAGAACAAAAGTATTATAGAATTAGCTGTCTTGCAAAACCACATTGTGTGGCTCAGCAAATGGAAGTGTCAGGTACGGATCTTGACATGTTGTGCATGCAATTAGTGATGGCTGGGGCTGTGTCAATGAGGAGGATTTCACTCTTTGGGTTATTATCTGGTTTTCAAATTTCTTTTGTGAAAACTCCAGGTTGTAATGTTTTGGAATTAGAAATTATTTTTTTTGAAAAATGTTGACAAATGAGCCATGATCAATAAGCCACTCTGACTAGTCTTTCTGTTTGGTGTATTGGTGCATAACAGTGAGTGAGTGAGTTGGATTTAACGCTGCTTTTAACCGTATTCCAGTTATATCACAGCGTGTCAGCTTAATGTGGGAGGAAAGCCCCAGTGATGCAGGTCTCAGACTTTTATCACTTCAGTGAAACCCACAAGCATGGGTATTGTGCTGACAAACCTAGAAACATAATCGGGATGAACCAAGATTCGAATCCATAATCATAGGTTTCTGGCATGCCCACGGGACGCAACTCTGCACAGCGAATCACGGCGCCTTAGAGCGAGCGAGTGAGTGAGTGAGTATGGTTTTACGCCGCTTTTAGCAATATTCCAGAAATATCACAGCGGGGGACACCAGAAATGGGCTTCACACATTGTACTCATGTCGGGAATGGAACCTGGGTCTTCGGCGTGACGAGCAAACGCTTTAACCACTAGGCTACCCGACCGCCCCCGGTGCCTTAGACAACT
The DNA here is from genome assembly GCF_022045235.1 of Haliotis cracherodii. Lineage (NCBI taxonomy): Eukaryota > Metazoa > Mollusca > Gastropoda > Lepetellida > Haliotidae > Haliotis > Haliotis cracherodii. The sequence goes on along the minus strand of NW_027266264.1, from coordinate 55,728,892 downwards.
GGGCCATCCGTTCCCCCAGTGCTGCATAACAGAGTTGCAGGGTCTGGAATGAGAGTAACCTCCCTTTCATACATGTATGCATATGGATGGACACGATCGATAGATATCAATCAAATAAATGTTATGTTCGATCATTGACCATTTCACAAACATTTGAAGAAATAACTATTTGGCACATTTTGGAGAGGTCATAAAGTATGATAACATTTGTCGGAATATAGAAGAAATTGCTCTTTAAATTTGATATATTCTTCTAATTTTCAATGTTTTAGGGAAGACGGATGTTTAATGCAATTTTTTCAGAAAAGGATATTACCTCAGTTGATGGTCTCATTTATCAACATGGCATAAGACAGTTTTTACAGACATTGTAAGGTCACTTTACACATGTGTAATATTCTTTATATGATCTACACAAGCATCTGACAGCAAATATTTAGTTTATAACATGGTTGATAGATTTTAAATTGGATCAAAATTAACCTTTTGGAACACACTTACGCATCGTCTTTTGTATTTTAGCTTCATTGATCAAACTACTTCAGTAGTGTATATATATGCCTATAAAGGTTTCACAACATGATTGATGACAAGCAGGTCTTATATGACAGATATGCTTACAAGAACCCATGAAGCTGATAAAGGTCTTCCCATCTCCAGTGTTATACTGCCTGCTCCTCTGTCCTATGTATGGCAATACCCATTACAACAATACTAAGTTGATGCTGTTTTGTATTTCATATTGACATCCACTCAAAAACATCAAAGTTCCAGATGATCTTAAACTTTAAAATCACAAAAAATAACAAAAGATAGTCATCGGGTGATCAAAAACATTATTAAAAAATTGTATCACTTTGCAGTAAGAAAATGAATGATTGGTAAGCATTCATTTTTGTGAAGGATCAACATAAAAAATAGTTGCTAGGCAACTGATGCTGTCCAAGAACAGGATAATCCTCCCCTATGGAATTAAATTCTTGAATTTATGGTTAAACATGAGGAACCTATCAATTCCTTCACTCTACCAGAGTACAGAACCATAAATTCAGCACGTTATCATACTTTACTCATATACTTTTTCCCGTTGTAAATTTGAACGGGGCCCGGGAACAATAAAACCAAAAAAGGTTGTTTTTTTAATCAGCTGTGTAATGCATACAAAACGTCTACAGTGAGAACATAATACAACCATTCAAATGCAGTATCATATCAAAGGGATCAACACTTCTTGGATTTTGTTCAAAATCAATAATTTTGTAATTACAAATGGTTCAAAAGATCCAAGGCTGACCCAGTTTTACTGAAAATAGTCGATTTCCACATACAGTCGAGAACTGTTTTCATCATCTGAATATAAACTACTATTGAATCACATGGAATTCATGGAATAATTCAACATGTTTCAATCACATGACAATGAGATCCTTGCACTTCAGGGAAGTCATTTGCACATTATTTGCATGGATATTTTTTCTGGAATAATTATTTCTGTTCCGTCTGTACGTCTGAAGTATTGTATGTCACACTGTTCTTTGTGAATCTCTACTCGGTTGATTAAAGAAATAACAAAAGTTTGCCACTGTTGCAGAATTTATGACATAATTAAATCTGAACAAACCCTAACCTTTTTTAACCGAGGTGAAACTTGTCATGGAAATTGTAAAAAAAAGAGAAGAAAGTTGGCGCGGGATAACAAACAAATTAAAATGTTGAAGAAATGTATATGATGAAATAGATACAGATTCTGAATACACAAATCTCAATCAGACGACATTGTGAAACTGTACTGAAAAAAAAATCCATAGTTCATAAAAATTCCATATATTGTATTGCTGAAACACAAGCACATATGTTCATCAAACAGTGCAGGGATGTAATAAGATATGCGAAGATCCAAGTCTGGAAATACTCTTCACAACGTGATAACATTTCTTCATTAAAAGTAACTAAAAATAGTATTCTCTTCCCAAAATTAAATTTCACAGCTGTGTAATTACATCGGTCACTGAGTCCAGACGAAGGGCCCATACATATCTCCCCATTTCCATGAATTATTCCTGTTTTACCTTAGGGGTAAAGATGGAGTTTGTTCCCACAAGTATGCATAGATGCAAGCATCACTGAAGCTGGGGGAAAAAATGTTCTTGAAAGGAAAAAATAATTCTCATTACCTCTGAATAGGTAATGGACCTTGGCAAATAAACTGATGGCTGTTCCCCACTCATAGAAAAAATCAGCATACGGTAAAAGAATTTACATGCCGAAAAGCTGGATCTTAAATGATCAGAAATCCCTGACAATGCATGTGCATGAGAGTCTAGAAAGTAATCTCTATATCTGAATTGAAAATTGTGTATCTATGTGAAAAATTGCTGCGTTGTTTTCTGCAATATGTCCCTGTGTGACTATAGTTGCTTCTTCACCACAATCAATAAGTCTCCATGGGCACATTTGAAAGTACTTTTCTGTGTATAACAGAGTCTGCTGAAAATGTAAAAAATATTTGGCTGGTAGTATTGATTGAACCGTGACTAAAAACAATGGCCAGACACTTGTCACTGTGTGGGTTTCAAACTGGCTTCACTATGGCAATTCGCAACACTTAGTCCTGCTGTTTCAGAGATATAAAAAATCGCCACTATGCGGTTTTGTTGGTTTTTCAGATATTATTGCAGTGTTAAACCTTGTAACTGTAAATATTGATTGCCCTTTTGCTGGCTGAACAACAACCTTTCTTGTCTAACATCATATCAAGCTGTCAATACCATTTCGAGGTGAAATGGGGTTAAATGTTGCGTTTATGGTAATTGTGCTTATATAGCTACAGGCAGGCACATATGCGTGTATGGCTGCCTGTATAAGTACAGACTTTACTGGTTTTATGGTGCTAGCCTACTCATAGCATGCTGCAGTTCTAACATGGATACCCCACTCAGACACAGTATATTGACTCCATGCCGACCAGTCCTTGTTTAACCCCCCCTAATGATGTGCGCCAGGCAGGGCAACACCAAGTACCATCTTTTTAATGTCCTTTAATGTCCACAGCCAAGGTATCGAACCACCGACTTCACAGAAGTTCTCCTGCTCACCGGTGTAATTTGATTGGATGACTATTTTTAGCATCATGTCATGTGAACCAGGCTTAAAATGAGTGAGTGAGTTAGTTAACAGTGCTTTGAAAAGTATTCCAGTTATATCATAGCATATCTGCATAATCAGGGCAAACCTTGATTCGAAGCCGCAATCACAGGTTTCTGGTGTGCACAATTTAAGGGCAACAACTCTATACACAACAAATTGTGGCACCTCAGAAGACTGGGCCACCCAGGCAGGAGTCTAAAAATGTAGCAATGGCAGTGAAGGGTCCAGGGTATTTATTTAAGGAGTCATAATAGCCTTGATAATCATGGATATTAATGAGCACATCACACAATCTAATTTATACATGTTTAACAGTATTTGATCCAGAGGAATGGAGTGAGTATGGTTTTACGCTGCTTTTAGCAATATTCCAGCAATATCACGGCAGGGGGCACCAGAAATGGGCTCCACACATTGTACCCGTGTCGGGAATCGAAACCCAGGTTTTCGGTGTGACGAGCAAACGCTTCAACCAATAGGCTACCTGACCGCCCCCCCCCAGAGGAATGGAAAGTACTGGTACACATCAATTGGAAATTTTACTCATTATTTATTTAAAATTCAAACATGATCTTAAAAGAGATATAAATGTGTATATAATGATGGGATATGATATATGCTTCTCACATTACTGGGTTAAAAACTTGAAATTGTTGCCAAGCTTAATTATTCTTCCATATTGAAATGAAACTAATATATCAGACACTATCTAATTTGTTCATTTACTGATAAAAATTACAACAAATGACGAAATTTGAATCTTTTAGATCGAACAAAAAAAGATATGAGTTTATTCTGGTTCACAAATTTAGTTCATTAGCTCGACCAATCGGGCTGTATCAGATGTGTAGTGTAACAATACATACTTAAATGTTACTAATTGATCTCATCAATTTATTCATATTAGAATGGTTGTTCTAGTTTAGTTCATATTTGTTTATTAGATATAAGCAGTTCTGGAAAAGGAAGTTAATATGCAACATAAAATGTAAGCACCAAATATTATCCAGTAGTGGAACAGTATGATGTCCCACAGAATTCCAGCTGATTCAACTTTGCCAGAAGCTTGCATTAAACCGAAGAGTTCTTCACTAGTCAGCTGGAACAATGGAAACTAGAAATATTGCAATCATTTCTTTGACTGACTTGACTCTTGGACAGTGGGACACTGCACAAAATGGATACAGACATACTGCTTGAAGTGTGGATACAGACATACTGCTTGAAGTGTGGATACAGACATACTGCTTGAAGTGTGGATACAGACATACTGCTTGGAGTGTGGATACAGACATACTGCTTGAAGTGTGGATACAGACATACTGCTTGGAGTGTGGATACAGACATACTGCTTGGAGTGTGGATACAGACATACTGCTTGGAGTGTGGATATACAGACATACTGCTTGGAGTGTGGATACAGACATATTGCTTGGAGTGTCGATACAGACATATTGCTTGGAGTGTGGATACAGACATACTGCTTGGAGTGTGGATACGGACATACTGCTTGGAGTGTGGATACAGACATACTGCTTGGAGTGTGGATACAGACATACTGCTTGGAGTGTGGATACAGACATACTGCTTAGAGTGTGGATACAGACATATTGCTTGGAGTGTGGATACAGACATACTGCTTGGAGTGTTGCATTGGCCCTTGCAATTTCTTGTTCTTAAGGGGTGGTCGGGTAGCCTTGTGGTTTAAGCATTCGTTCGTCACGCCAAAGACCCGGGTTTGAATCCCAAAATGGGTACAATGTGTGAAGCCCATTTCTGATGTCCCTGCCATGATATTGCTGGAATATTGCTAAAAGCGGTATACTCACTCACTCACTCACGTCCCTTAGAATTGATAACACCAAAATAATTAAACACCCTATCTTTTGTTTTAGCTTCAGGTTTACAGGATTCAGCATACTGAGTGAAGTAACTTGCATCAGTATCTTGAGGCATGCAACACTGGTACAAATTGCAATGACGACCACATGATACTGAAATACACATGATCCCGCAGCATCTCTTGAATATGACTTCATGTTCGACTGGCTCTAGTAGTACAAGTCATCTTCAATTCTCCAATACGGTGGATCAGGACTAGTACTGATTGGATTTTGTTAACACTACTAAAAACTGGACATGTTTGATGCTAAAGCTTCTCTAATCTTCAAAGCACTGGCTTGCCAGTTATGCTCTGCATAACCAGAATTTTTTATCTTTGCCATAAGAATAACTTCATAGACATCAATCATATTATAGCCCTATCATATTTCAAGACATAATATAATACCCAGCTAAGGATATACAAGTTCATAGAAACTGATAAACCCATTGTTCTTCAAATAATGTTCAGTTTGTGATCAGCGAAACATTGTGAACATCATAAACTGGAAGACTGATCTGGTCCATAAAGACATATTGAACATACTGCCATATCACATTGCTGATCGTTATACAATGTAATTTTGTTTGGTATTCGTAATGTAGCCATTGTGAAAAGGTCTCTTCATCAGCTATTTTGACATGAATCGTTTTGAAAAGCTGCTTTAGAAAGTAATTTCAGAACGTTAGAACGATAATTGAAATCATTCAGCACAAATTGGACAATTCTAACAGGTTCTATATATGCAATTCATTCCCCATCCTATCAGATAATTTTAAGATTATTTTTTAAACGTTCCATTGGCCTTAAGTTCTGTATGTTTGGATATTTTTTATAATGTGTATATTTCTATCAGGTATAAATGTTTGAAATATTTGTTCATTTGCCCCTTGTTTAATGAAGCCTCGGCTGAAATCACCCACTCTATAGCTAAGGGTCATGGGTGGCCCAGTCGTGTAAGGTGCCGCAATTCACTGTGCAGAGTTGCTTCCCTTGGGAAAGCCAGAAACCTATGATTATGGGTTCGAATCCCAATTTGCCCTGATTATGTTTCTCGGTTTTTCAGCACCATAGCCGAGCGTGTGGGTTGCACCAAAGTAGTAAACATCTAAGACCTGCATCACATATGGCTTTCCTCCCACATCAAGCTGACACACCATGATATAACTGGAATACGATTCAAAGTGACGTTAAACCCAAATCACTCACTCACTCACCCACAGCACCTTAGGCTGACATAAATCCATCAGGCAGGGTTAAGAAGGGTATTTTCAGGACCAGCTTCAGATCACCAATGAAGCCTAAGAAATGCATGGCTCTGTTTGTCTTATAGTTTGGTCAGCTCTGCTTCCTAGTTTGAAATACCAGTACAACATAACTGTAACAAAACAATCAAAATAAAAAAAATTAAACTAAATACATCTTTAAAACTAATGTTCAAATTCCTATGAATGAGGAAATATTTCAGATGTAGCGTTATTATGAACAGATTAAGTCAGGGTTTCACTTGGGAAAAGTATTTCTCCAGGAAAGTAGTACGGTAAGGATAGTGTTGAGTGAAGGTAGGGCTCACACATATGGCCAAGCACAAGATGATGATATCATGCATTAACAATAGGAAGATCAGGGATAGCTGTGAAATTATAAGAATCTTAACATCTTCCATGTCCATCCCCAATGACACCTCAGCCTGCATCAGTGCATATTTTCATCTTGATATCCCCTGTTTCGGAAAACTTTCCTGCTTTGAATAATGTCAGCTTCAGTAACAATCTAGTTGATAAGCATTATGGATTCATCAATATTACTACATCACGCCTTGGTAGTGTGTGAAGATTGGAATCGCTGTTTCAGTAATTCCATGTCCATCTGTCAGTTATATAACTGCAGTGCAAGCAGGGTGAGATGAAAGATATGGACAATGAATAAATTGGTGGGTGGGAATGGAAAAAATATTCTGCCACCTTCTGTACACAATAAACAGAAAGAGTAGGAGTGAGTGTGTTATGTTAGCTATCTACTATTCCTATCACTGTGGGACACACACTGTTGCCACATGTGTACTCAGGAATTATAGGAATTGACATAATCCAACATTTTATTCTCCATTTATGACAGTCACAGAGAGGGCTGTATGGTCAAAATATGGTCCAATGTATGGTCAATGTTTGGCCCAAAGTATGGTTCTATGTATCACCCAATGTTCATTGTTTGGTTGAATGTATGTGCAATGGATCGTCCAATGTATGGTTGAATGTAGGCTTGAATGTAAGGTTTAACGAAGGGTTGAATGTAGGGTGCAATGTTTAGCCCAATGTATGGTTCAATGTATGGAACAATGTATGGAACAATGTATGGTTCAATGAAGGGTGAAAAATAGGGTCCAATGTTTGGCCCAATGTATGGTCCTATGTTTGGCCCAATGTATGGTTCAAGGAAGGGTGCAAAATAGGGTCCAATGTTTGGCCCCATGTATGGTCAAATGTATGGAACAATGTACGGTTCAAGGAAGGGTGCAAAATAGGGTCCAATGTTTGGCCCCATGTATGGTCATATGTATGGAACAATGTATGGTTCAAGGAAGGGTGCAAAATAGGGTCCAATGTTTGGCCCCATGTATGGTCATATGTATGGAACAATGTATGGTTCAAGGAAGGGTGCAAAATAGGGTCCAATGTTTGGTCCCATGTATGGTCATATGTATGGAACAATGTATGGTTCAAGGAAGGGTGCAAAATAGGGTCCAATGTGTGGCCCCATGTATGGTCATATGTATGGAACAATGTATGGTTCAAGGAAGGGTGCAAAATAGGGTCCAATGTTTGGTCCCATGTATGGTCATATGTATGGAACAATGTATGGTTCAAGGAAGGGTGCAAAATAGGGTCCAATGTTTGGCCCAATGTATGGTCATATGTATGGAACAATGTATGGTTCAATGAAGGGTGAAAAATATGGTCCAATGTTTGGCCCCATGTATGGTCCTATGTTTGGCCCAATGTATGGTCATATGTATGGAACAATGTATGGTTCAATGAAGGGTAGCAAAATATGGTCCAATGTTTGGCCCAATGTATGGTCATATGTATGGAACAATGTATGGTTCAAGGAAGGGTGCAAAATAGGGTCTAATGTTTGGCCCATTGTATGGTCCAATGTTTGGCCCAATGTATGGTCATATGTATGGAACAATGTGTGGTTCAATGAAGGGTGCAAAATATGGTCCAATGTTTGGCCCAATGTATGGTCCAATGTATGGTTCAATTAAGGGTGCAAAATAGGGCCCATTGTTTGGGCCAGTTTTTGGCCCAATGTATGGACAATGTTGGGTTCAATGTAGGGTTCAATGAAGGATGCAAAATAGGATCCAATGCTTGATCCAATGTATGGAACAATGTAGGGTTCAATATATGGTTCAATGAAAGGTGCAAAATAGGGTCCAATATTTGGTACAATGTTTGGCCCAATGTATGGAACAATGTAGGGTTCAATGAAGGATGCAAATTAGGATCCAATGCTTGGTCCAATGTATGGAACAATGTAGGGTTCAATATATGGTTCAATGAAAGGTGCAAAGTAGGGTCCAATGTAAATATGCAATACAAATATAAGGGATATCACAAATTAAAGAAACATAAAATATGACGTGGTAAGCACATCACTCACACTCAAAATCTTCACTCATCTCTCAAATTAAGATATCCAAAGACTTGTAAGGATATGGTGTTGGTAACCTTGTGGTTTCAGCAATCGTTCATTGCATCAAAGACTTGGGTTTATTCCCAGTATGGGTACCCTGTATGAAGCCCATCTGTTGTTTGCCCCTGCAGTAATATTGCTGGAATATTAACATTAAATCAGACTCACTAGCTCCAAAGACCTCCACATTTAGTTGATCCAGTGAAAAATAGTGTAACTTTCCCTCCTGAATTTTTTTGGTCTTGCGTGATTTTCACTGTGCTGACTTAGTTTCATTCCAATTAAATTGCATACCGTTATTGATACAAGGTACAATACATTACTGGAGGATCTTCCTGGCTGCCACATGTCCCCCAACAGACTAACAAATGTGCCCACTGCTTAGGCAGGTCTTGTAATAAAACATAGCCACCATTTACCACTTTAAAGAGGTTGTTTGGGAAGACTGGGAAAGATCAGAAAAATCAATGCTTCTTCCTCTGAAACGGCCTCTTGTCATACCATGACATTATTAGGAAAGGAATTTCAAGATCAAGGCCCTCTTTCATGAAGCGATCTTAGCGCTACACCTGTCATAATAGCCAACTTTAACATAGGCTTTCATCTTCTGGAATGGCCTCTTGTCATACCATGAACTTTTTCAGGAAGGAGTTGCCATTCACAAAGCGATCTTAGCGCTAACATTGTGGAGCAGGGCGTAGAGTCATCATAACTCCCATACTTTAACATAGACTTAAGATAGATGTTGTAGCGTTAAGAGTCCTTTGTGAAATAGATACATGACAAGTAGGTTTAGTTCACATATCTATGTAAAACCATATTACTCCATTAACCAGATTGAAGTTTCATGGGGTTGCATATGATTTGTATACTGGTCCTTGTTTAGATCAGATGGTGGTTCTTATAGGTCTGATGATGGTCCATAGAAGTCAGATGGAGGTCAATATAGGTCAGATGGTGGTCCTTATAAGTCAGATGGTGGTCAATATTTAAGTCAGATGTGGTCAACATAAAGCAGATGATCATTCACATCTAGGTCAGATAGTGGTCAACATAAGTCAGATGGTTGTCAATAGAAGTCAGATGACGGTCCTTATAAGTCAGATGGTTGTCCATAGAAGTCAGATGGTGGTCCATAGAAGTCAGCTGATGGTCCTTATAAGTCAGATGGTGGTCCTTATAAGTCAGATAGTGGTCCTTATAAGTCAGATGGTGGTCAATATTTAAGTCAAATGTGGTCAACATAAAGCAGATGATCATTCACATCTAAGTCAGATAGTGGTCAACATAAGTCAGATGGTTGTCAATAGAAGTCAGATGACGGTCCTTATAAGTCAGATGGTTGTACATAGAAGTCAGATGGTGGTCCTTATAAGTCAGATGGTTGTCCATAGTCAGCTGATGGTCCTTATAAGTCAGATGGTGGTCCTTATAAGTCAGATGGTGGTCCTTATAAGTCAGAAGGTTGTCCATAGAAGTCAGCTGACGGTCCTTATAAGTCAGATGTGCTTATAAGTCAGATGGTGGTCCTTATAAGTCAGATAGTGGTCCTTATAAGTCAGATAGTGGTCAACATAAGTCAGATGGTTGTCAATAGAAGTCAGACGGTGGTCCTTATAAGTCAGATGGTTGTCCATAGAAGTCAGACGGTGGTCCTTATAAGTCAGATGGTTGTCCATAGAAGTCAGCTGATGGTCCTTATAAGTCAGATGGTGGTCCTTATAAGTCAGATGGTGGTCCTTATAAGTCAGATGATGATCAACATAAGTCAGATGGTTGTCCATGGAAGTCAGATAATGGTCAACATAAGTCAGAAGGTTGTCCATAGAAGTCAGATGATGGTCAACAATAGTCAGAAGGTTGTTCATAGAAGTCAGATGATGGTCAATGTAAGTCAGAAGGTTGTCCATAGAAGTCAGACGATGGTCAACATAAGTCAGAAGGTTGTCTACAGAAGTCAGATAATGGTCAACATAAGTCAGAAGGTTGTCCATGGAAGTCAGATGATGGTCAACACAAGTCAGATGGTTGTCCATAGAAGTCAGATGATGGTCTACATAAGTCAGATGGTTGTCCATGGAAGTCAGATGATGGTCAACATAATTCAGATGGTTGTCCATGGAAGTCAGATAATGGTCAACATAAGTCAGATGGTTGTCCATTGAAGTCAGATGATGGTTAACATAAGTCAGATGGTGGTCCATAGAAGTCAGATGATGGTCTACGTAAGTCAGATGGTTGTCCATGGAAGTCAGATGATGGTCAACATAATTCAGATCGTTGTCCATGGAAGTCAGATAATGGTCAACATAAGTCAGATGGTTGTCCATTGAAGTCAGATGATGGTTAACATAAGTCAGATGGTTGTCCACAGAAGTCAGATAATGGTCAACATAAGTCAGATGGTTGTCTACAGAAGTTAGATAATGGTCAACATAAGTCAGAAGGTTGTCTATGGAAGTCAGATAATGGTCAACATAAGTCAGATGGTTGTCCATGGAAGTCAGATAATGGTCAACATAAGTCAGATGGTTGACCATGGAAGTCAGATGATGGTCAAAATAAGTCAGTAGGTTGTCCATAGAAGTCAGATGATGGTCAACATAAGTCAGATGGTTGTCCATAGAAGTCAGCTGATGGTCCTTATAAGTCAGATGGTGGTCCTTATAAGTCAGATGATGGTCCTTATAAGTCAGAAGGTTGTCCATAGAAGTCAGATGACGGTCCTTATAAGTCAGATGTGCTTATAAGTCAGATGGTGGTCCTTATAAGTCAGATGGTGGTCAATATTTAAGTCAAATGTGGTCAACATAAAGCAGATGATCATTCACATCTAAGTCAGATAGTGGTCAACATAAGTCAGATGGTTGTCAATAGAAGTCAGATGACGGTCCTTATAAGTCAGATGGTTGTACATAGAAGTCAGATGGTGGTCCTTATAAGTCAGATGGTTGTCCATAGTCAGCTGATGGTCCTTATAAGTCAGATGGTGGTCCTTATAAGTCAGATGGTGGTCCTTATAAGTCAGAAGGTTGTCCATAGAAGTCAGCTGACGGTCCTTATAAGTCAGATGTGCTTATAAGTCAGATGGTGGTCCTTATAAGTCAGAAGGTTGTCCATAGAAGTCAGCTGACGGTCCTTATAAGTCAGATGTGCTTATAAGTCAGATGGTGGTCCTTATAAGTCAGATGGTGGTCAACATAAAGCAGATGATCATTCACATCAAAGTCAAATAGTGGTCAACATAAGTCAGATGGTTGTCCATAGAAGTCAGATGATGGTCAACATAAGTCAGTAGGTTGACCATGGAAGTCAGATGATGGTCAACATAAGTCAGAAGGTTGTCCATAGAAGTCAGATGATGGTCAACATAAGTCAGATGGTTGTCCATGGAAGTCAGATAAAGGTCAACATAAGTCAGATGGTTGTCCATTGAAGTCAGATGATGGTCAACATAATTCAGAAGGTTGTCCATGGAAGTCAGATGATGGTCACCATAAGTCAGATGGTAATCAAAAGGGGTCAAATGATGATCATTGTAGATAGACAATGGTCAATCAAAGTCAGTTAGTTGTCCATAAAAATAGGATGTATGTCTGAACAATTCAGATTGGTGTCCATGTTTGCTGGATGGTGGTACATATAAATTACATCACTTACTTGAAGTAAGTACTGTATTAAACTTAAGTTACAAGTTACAACTGTATAATTTATCTACTATCTATAAATCACAACTAATTCCCATACCATCTAAAATTTCATCTGATCATTGTATACACTTTCAGTCTTGACTAACTCACTCTCTTGCTCTGTCAATGTCTACATGTCTTTAATTTTGTCTATCTGTATGATTGTATCTCCCATATTCAAAATATTACTTCTCTCATGCTCTCATCAATACTACTTTGCTGAAAACTATCACCAGGTGGCTCCTCCACCAGCAACCAAAACCTTCTCTTCTTCTCTTTCTCTGCCTCTACAGTTTTATGGTCTTGTAATTACTGGTTTTATTTGCAATGATCATGGTGAACTTGCTCCAATATAGTGCACTCTTTGTACTGACCGCAACGCAAGTAATAATTACTACAACTATATGTCCTACATTCCCTAACAGCACTCGTATCCATATAGTGATTGCCCAAATCATAAACTTTGTCTTGAGCATAGCATAGTTACTGCTATCATATTGTGATATTCTTCTATATTCATAGTCAATATATATATTAATGTCTGTTTCTTTCAATATAATGTATAAGAATATCTTTTGGAAAAATAAATTTGAAAATCATATTAGTATTCTGAATTGTGGAACAAAATTTATCCATTTTATATCTGAAATTATATTTTGCCCCTTTTACCATTTCTAGGTGCGCTGGAACCTGTTAAGGAAGCAATAAAAAACAAACTACACCAATTGCCCGTATCTGTTTGTAAGTAGTACAGCTTACTTTATGCATTTCATTCTGACGTGTAATTATCATATAAATAGTTGTACTGTCGTCTGGACCAAACAACAGACTGATCTATACCACATTCATAATACTTGTCTGGAGACTGACAATAAGGGATGTCCTTTCTGGTTTGGTTGTAATGATGAACATCGATCTTACTAGACATTGTAATATACAAAGACTTGTTCTCAGAGCCAATCAAGCAAGGCTAACACATCTTGCTGCTATTTCCCACACAACTAATATCAATTCCACTATATCATATACGTAATCATGAATCAAGCACATGTCAAACAAAACATTGCTCAACATTGCCGGAAATAAGACATGACCATAAAACATACAATGTTTCAGGCGCAAGTGTTTTGATTGTTCCAAATGCAATTTACTCTGTGTTTTATATTGATTTTGAGCCCCAAAACCAGAGTGGGTCTTATAACAACCAAATTTCCTGTTTCCTTGTTTGGCGCTTCAAGCCAGGCTTCAACTGTGAAGGTGTCCATCTTGGCAGTCTCTGGATCAAGAGCTTGAAAGATATCCATGTTTTGTAGAAATGTATTGATGTCTTCTCACACAAAGTAGCAGAGACAAGCAGGATGTTTGAAAACAAACACCTTTAATCTACCATAAACATTTACATTTCAGTAAACACCAATATGGGCCATGTTAAATTACACATCACTGAGAAAGTTTGATATACTTAAACACCTCACAAATCTTGTCTGTAACGTTTCTGGCATGTTTGGACAATATGGGATTAAAATAACATCAAGGAGGATGGAAAAGCTGTCTAATGCAATATTATTAAATTTTCTTTTCATATCAATTGATTTTAGGTTGCCCCAGTTATTTAGATAAGATAAAAAAGGTGAAATATTTGATTATGGCTAAAAGTTGATAAACAAAACATTTTCAGATTGAGTCAGCTGTTTTGTGGAAAATAAACTTTACTGAGGAAAACTGGATGAAATGCACATAATTGAGAAAGTCAGTATTCAACCATAAGTTTGCAATTTTGTTTTTTGTTTTTAATAAACTTAAAAGCTATTTTACAGAATGGTGAGATGAAATAGCAATGTTTATGAGTGTGTGTGAGTGAAAGTTGTTTATTAAGCCACAATCAGCACTATTCAAGCTTTGTTAATAATTATGCAACCAGAAGCTGATAACATGTGTCAGGATCCACCATATCCGGCTTCCATGAGTGAGTGAGAGAGTTGGGTTTAACGCTGCTTTTAACAGTATTCCAGTTACATCGCGGCATGTCGGCTTAATGTGGGGGGAAAGCCCAAAGTAATGCAGGTTTCAGACATTTACCCATGAGCACGGGTATGGTGCTGACAAATTACAATCATAGGTTTCTGGTGTGCCCAAGGGACACAACTCTGCACAGTAAATCGCGGCACCTTAGACAACTGGGCCACCCGTACCCCCTGGCTACCGTGAATCACACTCAGCCATGGTCACACATTGCCACAAAAACTTCCTTATTCCAGTTATGTCACAGGATCTTGAAAATGATGGAATCTTGTCCAGACAAACCTGTGGCTGATAGCATGAACATCAACCATGCTGCCAGGGTATGAGGATGTACTATCAGTCATTATAACCACCCAATCCTCACTTTGTTGGCACTTGGGTTCGCATGGGGTATCCCCACAATTGTTTTCTAGACAGAAAATGTATCCTGGAAAATATCTAATAGATTCTGTAAATCATGAAATTAATGTGTCACCAAACTTATGCAAGTGTCAACCCCTGACCTAAATGCATCATGAAATTAATGCAAGTAGACCTACCTTTCAACTTTAACAACAGCAAATGATAATGTCATAAGTGCCGACTTAGAAGTCCATGATATAGTATGGAGTGATAGCAGTTTGATTGAATATCATGAAAAACTTAACTTTAACTGTTTTACATGTGATCTAACTTCAATGAAATCAAAAACAGAACATTTCAAATAAGGCATATTCAAATGAGATAGGTCAGGTCATTCATGGTTGGCAACTGACCAAATTTGACGCTGAACGTGATAAGAAGCAATAAATCTAGCACTCAGTTGGATTGTAAATATATTCTGAGCTTTTTGATATATGTCATTGTTTCTGCCAATGCACAGTGAACCTGATTTGTATATAAACTCCAACAGGTGGAGGTAAAAATGCATTACTTTACTAATGTGAGCAAGGGACACTCACATTTCGCATTAATTTCATTCTTGCATTAATTTCATGATTTACAGTACACAATCTTTCAAATATTAAAAAAGCAATTAATCTAGACATTGTAGTGACATTTGACTATCTTTGCTTATGACATGAGAATGTACACTAGACAATAATTATATCTCATTATGAAATATATCAAAGCCCCATTACCAAATATTAATTCACATGTGCAACAATATATATTTTATCATCAATGTAATATCCAATTCATTACAATGACTCATCGCGATATGGCTGAAATATTGACGATGTGATGTAAAATTTAAACTCACTAACTCACTTATTGCAATGATTTGGTTTTCGGACAAAACAGTCAGCGTCACATCTCTGTCATATGTTATAATCAAAGCTAGTCAATGCACACTTAAAAGAATAATTACATCTCATTACAAAACAAATCAAAGCTTCTCTATCAAAATGTTAATTCATATGTGCAACAATAAAATTATTCACGACTTAATATCATTGTTATATCCAATTCATTGCGATGATTTGGTTTTTGGAAAACAGTGAGTGCAATGCTTCTGTACTCCGACAAAATAGTCACATCTCTGCCAAGGAAAACCCCCAAAATGTCCATAGGTCCTCTTCATAAATATACACCCTGGTACAAATGAAGAAAATCTATACCAAGACCTCATACTCTTTCCAGTAATGCACAGCTATATATTTCAAGTGATTGATGTGTGGCGACTTTCTTTGAAAGTAATTGCATGTCAGTGAAGATGAAGGAAAGAAAGCATACTGAGGTTGAAAATGACCTGTGTCATATATACACATATTACCAACTGAAGAGACACAAGTCTGATATTTTTCCATGAATTAATCATGTGTTCTTTTCCCAAATGTTGGTCAAAAGCCAATTTTCTTCACAGTATTTCAGTGTAAGTGTGACATTCTCACCAGTCAGGTCTTTTTAACCAAATAAGAATCAATAATTTTTGTCACTTCAACATTCTTGCTACCATGGGGCTCAATACCGAACTGGATTTGTTGACAGGGGAATATTACCTGTCAATCAAAAGAACGTTAGCAATGATTTGAAAATGATCCCAACTGTTTTGGGACATGTTCTCTGACTTATATCCATAGAATATATTGCCCCATCCTGCCAGTGTCCAACGGCAGCTTACTGAAGGCTGGTTTATGGTGTCTCAGACAAGTCCTGTGTGTAAGGTCTGATGGGTCGGGAATGGCAAGTTGAAGGTTTAATTGATCCCTGACATTGGTGAACGGTATGACAAGACCAAAATATAATGTCATGACCGGAGTCAGAAGATTACAATCTGTCTTACACATACACTGCAGAAGATGGACCAGAATAAAAAATGCTTCTTTCTCTGTGAAGATGGTCATTGATAAACTAAGTATTATTATTTATAAAATGTTTGTCTGTATTAACACTTTCAAATGAAGGAATCATTTAAGAGGTAAAAGGTTATAATATTTGAGAGTTGACTGCATCAAATATATATGATTTTTATGATATTCATATTGAATACAATGTATTTAAAATTTGCAACAGAGAAAAAAATAAGCTTTTAGCAAGATTAATATTCATACACAGTGGTAATTCCTTAAGATTTCAACACTCTCATCAATTATCCCTTGGGTTATTAAAAGTACATTCATATCTTATTTTAAATAACAATGTTTATCAACCAGGCAGATTGTGGCACACTAATATTTGAATACAGTGACAAATATCTGAATACAGTCTTAGAAATGTATGTCAGTCAGCTAAAAAGTGTCAAAAGGTTAATGGTATGTAAACCGCCACAACAGCACTGATGAAGAAAAACATATTTCTTTACCTCAGTGACAAAATTTTCTCAGTTGATTGTGTTTAGTTATTGATAAGTCAATTTGTGATTCAGGTAAACTGAAATTAATAGATCAAACAAATATATCTAATGAGGGATAACGTGAATGTGTCAGTTCGCTATTGCATGTACCATATTTTCTTGAGTATAGTCACCCTTTTTACCCAAAAAACACAGCTGTGTAGAAGGGGGTGCATATTATACATGCCATAATGAGTTTGATGTTTTTTTCCCCCAACGCAAAGACATTAACGTGAGCATGTAATACTGGAAATACCATGTGAACAAATCCGTACTGGAGTACACAATGTAATCTTGTAATAACACTGACTGGTATGTAATACTGAGCATTGAAATGATCCTTCTTTCTTAAGTGTCCTTGGAGTACACTATGTAATCTTGTAATTACACTGACTGGTATGTAATACTGAGCATTGAAATGATCCTTCTTTCTTAAGTGTCCTTGGAGTAAACAATGTAATCTTGTAATTACATTGTCTGGTATGTAATACTGAGCATAGAAATGATCCTTCTTTCTTAAGTGTCCTTGGAGTACACAATGTAATCTTGTAATTACACTGTCTGGTATGTAATACTGAGCATTGAAATGATCCTTCTTTCTTAAGTGTCCTTGGAGTACACTATGTAATCTTGTAATTACACTGACTGGTATGTAATACTGAGCATTGAAATGATCCTTCTTTCTTAAGTGTCCTTGGAGTACACAATGTAATCTTGTAATTACACTGTCTGGTATGTAATACTGAGCATTGAAATGATCCTTCTTTCTTAAGTGTCCTTGGAGTACACAATGTAATCTTGTAATTACACTGTCTGGTATGTAATACTGAGCATTGAAATGATCCTTCTTTCTTAAGTGTCCTTGGAGTACACAATGTAATCTTGTAATTACACTGTCTGGTATGTGATACTGAGCATTGAAATGATCCTTCTTTCTTAAGTGTCCTTGGAGTACACAATGTAATCTTGTAATTACACTGTCTGGTATGTGATACTGAGCATTGAAATGATCCTTCTTTCTTAAGTGTCCTTGGAGTACACAATGTAATCTTGTAATAACACTGACTGGTATGTAATACTGAGCATTGAAATGATCCTTCTTTCTTAAGTGTCCTTGGAGTACACAATGTAATCTTGTAATTACACTGTCTGGTATGTAATACTGAGCATTGAAATGATCCTTCTTTCTTAAGTGTCCTTGGAGTACACAATGTAATCTTGTAATTACACTGTCTGGTATGTGATACTGAGCATTGAAATGATCCTTCTTTCTTAAGTGTCCTTGGAGTACACAATGTAATCTTGTAATTACACTGTCTGGTATGTGATACTGAGCATTGAAATGATCCTTCTTTCTTAAGTGTCCTTGGAGTACACAATGTAATCTTGTAATTACACTGTCTGGTATGTAATACTGAGCATTGAAATGATCCTTCTTTCTTAAGTGTCCTTGGAGTACACAATGTAATCTTGTAATTACACTGTCTGGTATGTAATACTGAGCATTGAAATGATCCTTCTTTCTTAAGTGTCCTTGGAGTACACAATGTAATCTTGTAATTACACTGTCTGGTATGTAATACTGAGCATTGAAATGATCCTTCTTTCTTAAGTGTCCTTGGAGTACACAATGTAATCTTGTAATTACACTGTCTGGTATGTAATACTGAGCATTGAAATGATCCTTCTTTCTTAAGTGTCCTTGGAGTACACAATGTAATCTTGTAATTACACTGTCTGGTATGTAATACTGAGCATTGAAATGATCCTTCTTTCTTAAGTGTCCTTGGAGTACACAATGTAATCTTGTAATTACACTGTCTGGTATGTAATACTGAGCATTGAAATGATCCTTCTTCCGTAAGTGTCCTCCTCTCCAGACAGTTTATTACTTATGTGAGATATCAACATTATGTACAGCCTCTTTGAGGATGATGATGAAATGCACAAGCTTTAAAAATATTTATCCATATTTAAATAATGATGACTCCCTTAATAGAATCCAGCATCGGCAACGTTGGACAAGTCTGTTTTATGCATAGGTGGGTATTTCCTGCATATTCTCACAATCCTCATGTCGATTTCCTGTACCTTTTTTCCCAATACCGGTTTTGGATGCGATCGTTCGGCCATCGTGTTTATCTTTGTTGCCCACCTACATCTATGGGAAACAACCCACTAGACAATCCCTTCTAAAAAATAATGTCGTCAAACATACGTCATCATGCGAGCGCGTGTTCGAATCTCCGGAAATTACATCATGATAGAACAATGTTTCATCATGAAATAAACCTTATTTAATAAGGACATTATCATATATATATATATATATTGAACCCAGTTATTATATATTTCTCTTAATAGTTATTGCAAAATATTGTTCTTTTCAAAAGATAATTTAATATGTAATCAAAATCTATTTTTCTTCACATTTTATATTTTTGGATGATGAGTGAATTTTAAAATACAACATAAGCTGCATATGAGTAGATGCTTTCTATCTGGCAACATTTGTGTGAATTTATTGGAAGCTGTGAGCAAGTTATGCTAATGTCAGATGCTGCTGTACATAACACACATAGTAACCCGCCATAGATAACAGCGGAGACAAGTTTATGCCATAGAAAATTCATAAATATTTAACATTTCACTATTGTTCATATCAGCTCTACATAAAAGCCTAACTATAGACATTTCTAGAGGTTTATTACCTGTAATACTTTGTATTCGCAAAGACACTGTTGAGAAGCACCTGCTCTCATACTGATTGTTATATAGCATATCCAACATATTTAATGAGTAGCACTGGCCATTACTTGGACAATATTTAACTACACAGGGCATTGTAAACATATGATTTGTGTTCTTCTTGGCAATCGTATTTGGTGGCAACTTGAAAGGCAAACAATAACTTTAATAATGTTTAACAATGACTGACCAGAACACTTAGATGATTATATTTCGTTATTATATTTGATGCATAAACTTAAATGTAAAGCTGATATTCCTTAAAGTCAAATACCAATTTTATTTCGTAAACTGAAATAAGGTCTAAATACGATGTTTCTCTAACTTCCGGAAGTATAAGCCTTTTAACATAATTTCACGAGAGAAAACGAGATCTCGTCCTCATTTCTCTGGCTTCGAAAAGCAACACACGTGTTTAACTTACGTTCTATACTTTGTGTTTTTATTAATACTTACTGTGAGTGTTTTTTAGAGCATAGTACCTTTATTCGGACCTAGGAAGCAGTCCGGCAACTAAGGGCACTCCGCGTCCCTTCGTCTTTCCTTTTACTGGACTTTTTCGCGACTAAGATGTCGCAGCCCTCGCGGGCTTTTAAAGTCAAATACCAATTGTATACAAATGAAGTCTTTGAAAGTCATTTAGATACACATAAGGAAGGAATTTATGGGTGTCAACTTCTTTATTATGAGGAACACAACATTTCGGAGTATATGCTTACTCCTTCATCTGGTGAAGGTGTAAGCATGTACTCCGAAACGTCCGTTCATGTTAGTGGATTTGATAGTGAAATATTTGGTTGTTAGGTTAAAACAAAAATGCATTGTACCCATGTGTGGCATCAAACTTTGTCCTTTGGTATGACGAGTGAATGCTTTACCAATCAAGCCACCACTTCACAGTCTCAGAATCATGTGATAGCTCGGAATTCAATATACGTCACGATAATATTTTAGAACAAGTATTTGTCACAGAGTGACGAAATATCCCCCGCCTGTACACCATAGTACCAAATATGAAGACAATCCAGCGATTAGTTCTTGAGATATTGTGGCAACACCGTTTTCCAACTCCAAAAGCAGATATGCCTGCTGTGACCTTGAAAATGGGGTCAAGGTCACCAAAACCAACTGGTGTCTGTGGAGTCTGTTACCTTGAAAATTAAGTTAATGTTACCTTGAAAATTAATTTAAGGTCACGAAAACCGACTGGTGTCTGCAGAGTCTGTATATACACCATAGTACCAAATATGAAGACAATCCAGAGATTAGTTCTTGAGATATCGCGGCAACACTGTTTTCCAACTGAAAAAGCAGATTTGCCTGCTGTGACCTTGAAAATGGGGTCAAGGTCACCAAAACTGACTGGTGTCTGCGGAGTCTGTATATACACCATAGTTACAAATATGAAGACAATCCAGAGATTAGTTCTTGAGATATTGCGGCAACACCGTTTTCCAACTCCAAAAGCAGATATGCCTGCTGTGACCTTGAAAATGGGGTCAAGGTCACCAAAACCGACTGGTGTCTGCGGAGTCTGTATATACACCATAGTTCCAAATATGAAGACATTCCAGAGATTAGTTCTTGAGATATTGCGGCAACACCGTTTTCCAACTCCAAAAGCAGATATGCCTGCTGTGACCTTGAAAATGGGGTCAAGGTCACTAAAACCAACTGGTGTCTGCGGAGTCTGTATATACACCATAGTTACAAATATGAAGACAATCCAGAGATTAGTTCTTGAGATATTGCGGCAACACCGTTTTCCAACTCCAAAAGCAGATATGCCTGCTGTGACCTTGAAAATGGGGTCAAGGTCACCAAAACCGACTGGTGTCTGCGGAGTCTGTATATACACCATAGTTCCAAATATGAAGACATTCCAGAGATTAGTTCTTGAGATATTGCGGCAACACCGTTTTCCAACTCCAAAAGCAGATATGCCTGCTGTGACCTTGAAAATGGGGTCAAGGTCACCAAAACCGACTGGTGTCTGCGGAGTCTGTATATACACCATAGTTCCAAATACGAAGACAATCCAGTGTTTAGTTCTTGAGATATCGCGGCAACAAACAGGTGGGACGTACGGACGGACGTACGGACGGACGTACGGACGTACGGACGGTCGTGAATACTATATCCCCCGCTTCGCGCTTTCGCGCGGCGGGGGATAATTATTCAGCAAAGTCAAATCCACACTGCATAACAAAAACTGTAAACATATCTTTTTGCATGAATCAATTGTGTATGATGTGAAATGTGCATGAGATATAGTTCTTGTGAAACTAGTTTCACAATATCTTCATAAACTGATCATTAACTCTGACATTGACAAATACCTCCTCATTGTGGGTCCTGTAATTTCACTGGAGCATCAGCAAATATTCAAGGACTCCCAGTTTCACTCACACTCTGAAACCCTTATGACTGATTACAAGCCAGATGACATCCATCATAGTAATTGTCAGGTTTAGAAAACAACTATATATTTGTCTCACTGTGGCACTAAACCTTTAATTTCCAGAGTACCACAAATACACAATGATATCAGTTAATTTGTATTTGTACTTGCTTGACATTTATTGTTTTAGATTGAAAAAATGTTCATATGACATCAATACATCAGAATTGCTGATGATAAATAAAACCTACCATATTCGACGTAATAAGCGCCCAGGGCGCTCTCAAAATCAGAGTATTACTTTGGTGTTAAAAGATAGTAGATTTCGTGGTTTATGCTGACAGCCTGAAATGTTTATATACAACAGATATATTTTTCCAGGACTTAAATGCCCATAATTAAGGGTAAATATGACACACGAGTGCGTATTATACATGAATAAATAAGTCTTGTGTACATTGATCAATCGGAAGGGGTGCTAATTGAGATTGTTCACTAGCCAATATATTAGCAAATATCGCCGTGTGCGCTTAGAGCGGGGCGCTTATTACGTTGATTACGGTATTTCTCATACAGGATTAGTTACAAGGAAAATATCATCTGTTCAGATAATGGCTCTTTCTAACCATGGGGCTCTGGTATGAAATGTCTGTTTACTTAAAAACAGGTCAAGCCAATCCAAAGGTTTGGCACCAGTTATAAAACATCTTGAATCCCTCCTACATTGGTTGTACAGCATATAATCAAATAACATCAGTATCAGCCTGAATGTAAACACGCATCATATAGGCCTCTCTAATCAAATATCCTGAAAAAAGCAAGTGATCGAGATATTCAGGTTACAGTAAAGTATGGTTATAACGAACTCAAAGGGACTACTAATTTTAGTTCGTTATAACCGTAGTTCGTTATAAACATATATACAGTATAACTACAGCAAATAGTCGGGACCAAAAACGTAAATCCGTTATATCCGTCAGTTCGTTATAAGCGTGTTCGTTATAACCGTAGTTTACTGTATGTTGTTTCCATCTTGAAAGCTGATATTCATTAAGAAATTCTGATTTATTATCTAAAAAAACATGTTGATTTAGCCCAAGGACATTCATGTTAATGTTGTATTGATGAAATTGGCCCTTGTACACAAACAAATGTATATGCCTACACCAACACTACAATGATTGGGCGGATGGCTATCCTTTTCGCAAAAACCGGGTGTCATCACTGATTTTCAGTGATCCCATCAAATAATGTTCACAGCTATTTTGCCCAATGGAAAGTTTCGACAGATAATAAAGACTGATTATTCTCTGGCATTGATGTTTTATATTTACAGAATAACGCTAATGACCAAAAATCAATTTGAAACAAAGTGCTTGAGTCAGTGAAAGAACCCAAGTTCAATTTAAGGACAAAATAGCTCAATATCATCTGCAAAAACTGCTAATATCCCTAACTTCACCATAGCTTTTTTAAGATAGCTGTTTCAATTTTTCCTTGAGGAATATCTTGAATTGTAAATAACTAATTCAGATTCAATACAGTGCCTAGATTCTGTGAGCTGGGCTTTAATTAACCTTTTCAATCCTTCATTTCTGTCCAAGACCTCAAGTGTAATAAGGACATTTTTTACCAACAAATTACATAATTACCAAACTTTATTTCTGCATATCAATTTATTCCATTGTCCAATCTGAGTCAATATTCAACCAGGAGTCAGCAAGACAATGTGCAGCTGTTCGTGGCAAGTACTGCAGTGTGCTTGCGACACGCCTATTGTGGCAACGCCATGCACAGCTTCTGAGGTCTTCTGCGATCTGTTCTGCCGTGCAAATTGACATTTGTTTTCTAACTATGAATATTACTTGGAATCCATAACAGATCTGAAATACATGTTAAGGACCTATATGACTAATCAAATTTCTAGGTTTAAGGATTCATACTGAAAAATAATGTGTTAAAAAATATTTAATTGTTTGGCTTTTCTTTTCAGAAAAATAAATTGTGTCTTGAAGAAGGGTCTGAAAACATATTGTGTCTTAAAACAAAAGTGTCTTCTTGGTTCTGGAACCTTTCCTGCCTCTAGTCAGTGAAGGAATTAAAAGTATTTTTCATAGATACATTTAAGAGTAATATTTCAGAAATTTCACAGCATCATAACAGACATGTCTGTATAGTCAATAGTGTGTGGAATGAAATTATAAAACTGAACCAGCCAGAGCCAATTCCACTGTCGTGACTTCCCTATTCTAACAGGCACTTATGACAGTTGCCATGATTACTCTGTGGGAAAGGTCCTTTTGTGGATACTTATACCGGTTGGCCTCAATGTCTAAAGTACTTCAGTTCACTGTGAAGAGTAGCATCTCTTAGTCAGGGCAGCATTACCTGGTTCTGGGTTTAAATGCAATATTAGCTCTGTCATGATCATTTTCCTGGCAGAACAATACCCATGCTTACAGGTCACCAATGTTGTGAAGGAAACTATGTCAATTTGGGCTAAACTCCCACACTCACATGCTGTAATGTAACAAATTATTATTATAAAAAGCAGCATTAAACCAAACTCACTCACTCGTAGATATCATGCTCAATAAGCAACATCAACACTGAGTGTGAATCTGTTCTCTAGGTCTCTATTCAAAGTACCCTTCACACAGCAACCCTATCTGCAACGTCATGTCAGGTACATGTAACACACACTTCAAGTTGTATCAATGTCACACACAACCAGCTAAAGTGGACTAAGAGTTAATCTGTTCTCTAGGTCTCTATTCCCAGTACTCTTCACACAGCAACCCTATCAGCAACCTCATGTCAGGTACATGTAACACACACTTCAAGTTGTATCAATGTCACACACAACCAGCTAAATCAGCACTGAGAGTTAATCTGTTCTCTAGGTCTCTATTCCAAGTACTCTCCACACTGCAACCCTATCAACAATGTCATGTCAGGTACATGTAACACACACTTCAAGTTGTATCAATGTCACACACAACCAGCAACGTCAACTGAGAGTTAATCTGTTCTCTAGGTCTCTATTCCAAGTACTCTTCACACAGCAACTACATCAGCAACCTCATGTCAGGTACATGTAACACACACTTCAAGTTGTATCAATGTCACACACAACCAGCTAAAGTGGACTAAGAGTTAATCTGTTCTCTAGGTCTCTATTCCCAGTACTCTTCACACAGCAACCCTATCAGCAACCTCATGTCAGGTACATGTAACACACACTTCAAGTTGTATCAATGTCACACCAGCTAAAGTGGACTAAGAGTTAATCTGTTCTCTAGGTCTCTATTCCCAGTACTCTTCACACAGCAACCCTATCAGCAACCTCATGTCAGGTACATGTAACACACACTTCAAGTTGTATCAATGTCACACACAACCAGCTAAAGTGGACTAAGAGTTAATCTGTTCTCTAGGTCTCTATTCCCAGTACTCTTCACACAGCAACCCTATCAGCAACCTCATGTCAGGTACATGTAACACACACTTCAAGTTGTATCAATGTCACACACAACCAGCTAAAGTGGACTAAGAGTGGATCTGTTCTGTAGGTCTCTATTCCAAGTACTCTTCACACTGCAAACCTATCAGCAACCAAATCTGCAACCTCATGTCAGGTACATGTAACACACACTTCAAGTTGTATCAATGTCACACACAACCAGCTAAATCAGCACTGAGAGTGGATCTGTTCTCTAGGTCTCTATTCCAAGTACTCTTCACACTGCAAACCTATCAGCAACCAAATCTGCAACCTCATGTCAGGTAAATGTAACACACACTTCAAGTTGTATCAATGTCACACACAACCAGCTAAATCAGCACTGAGAGTGGATCTGTTCTGTAGGTCTCTATTCCAAGTACTCTTCACACTGCAAACCTATCAGCAACCAAATCTGCAACCTCATGTCAGGCACATGTAACACACACTTCAAGTTGTATCAATGTCACAAACAAAAAGCTAAATCAGCACTGAGAGTGGATCTGTTCTGTAGGTCTCTATTCCAAGTACTCTTCACACTGCAAAGCTATCAGCAACCAAATCTGCAACCTCATGTCAGGTACATGTAACACACACTTCAAGTTGTATCAATGTCACACACAACCAGCAACGTCAGCACTAAGAGTGGATCTGTTCTCTAGGTCTCTATTCCAAGTACTCTTCACACGGCAACTACATCAACAACCTCATGTCAGGTACATGTAACACTCAGTTCAAGTTGTACAACTCGACCTCCATTAACGCTCATCAATTTTTTGGATCCCGAAGGTAACATTGTAGCGACGGATCACTGTATCAATATCACACACAACCAGCAACGTCAGCACTGAGAGTGGATCTGTTCTCCAACTCCCTGTTCCAAGAACTCATCCTCCTGTAACTGTATCAGCAACCTCATCCTCATGTCAGTTACATTTATTTCAGGTATTGAGGTTGTGTGTCCTCAGCCTTTTTGAAACAATAAAAACTTTAGAATGCATTAACAGATTGATACCGAAATATAACCGATCTGAGGCCTTGGGCATGATTAGATTGGAATAGGCGATGTTTCAAACAATGTAAAAACTTGCAGTGACTGCGGAGAGAAAGTATTTCATTTAGAAAATGTACTTGTGTTTTTTTAGTTTACAGCAACAGTTCCCTAATGCTTGGAAGGGTTTGTGAGGATTCAGATGTATTGCCAAAAGACAATGCCAACACTCAGTGCTAACTTCTGTACTCCCTAGAGTGAGGGTATAAATGATGTTTTAGCTTTAGCTCCTGTCTGCAATATTCCAGCCACATCATAGCTGCATCAAAATAATCAACTCTAGGTCAAACAAACAAGTGGTTGAAAGCATGAGCAACAATCAAACCATCAGGCCTCAATGACACAGTGAATGTATATCATCGTGATTATCAGATTCCACTGGACATAAAAGTCACAGTAGTGGTGAAAATTATATCAAAGGATAGCTGAAAATCAGTGTTGACACCAAGGGTTCGCAAAAAGGGTAAGCATGTCCTGCCCTACTGGTAGCGCATACATACAGTAGTCATACGTTATGATCACCCAATACTCATTTCAGTCTTAGAAATGAAAAGGGTGATGACCTATTTAGACACAGAATCCCTATGGGGGAGCATGACCAAGAACAAATGTTAATGTATTTTAATTAATAAACACAATGCTGGTGGCACATGACATTATCCTACTAGTAAAAGTACTACTGAATCACTTTACATATTCTGCATGACAAGGATGCATCAGAAATGGAGCAATATATGTCTCTTCTTCTATCAAAGGTCACAAAGGACTCATAGATCTTCCTGATGTCCGTTCAGTCATAATTCTGTCCAGTGTCACATTTGCTTAAAGCCTTGTTTCAGTTTCCATAATACATCATTGCAGGTCTGTCTTGTATATATTATTCAGTCACAAGTCATGATCTCGTTTTCTGAAATACCTAGTGCTGTTACACCATTCATATTTAGAAAAGTGAAATTACAATAAGTATTCTAAGATGGCAATTTATTCCAGATTATTAATCACTTCAACATGGACAATCAACCTCTGTCCTACGCAGAACAGACATTTCAGCAGAAATTGGCAGAATAATTGCTCAGTTAACTTTGTAATCTGCCTTCCAGTTTTCTTTGACCATTCCAATCACAGCTTGTTCTTGTCTTCCCCTGGGCGGTTTGTATTTCGACACTCATCCATAACCTATCAGGGAGTGGTCTCATCTTGGAACTTGGTCACTCATCTGTGTCATAATTTCTTCATATCACCAAAGAACTGCACTTAAATCACAAGTTTTATAGATTGATACTGACCTTTCCTCACCAACTATTAGCTATCTCCATGTTTCCTGGCCAAAACAGCCATAGAAATTAGATATCACAATTTAAACAACACTAAGAGAATCCATAACTTAATTTCCTGTATGGAATCTTTGCAGCTAAAGCACATACAACAGGCTGTGAGTGATCTGTGAACAAAAACGTCTACAAGTACAGAAACCTTGATAATTGATTAGTGTCACTTCGACTTTCAAACTTTGCAAAGTCTTGCAAAGTAATCTACCAACAAAATATCGTTATGTTCTTAATTTGCCAAAGCCAGACCATCTCAAGTCTTTATGGTTTTAAGTTAAAAATCAGTGTCAGAAAACCTGTTGTAAATAACATTTAGTCTGTACATATCTGCATCAAATTCCTTCATGGGTGCTGCTTGGTCTTGAATTTCCCACATCACACTTTTAGCCAATCAGCTTTAATCTTTGATGCAGGATGATCATTAATTACAGCAATGCTTCCAACTTGTGCTGGAACCCTACCATAAGGAAGGGATTTGGCTGTTATATTGGTAGAGAATGCCACAGACGAACACTAATTCTTCGTATCGTCTAGTCTGTAGAGCATAAACAATAACAGGAATGAATTCATTTCTCTCCTGTCTGGTTCAGTGAGAATTCCTCATTCAGCCTACCTCTGTCTTGTTGTAAGAACATTGGATGGATAAGTTCTGATTAGTCTTGTTTGTTTGTTGTTTAATGGCCCACTCAGCAATATTCCAGCTATATGATGGTGGCCTGTAACGATCCACTGTCAACCAAGTTACCAAGCTTGACCATCCAATCCAATTTAACAGTTGCCTCTTAGTACCATCATAGGTTGTTGGGGACCAATTCTAACCTGGCCATATTCTCATAATTAGTTTTTTTCTAATACACACATATCCACATGATCTTGCTGAACTAATTTTTTATGGTTTTTCAAAATGCATGTATATTATTTTAAACAGTCTGTTGCCCATTGTCCACTAATATAATTTGTTTATAGTTTTGTTTGTTGTTTAAAGCCACTCTCAGCAATATTCGAGCTATATGACAGCGGTCAGTAAATAATGGAGTCTGGACAATCCAGTGATTGACATCATGAGCATCAATCCACGTAATTGAGATACAATGACATGCATCAACCAAGTCAGCTAGTCTGACCACCCGATCCTGCTAGTCGGCTCTTACGACAAGAATAGTTGCCTTTTGTGGCTGCTGGGTTGTTGAAGACCTATTCTACCCCGGATCTTCACAGGTCTCCACTAATATAAACTAAAAAATAGGGTAGGATAATCGTCACTCTTACAATTCCTTATAAATCCAGTAGTTGAAGACTACAATAATTTCACCAAGCCAGTGTCTCAGTGTTTGACCTGGTACTAAGTATGAAACAACATGGAATCCCCCTTTAATGGTTACAGGTGGACTGCATCAGGACCATTACCTCTGACTGATCATACCTCTTACAGCAGATGGACTATTGCTGAGTGAAGCGTTAAACAACAAACACACAAAATTCCTACAAAATGTGTTTCAGGAAACACTTTTTCTTCAAATGAATACAACTTACTATAAATGTGTGCATACTTGTCAGAATGGTTGATCATATCTATTGTCCCCAACACTCCTTTGTAGAGTAAAATAGATTTGGGTGCAAGAGAACTATGGCAGGAATTTGATTAAGCAAACACCACAAGAAAAAGAAACCTGACTATAATTAGAATAGTGTTTTATTAATACCTACTGACGCTCATTTGGATGTGTTATCCAATCAACTTTATACAATGAGACCACTTTAGTCAAAGTGTTTTCCAATCAGAAATACACAATGATTTTGACGTTCTGTGCAGACATCATATTGACGACAGGGTAAATAATTGCTGAGTCTTGCAAAGTGAGTGTGGTTATTTATTGAGCAACAGTGTTAATGATGTAGCCAGCAGACCCACATAATGTCCAACTCATCACAGTGGTGAAGAACGAGAAATTAATTCTACAACAATCCAATAAAGACTGCATCCGTCCACCAACTCTTTGTCCAGGATCGATCTCCTTCAAAGAAATCCCGCTGAAAACATGCCCCATTCAACCACTCCACAATATTTGTGCATTTATGACAGTGTGATTTGAATAAAATGACATTGGATCTGTGGAGAGTGCGACTTGTGTCTTGGTTGACATAATTAAGGAGGCAAATGACAGACAGGCTTATTGATATAGCATCATCATTGATGGAGCAGACTAAGTGTTGATTTTCAGACATGGAAAAATACAAAATTTTGACAGGAATGTGGCATATTTCAGAAGTGTGCCAAACTTAATCACTGATGAAAATTTCGCTGCAGACTCAGAGACGAAAGAACTCTTCTTGTCATCCAGCTCCATCTGGTTAAGTCTGGTATTGATCATGCATTGATTCCCGCTTGTACGTTCTTTACATATTTTAATCATAGTCTGTAACAGAATTTCCTATCAAATATCATTTGATACCTTTTAAGCAATCTGGCTGGCTTCATTGATTGAACTAAGTGTAAGAACCACAGACACATAATCAACCAATATTTGGTTGGATCGATGAATTTGTTTTTTATTTGCAGTAATGGAAAATGTTAAAGACTAGGCAAAGATTTTGTTCTTAAACTAATAGCTAAGGTCTATCTGAGATGAGATATCAGTGATCCATGTTTGATATTGAATAACTGCAGCATTAATATGATAGCCTACATACACTTCTATTGACATAGAAGCTCGTCACAGTCCATGATGATACTGTAGCATGCCATATAAATGATTTATAGAGGACATAAAAAGGTGATTGTAGGAGTGTTGACACTGACACATCATGGTTACAAAAACAAGCAGTAAATAATAAATAACAACATAACAGTATTTACTCACATGACAGTTAGTGAAAAGTGATCTGGCAAAAACATCAGTAGATAGAGACAGGATATCTCCAATCAACAAAGTGGGGAGGATTGTTGGATGAATATTTAAGGTGAAGCAACAATGATCTTGTTAGTTCAATTGTGTCTGATAACAATATGTGATCTGTTTCTATTTGTACAACAGTAAACACCTTAGTCGGATGACAGGAATGGTCATTCAGTTACATTCAATAAAGCTAATCTTAATCTAAAACAAGTATTAACCTGATCTCTTGAACCTTCCCCACAGAAACAGGGCAATTTGTCGATAATGAGTCGGTAAATGAGTGAGGGATAACAAACTGATGGGCATAAAAAGCAAACCTCCATGTTTGATGGTGGTTAAAATGAAACAAAACAAGAAATGGTTATTTGATAGTGATGTATTTCATTCGGACGGGTATCATAGTCATGTTTTGGCTCTTAAGTTTGCAGTGTCTTAGTACTTGTTTTCAGCCCAGTAACATTTTGAAAATGTTTATAATTGTTTGGTCAAATCCAATTGTCAAGTATGCTTTCTTTTGCCTGCCAGCTGATAATGTTTGACACTGCAGCTGGCCATATTCCTGCTCTTTAATGGCGGCCTGTAAACTACTGAGTTTATTGGATTGTTTCAAATATGGACATGGTTTTATGGACAATGTCACCGAGAAATACAACTTTATCAGCCAAATTTCAGATTCAATCCCATGATAAGCAGATCCTGATAGCAAAGGGATGCAACTCTGGACAGTGAATTGTAGTACTGTAGATCACTGATGCCTACTGCATATATCTAGGGTGTTGTCAGCTGGAAAGATGCTATTGCCCATTGAACCAGGATCAAATCAGTTCATTTAAATAAAAACATGGAACCCAAGGCTATCATCTGAAGGTCATTTTTCTTCAAATCCAAGACTGGTACTTGTAAAACAGCACAAACCATAAAGTGTGGAATTGTTTAGGAATGAAGGAAGATATATGAGCTATTATTTGGACAACTTCAGGAAAAAAGTTATCTTGGTGTCTAGACGATGGTGTGTTGAATATTCATGCTGCTGCTGCTGAAGCTGATGGCCTGGTCATCTCCCTTCCGATCTGTGACGTGGCATTCAATACCGAGCATGTCCTGAAAACCTCCACTGCTGTTTTGCTGGATGACACACTCCTAAAATCTAGATCTTGTTGATTAAATTCTTAAAATACAGATCAAACATGAAGTCCTGGATCTGATCAGACATTGATGGTTTATTTGCAAGTCGGAGATGTTGAAGAAAGATGCTAATTTCTGATGTAATGGGTAATGAGGTTGTTGGTGGAAATTCCTGCACTCCTCATCACAATAAATACATGCAAAACCATAATTAACACATTTTACTGTGTCCACAGATTGCCAGAGTTGTTGGATGAGAAGAGTGATGTGGTTTTTTTTAGATATCAGATGTAATCTATTAACAATTCAATTAAGAAGAATGTTTTTGTAACACATAAAAATCGGAGCATTGCTCTGTAAATAATCAATTACACATTTCAAGGAAACATTTCTTCAGATAGGTCATCCTCAAAGAACAGTGCTGCTAATGTGTTAGCCAATTGAAACACAGAAAACATTATTAGAGGGATTCCTTTCAGAAATATTTGAGCCATATCAAAATGGCATGATGCCAGGATTGATGTTTACAAATTCTATCAATGGGAGGAAATCAAATCCAGGTATTTAGTGCGACAGATGAAGGCTTTAACCACAAGGCTACAACTCCAACCAATGGAAAGATTCCTAACTTTCTATATACCAAATTATAATCTTAATTAATCTTCGGAATGAGTGAGCAATTTGGGTTTAATTTTTTTTTTGAAGTCTAACAATATTTCAATCACACCAACAGATATGGCTGTGTAATGGTGCAGCTGAACAGCTTGACATGAAGTCGCCT
Source organism: Haliotis cracherodii (assembly GCF_022045235.1). Lineage (NCBI taxonomy): Eukaryota > Metazoa > Mollusca > Gastropoda > Lepetellida > Haliotidae > Haliotis > Haliotis cracherodii. Next base: position 55,695,805 of record NW_027266264.1, on the reverse strand, counting down.
GCATAGAAGCTTGTGGTTATTAAACCAGCCTTCTAATCTCAATCTTTCCGAAAAAATAATTTGACAAATTTGTGAATAGCAATCACCAAATCTCATAACTGTTATGGTAAAAAACAGTTTTAAAGAATGGATCCATTTATATATACATGTAGTTCCTTCTTACCAGGCTAATAATACACATGCATTTATATTTACAAACACCAAGGTCAAGCTGACAGTTCATGTGCGTTCATATTCACATACACCATGGTCAAGCTAACAGTTCACATGCATTCATATTCACATACACCAAGGTCAAGCTGACAGTTCATGTGCGTTCATATTCACATACACCAAGGTCAAGCTGACAGTTCATGTGCGTTCATATTCACATACACCAAGGTCAAGCTAACAGTTCACATGCATTCATATTCACATACACCAAGGTCAAGCTGACAGTTCATGTGCGTTCATATTCACATACACCAAGGTCAAGCTGACAGTTCATGTGCGTTCATATTCACAAACACCAAGGTCAAGCTAACAGTTCACATGCATTCATATTCACATACACCAAGGTTCAGCTGACAGTTTATGTGTATTCATATTCACATACACCAAGTTTCAGCTGACAGTTCACGTGCATTCATATTCACAAACACCAAGGTCAAGCTGACAGTTCATGTGCGTTCATATTCACATACACCAAGGTTCAGCTGACAGTTCATGTGCATTCATATTCACATACACCAAGGTCAAGCCAACAGTTCATGTGCATTCATATTCACATACACCAAGGTCAAGCTAACAGTTCATGTGTGTTCATATTCACATACACCAAGGTCAAGCTAACAGTTCACGTGCATTCATATTCACATACACCATGGTCAAGCCAACAGTTCATGTGTGTTCATATTCACATACACCAAGGTCAAGCCAACAGTTCATGTGTGTTCATATTCACATACACCATGGTCAAGCTGACAGTTCATGTGTGTTCATATTCACATACACCATGGTCAAGCTGACAGTTCACATGCGTTCATATTCACATACACCATGGTCAAGCTGACAGTTCATGTGCGTTCATATTCACATACACCAAGGTCAAGCTGACAGTTCACATGCATTCATATTCACATACACCAAGGTCAAGCCAACAGTTCACATGCATTTATATTCACATACACCAAGGTCAAGCTAACAGTTCAAATGCATTCATATTCACATACACCATGGTCAAGCTGACAGTTCATGTGCGTTCATATTCACATACACCAAGGTCAAGCCAACAGTTCACATGCATTCATATTCACATACACCAAGGTCAAGCCAACAGTTCATGTGTGTTCATATTCACATACACCAAGGTCAAGCTGACAGTTTATGTGTGTTCATATTCACATACACCATAGTCAAGCTGACAGTTCACGTGCATTCATATTCACATACACCAAGGTCAATCCAACAGTTCATGTGTGTTCATATTCACATACACCAAGGTCAAGCTAACAGTTCACTTGCATTCATATTCACATACACCAAGGTCAAGCTGACAATTCATGTGCGTTCATATTCACATACACCAAGGTCAAGCTGACAGTTCACATGCATTCATATTCATATACACCAAGGTCAAGCTGACAGTTCACATGCATTCATATTCACATACACCAAGGTCAAGCTGACAGTTCATGTGTGTTCATATTCACATAGACCAAGGTCAAGCTGACAATTCATGTGCGTTCATATTCACATACACCAAGGTCAAGCTGACAGTTCACATGCATTCATATTCACATACACCAAGGTCAAGCTGACAGTTCACATGCGTTCATATTCACATACACCAAGGTCAAGCTGACAGTTCATGTGCGTTCATATTCACATACACCAAGGTCAAGCTGACAGTTCACATGCATTCATATTCACATACACCAAGGTCAAGCTGACAGTTCATGTGCATTCATATTCACATACACCAAGGTCAAGCTGACAGTTCATGTGTGTTCATATTCACATACACCAAGGTCAAGCTGACAGTTCATGTGCGTTCATATTCACATACACCATGGTCAAGCTGACAGTTCACATGCATTCATATTCACATACACCAAGGTCAAGCTGACAGTTCACATGCGTTCATATTCACATACACCAAGGTCAAGCTGACAGTTCATGTGCGTTCATTTTCACATAGACCAAGCTTTAAATTCAAAACACCCTCCACAAGACTGTATAACAAGGGGGATGACTTCAACTTTCCATTAGTCAACTTTCCCTTTACGTTGAGCAATATTCCAGCAGCTCCACAATTCACATCCTCTTTCTACCAAGATTTCAAAGAGGGTCATTCAACTCTTTGCTCAAAAGTTGTTTGATCTAGGTTGCAACATTCAAGGCCGAAGTAAAGCTTTCAAAACAATTAATGGTCAATCTCATTAAAATCAGATCTTAGTTTTCGCTACCACTATCCAAAGATCTGAGCACATCCCATTACGGGTCACGTCAGAACGAGCTTTTGCGAACATTGACCGGCCAATGAATGACTGAAAAGAAATTGGCATTTGACAATCAGAAGGCAGCTATCTCGAGCTTTACTATGCTTCGAAACATATTTTGACGTATTCTCGATTAAAAAAATTAAAACTGACCAAAACAACATTATGGAATGGCCTATAGATGGCCTAGATTGTATGGATATAATAAAAAAAAAACTAACTGTCGTTCGGAATACCCCGTGTTAAATATTTAGAGGTTGCATTATTAGAAAACACATTCCGACTGTCACTTTCAGGAGCTGGTAAGCGATGCTCTGATTGGTCGGATGAAAGGTCATTCTGACGTGACCCTTAATTGGATGTCCTCAGATCTTTGTTTAGCGTTAGCAAGAACTAAGATATGATTTTAATGAGATTGATTAATGGTAGACATGTTGAGGACATTTCCAAATTTGATGCATCAGTGACAAAAATGATGTCCGACGCAATTACCTATTTTTACTTGTACCATATGTTCCCATGTTTTTTCAGGTGGATAATTGACTTGCTTTTGCATGTATTTGTGATTCAGGTGAACAATTGACTTGCTTTTGCATGTATTTGTGATTCAGGTGAACAATTGACTTGCTTTTGCATGTATTTGTGATTCAGGTGAACAATTGACTTGCTTTTGCATGTATTTGTGATGGGTGCCACCAGTGGGGCAGGACATGCCCACCTTTTCTCGAACGCCTGGTATCAGTACTATTTGATAGGGATTCATAAATACATGCTCATGAGATAGTCAGAAGCGTACAATCGACTATGCTTTATGCAGAGATTTTCCATTGGATATGGAAAGCATCTTGTCGCTTTATTTTCAGGTTCTAAATCATCTATGCCTAAGCAATATTCATATATTCATATCTCTGGAATAAGAATTAGAACAAGAAATAGAACAGTGTCCGAACAAGAGCCTAATAACCTCCTTCCTGAATATACATACTCCTCATCGGCTAGGTCTTAGAGAATGATCTTAGCGCTCCAACACTGACTTATAACTTCTGAAGCTAAGATCGCTTTTAGCTCAGAGCTGTTAAAAATAGCAAGTCTATTTAATTTCTTGAAACTCATTAAAATTTATTTAATTATTTATAGGTCAGTTCATATATCAAATAACTACTAAAATAATCTACTTTTAAGTGTTAAAAATTATCCATAAAATAAGTTTTGATGTCTGCCTTCCTTAAAAGGTCTTTGTGCTAATCTGGTGTCAAGTCTTCAGGAGACGAAAGGCTAAAGCACAAACTTAAAGGTCTAGCTTTTTCTTCAATTATGGATACAGCCCATCCTAATGAAATTTCTTCCAGACACTGGGTTCCAGGAATTTTTTAGCATCCAGGACTTCTACTTGCTGCCAGTGGCCATATCAAACGTGACCACGAATATACTGGTTTTACAAAACAAGTTACGAAATAGGAAAACAAGACGATTTTTTTACCCGACCTCTAATCTGAGAACAGAAAGATTCTCACTACTTTTGTAATTAGAAACTTTATATTGTACAGTCTAACTAGACAACAATGTGAACTGGTAGCTGTTGTGATTCACACTTGGTGGAGAATACGGAAATTGGCAGAAATCAATTTCCATATTTCTTGTTGCATGACACACACAGATGAAGTCTTACCATCAAGATTCTCAGAAATCCAACTCAATTTAGCTTGGGGAATAATCAGAAGGAATCGGCCTTCTCCTGGCTGAATACCTGAATATGGAGGAGTTGGTGAGTTGGATGGACATTTCCAACGATCATTTTCAATATATGATGACCAATCCTTCTGAGCAACCAGCATACAGTCCCAGTAATACCATAAAATCTTCTGCAAATTGCAAGTCCATGCAATCTTATGAAAAACAAATCCAGCAAATGGGAGCATCAATTTGACTAGACATAAGATACCTCTCACATGCATTAATTATTTAAATACCTAAAATTCATTCCGTTTTCAATTCATAGGCTCAGTTAAAGAGGTTTGGAACGCAGCAAAATCTTACTGTAATAAACATCTTAATGGAGTATCTAATGTTGGATGTTCTAGCAGAAAGGTCATCGGTGGAAACAAAGTAAACTATATCTTTCTGGAAGGACAAATATCAGAGAGCTAAAAGAAAATAACGACATAATTCCCTTTTTTCTTTGTGAAAATGGAAACTCATTTACAAAGAATGAACTGGATATGAATTCAGTCTGTGTAGAAGTTGGTAGGACATGAGGACATGAAACCTTTTATTGATAATACTTCTTTATTCTTTGCAAGGACCTTTCAGTATCTCTTCTTGGTGATATAGGGTCAAGAAGTATAATGATGATTAAAGAAGTTGTTGTCCATGAAAAGTTTCATGGCCAAGAATTAATGACAAGAATATTGTTAATTGGTGTATCGAACAAAAGGATGAATAAAATTCAAATAAAGAACACGCTTATAGCGAACTGACGGATTTTACAAACTTAATTTTTGGTCCTGGCCATTTGTGGTATAGATGTTGAATATATGCTTATAACGAACTGCGGTTATAATGAACTAAAATTAGTAGTCCATTTGAATTCTTTATAACTGTAGTTTCCTGTACTTTCATGAGGCTAATATTGACGAAGTTCGTAGTGACAAATTAGTGCATGGGTCTCAGCCTTAAAAGAAGTTCTTCAGGACACTGTACTTGTGATGGGTATAGGGTGAGTGAGTTAATGAGTGGTAGGGTGACTGGGTGAGTGGGTGTTTGTAGGTGGGTGAGCAGGTGTGACTGAGTGGGGGATGTGAGTGAGAGTTTTAGGTGAGGTGAAATGGGGTTTAACATCACATTCAAGATTATTTCACATTAGCAATATCCCAGTTGGAGACACCAAGAAATCAGGAATGAGCTTCAAACATTGTAACCTTCAGATAAAACAGTGAGAGAGTGAGTGAGTGAGTATGGTTTTATGCTGCTTTTAGCAATATTCCAGCAATATCATGGTGGTGGGGACACCAGAAATGGGCTTCACACATTGTACCCATGTCGAGAATCGAACCTGGGTCTTCGGCATGACGAGTGAACACTTTAACACCACAAAGCTACCGGACCGCCCCTCACATAAAAGAAACCAACGGATAGGTGAGCGAATGGTTTAACCACAGGGCCAATCATTTGTGTCTTCTTTAGAGGAAGTGAACACAAAGTAAAGCTCTTGAAGAGTTTGTCTGATGTAAATAATTGAAAATATAGTGTTAGGTATTGCTGCATATTGTCTCTATGATATGAAAAATGTACAGTGAAATCTCATCAATAAAATTTAAATATGAGGTTATCATGAGTTATGATGGTGTGAAGCTGATAATAGGGATGCTACTTAAATGAAATACAGGTAATGTATCAAAGTAAGGTGAGATTCATTATTGAGCTGTAAGTAATTCTAGCATTTAAGATAAGGTCATTACCAGCAACACGTGTGTATAAACACCAAAACCATCTACACGTCTACCAAACATGAAAATCAATATTTCATCAAAGTGATGTTCAGTTACTATGTATTTTTATACTGAGGAGCCACAGACGCAATTACTTTAGAGACCATCGTATGATTCCGACTATATCAGGTGTTTATGAATCACAATTAAATAGAAATGATACCAGGTATTTGCGAAAAGCTAAGTGTATTGTGCCCCTCCAGCAGAACACATCACAAACACATGCAAAGGCAAGTCAATAGTTCACCTGAAAAAACATGGGAACATTTCAAGTCAAATTTAGAAATGAACTCCACATGCCTATAATATTTTTTTAAAAGCTTAACTGTGGCCTTGAATGTTGTAACCTTGATTGAAAGAGTGACAGAAGGATCTTATTTATCAGTTATTAAATTGGTCTGTCCAAATATTAGCATGAAAAACAATATATCTTTATAGTTCACTTCACTTCACATTTTTCCTCTTTTTCTGGTTTTGAGAGGGAGATTGTATTGTTATTTTTAGAGATCAACATTACAGCTTGAGCATGTAGACATGATGAGTAGGTATAGGCCTGTAGCAGGGAAACCGATGGTAAATAGACAGTACTGGATGACAAATCATCATCACTTGTTAAACAATCTAGCAATTTGAATGGCCTGTCACTATACATGTGGGCGGTCGGGTAGCCTAGTGTTTAAAGTGTTCGATAGTCATACCGAAGACCCGAGTTCAATTCCCGACATGGGTAAAATGTGTGAAGCCCATTTCTGGTGTCCCCCTACCATGATATTGCTGCAATATTGCTAAACATGGCGTAAAACCATACTCACTCACTCACTATACATGTCAGCTGACCAGCCTGTACAGATGGCATCATCCATTTGTCACCAGTTGCCCCTTTCCGTAACCTGCAAGAAGACGCGCCCCTATTGATGAATGTTATGTTTGAAAATACGACAATCCAGTCAGAATGCTTGTATGACTTCAAGTACTTCGGTAAAAGAATCCCTCAGAAATAATGATTGATTTTACATATGTCTTGCATTTAAAAATATACCCAAGAAACATTTAAATGTGTTCAACCATACTGTGTAATAATGTAAGTCCCGATGTGTTTTCAATAGCATCTGGAATATATATGACATATGGGGGAAATCTACATGAATCATTAGACAACGAGTTGACAATTCTTTTAACTATGCCCGTTTAAGCTTAGACTGAACCCAGTTGTAACGATGACCATGAAAGGGGCATTAGTCACTATTCGGCTCGTCCCGGAATAACACAAGTGGGTCATCATGTTTTAGATGACATCACTTCCATGTGACAAGCCATTCCACTAACTGTCTCACAGAAACTTTCCTTAAGAGATACCCGAGACAACAATGGCACAGTCTGGACATTCATAGCTGAGAGTTGGTCATACTCAGATCAATGTACATAGTCCATCTGATCCCCATTCTGGTTCCATCTTATGACACTGGGGGTCTGTGCAGTCCTGCAATTCCCACAAGGGAGACAAGCATGGGGCACTGGGGACCTATTCTGTCCAGGATTCCCACAAGGGAGACAAGCGTGGGGCACTGGGGAATTGTTCTGTCTAGGATTTCGACCAGGGAGACAAGTATGAGGCACTAGGGACCTATTTTGTCCAGGATTCCCACAGGGGAGACAAGGAAGAAGCACTCGGGACCTATTTTGTCCAGGATTCCCACAAGGGAGACAAGGGAGACAAACATGAGGCACTGGGGAATTGTTCTGTCTAGGATTTCGACCAGGGAGACAAGTATGAGGCACTAGGGACCTATTTTGTCCAGGATTCCCACAGGGGAGACAAGGAAGAAGCACTCGGGACCTATTTTGCCCTTGAATTCCCGCAAGGGAGACAAGCATGAGGCACTGGGGACCTAGTTTGCCCATGATTCTCACAAGGGAAAAAGGATGAGCTACTGGGGACCTATTTTGCCCACAATTCCCACAAGGGAGACAAGGATGAGTCACCAGGGAACTATTCTGACCAGGATTCCCACAATGGAGACAAGCATGGGGCACTGGGCACCTTTTCTGGCCAGGATTCCCACAAGGGAAACAACCACGAGGCACTGGTGACCTATGCTGCCAAAGATTCCCACAAGGGAAACAACCACGAGGCACTGGTGACCTATGCTGCCAAAGATTCCCACAAGAGAAACAACCACGAGGTACTGGAGACCTATTGTGCCCAAGATTCCCACAAGAGCAGGTGGAACATGTCCAATTTTATCACCAAGTAGACAGAAGATCTGACAACTGACAGTTATACAACAGTCATCTCAAGTTCAACAACCCATCTCATCTGACAAGAGACTTCATTGTTGATAATGAGAATGAAGCAGAAGACATGTTGAAGAGGACAATACAATCAGGCACAACAGCCCCTCATGATACTGTCTGTCTTCCTACCCTGGTCCTGTCTCAAACCAACCATTGCAATGACAGTAAACCACTGTCCAAGACTGACTTTCGTCTGGAAGGATGGCTCATGTTTTGTGTATCAGCTCAGTGCTTCATGATCCCTCCAACCCAATTGAAAAAAGAACTGTAGTTTAAGGCATCGATTTGAAATATTTCAACTACACTAATGTCTTAAGGCAAGTTAGTGAAAGGGCTTTGGGAATTCATTGTACAGAATTGTAATGATCCCAACTAAGCCAATGAGAGGCATTTTAGGAAAGTGATCTCTTGCTGCGAATGACTCGCCAATAAAACAGTGTAAAGTTTCAATGTACGAAAATATGTTGGAATGAGATCTTAAGGTGATGGCTTAGAAAGGGAATCCAATTGAGCCATCATAATTCATTACTATCGATTGGCCACCTTCAAGGCAACAGCAATAAACACAAGTTAGTGGGTTCTCATGAATCACCATGACACTATTCTAACTATTCAGCTTTTATTAAGCTTCCTTTTCATCCCCAATGTCACTTTTTTGTACTCTGCCATGTTAGCAAGAAAGGAAGTGGCCAGTCGACACACAAGGTTAAAGATTGCAGCCCTGTCTCATAAAGAGCTCCACATGTTCCCTGTATGCAGCTATGCATGTTCTAGCGATGCTAAGAAGTTGTCACCTGGGTTAAGCGAGCCAAGTATGGATGCATATTGTCAGGCAATGGAAATAAATCTATCACTTTTCTCGTACTTTATTTCACACAAATACACAGTTGGAAAAAAAGTCCAACAGAGAAAATTCCTTGTACGGCTCCCTTCCAGGAGAAGGTGAAAAGATCTTGGCTATGTGACAGAATATCCTGTATTGATCTCAAGTAAATCAACTCATTCAAACTTGACCCCCTGCTTGTAAAATTGACAGCAGAGGAAGCTCCAGGGTTAGTGTGAGGTGTTGAGCAAATCGGAGCAGGAAAATAGAGACAATGCACAAATGGTGGATGCAAGAAAGCTTTTAAACAAACTCAAATTAGAGTCCAGAGACAGAGCTTTTTGCTCTGAACACTGTCATCTGTTCAGAGCTGTACAAGTTTACCAGTCACAATTGTGTAGGTTGAACAACGTTATATTAGCAGAGACATGGATATATATGCATGCCATCTTCAGAGCTGTACAAGTTTACCAGTCACAATTGTGTAGGTTGAACAACGTTATATTAGCAGAGACATGGATATATATGCATGCCATCTTCAGAGCTGTACAAGTTTACCAGTCACAATTGTGTAGGTTGAACAACGTTATATTAGCAGAGACATGGATATATATGCATGCCATCTTCAGAGCTGTACAAGTTTACCAGTCACAATTGTGTAGGTTGAACAACGTTATATTAGCAGAGACAAGAATATATATGCATGCTATCTTCTCTTCACACTGTCATCTGTTCAGAGCTGTACAAGTTTACCAGTCAAAATTGTGTAGGTTGAGCAACGTTATATTAGCAGAGACATGGATATATGTATGAATGAGCAAGGATTATATCCTACCTAAATATTATCCCTGGGGAAGTTTTACTCTACAATATAGTATCCTATATATGTTGATAGGATTCAACACATTGGTATGGGTTCAAATTCACTAGGGAGAATCATCCTGACACTAGAGAATTTCATTCCCGGGATAAAAAATAAGGTAGGATAATATTCACTCTTACATATGCTCTCTTCTATGAACACTGTCATCTGTTCCAAATTGTTTATGTATTGCAGAATTCATGAAATAAATTTTCAACAAAATAGTTAATCATACGTGTTGCTGCTTTGTTAACAAAGGACTGATATCAATATGATACCATTACCCTTAGCTTTGTAAGATCAAATAAGTATTGACATGTTGTTGACCAGGAACAATTGTCATCTGCACTGCATGTTGACAGATGTCATTTAGCATTCATGAATAGCATACATATGTTCCAATAATTAATTCTATATAAAAGTACAGAGTTTTAGAAGTGCATGCATGACATTAACACTGACAGACTAATACACTAAATCTGTGTAGCATAGGGTCATGTGGTAGCTTGTTTTGAGGATCGACTACAGTGGGTGATTTAATGATTTAAATGCTAAAGTTATATGCTATCAACCAAGTCACACAGCCTTATCACTCGATCCGATTTAGACATCTCTAACACCAAGCAATAGTGCCAGGGATCTGTTCTAACCTGGGTCCTCACAGATTGTGGGATGCCCCCCTAAATCAACAAGGACCCAATCATGGAAAATCTATAGTTTCCGATGATCATCCATCAAGTATTATTTTAGTTTTGGCTGTCTGATCATCCCCTAGTCTTTGACGACATCCATTGCAGAAATGAAGATAAATGTATGGACTCCATCTTTATCGCATGTTACAAAGCGACAATTCCATGTATATTCTTACACTTTTTCAACCCTAAAAAGGCAAAGATGTTGAAAACCTAACATTTGTCTTCATCTATCCAATATAACTTACCACTGCATTCTAATCAAGGATACACCAATTTGACACCAAACCTTTCCAAGATTCCTAACAGGGAATGGAACTGTAACAATGCAACCATGTTGCAAAGTTTTGCAGATACAAAAAACACTTTAAATGGGATAATGAAAATCAAAATCAGTTGATACTCTATTTATTTATCATTTTGTTCCATTGGTCGACATCAACAAATTGAATCTAGAATGGCAACACAGAGACAAGCAGTTGAGATATGTTGGGATCTACATCTTTAGGCTCCGTCAACCTACCACACTGCAACATAAAACCACTGTCTACATTTGCGGCAGAGTAGCTTTTATCGGTGGTCTAGTCTTTCTTTATTCCCCTTAAATGCCATGCTTTGCGAGTCCATATAGACAAGAATGATTCCATCTACACCCAATACATCTCATATTCTCAGTAACACGTTATATATTGGGGTAAATGATTTCTACATCAAATGTTCCACTGTCACAAAGGTCTTGTCTGTTGATTACTTTGTATCAATAGTTGGCAATATTAACTGTAACATTCATGAATGAATAGATATGAAGCCATATAGTCTCTGAAATAGATACTCTCAATCACTCTCATGTAATAACGCAATCCATATTTCCAATTCATGCTTATCAGAGCTATTATACTCAATAGATACTGCCTATTTGCTGAGAAAGTTCCCGCGTGCAGTGGGCACAGATTTCAACACCCATCCATCCAAATCACCACATCAGTAGATAGTCACTCATTGGCATGGTGTTATTCACATCACGTGGCTGTGTGTTGACGAGGGACAAGTGTTTGACCGATCCAGTACAAGTGGTGTCAATGTTGGGGTGTTATCGACACAGTCCCAGTCATCTTACCATTGTCTGCTCCACTGCTTAACAGATGCACACTGTCTGGGGCAGCCAAAGGTTTCTGGTCCGTGTACCTTTTGCATGCTTAGCCAATGAAGCTCTACTAAAACAAATTACTGGGAATAAATGTCAGACAGGCTTGATAGTCACCATATATCCAAGTTCAGGGAGACAGGCAATTTTAGGCCGTACATGAATTCTATGTCAGTGTGTTATATGCCCTTGCATAACATTGTTATGGGGTCTTTGGTCCCTACTGATTCTGTTGTCATTTATTAGCCATCATAAAATACTTGTTATGGTAATAGTTTTGAAATGGGGCAATTATTATTTTACCTTCGTTTCACATTATGTCCCAGCAGTTAACTTTGTGACATGGTGTAATATTAAGATAATGCATAATAACTTATCTTTAAAGGGTGTTTACGTGTCATTTGTACTTATTAATTGTAATTATTTTCAAAATTAATGTAAAATTATCAACTTTTGAATTCATTTTTTGTAACGTTTTGTATTTCAACAACTGTTGTGAGAATGGTATTAATAAGAGTGAGTTGTTTTACACCTATTTTGGCAATATTCCACCAATATCATGTCGGGGAACACCAGAAATAGGCTTCACACAATGTATCCATCTTGGGACTTGAAACCAGGCCGTCGATCGGTGTGACAAGTGTACACTTTAACCACAAGGGTACTCCATTTTAGGGGTGTTCGGGTAGCCTAGTGGTTAAAGCGTTCGCTTGTCATGCTGAAGACCCAGGTTCGATTCCCGACACGGGTACAATGTGTGAAGCCCATTTCTGGTGCCCCCTGCCATGAATTTGCTGGAATATTGCTATAAGCTGCGTAAAACCATACTCACTCACTAGTCCATATTAATGGGAAGTTATTATGAAGCATCCACTGTCAAAAGCTGTTTAGGTACGGGGAATCCGTTCCCTATCACTTTTGCATATTTACAATACATAAGTTTTATACGTTATGCAATTTAACATTTCAAATATTTATTTATATATCACATGGTTATGGGTCACTTATTGATTTTATGAAAAGGTTACAAAAAAACAAGGAAATTACATGAATCATGATATGAGTTTCATAATTTTATATGATACACACACAAATGTAAAAATTAATGAGCTGCTTTAAAGAATGAGCAGTTTCTATCAAACTTTTTTCGAGAATCTTCCTACAGTGAACGTGACATCAACAAAAGACTAGAGTCAGTGAGTGAGTTAGGTTTTATGTTAGGACAGATTCTATTCCCCATGGCTCATGGCACTACATTGTTATCGGTCAGTGGATCAGTGTGCACTCAAATTGCATTCTCAGAATTGCTAAGTGCAGCGTTAAATAACAAACGAACAAATCGTTCTCAGACCCTGGGGAGGATACAAACCATGAAGCCTATGAGCCCTAGGTTTACAGCCACATTACCATTTCGTCCTACCAGGTACCAATTCAAATGTTAAGTTAACAGAGGCATATTTTCAACAATGTTTGCTGCTTATGGAGACACCACGTGTAACCTTTGCTTCAGTGTGGGGCAGGGCTGAAGCTCTAGAAACTCTCGGAAGTCAAGCTGATACACTTGTCCCTTCAACCTCCTACTCTCTGCGACCAACATTCCATAACTTTGACTGATGTGTGATCTGTGTGCAGTACACAGGCCCTTATCTCACCTTTAATTAAAATACTAGCTTCTGATTGGTTGAGGAGCAAGCAATTCCCGCTTAGAAATCACTTGTAACACACCTTAGGCAACTTGCATATCCCAATTATGTATTGGTTAGTTGAAATGAACCAATGCTTATCCAAATGCATTGGGTAAAGGGAAGTAACTCTGTTTGTTTGTGTCGTCTCCTATGAGTTAACTCGGTGAAACTGCGGACATATATTCTGGATCTGTATGAATAAATGTCAGCATGATATATTTGTCGTGAACTGATCCCTCGAGGCATATGGTGTGATGTACCCTGTGTGTGAGCTTGTGTTATATATAGGTTCGCACACTGGATACATCTCATCATATACCCATCGAGATCGGTTGACAACTTATAATGTGCCACTATACTTGAAGTCTGTGGAATATCAACAGTGGTTTCTGGATAATGTCATCAAAGTTCATGAAAAAATTACCACACATGTGCTACTGCTGGGTTTCGATAAACTCACTTCAACCCAATAGATAATAAACATTTACTCATTTAAAATATATTTAAATGAATAAATATAATTCTTCAAGCTATTAGATCAGTTTCATCCCTTTGGGTTCCTCTTCATAGAAATCGGACAAATACCCATGTGTCTGCAATAACATCTGTGATGTTCCTTAAAAAATATTTATTTGATATCCATCACAGAGACAGGCACTGGCACATTATGCCATTGAAATTTACACACATTACATGAATTAGACTTCAAAAGTTAGCATGTATTGCCAGATATTAAATACATTTTTATGAAAATAAATACAGCTGTCAAAATATCCCTTGGAGCTCATGCAATCACATTATCTTGAAGTGGTACGTGTGGTCATTTTCCAAGATGGCTACCAACAGCCATATTTGTTCTCCAACAAAGAATCCTTGAACGAATTAAGCTCGGTTAACGAAAATCAAAAACAGCCATCTGGTTGGTATAACCAATGTGATGTATTACAAATTCCCTTTGAGGGAAAATAAATTATTATTATTATTATTTTTTATGATGATGATGATGATGATGATGATGATGATGATTAATTTCTGATTTATCGCAATATGATTAAGTGTATAAGTGTGAAGTGTGAGTGTTCATAGATACCAATTCCGACGTACAATGGATGACTTCCAATCCCTCATGGGAAAATAGTCTGTGCTAAGTTGAGCTAATAATGCACCTTATTTACTTTTGGCACAATACCCCGACTGATTCTGATCTAACTTGAAATGTTAATTACCAGTGAAGTCTATACTGTCAGTGTACAGTTCAACACTCTATAGACAGTAAAATAGCTATACTTTGGGGACAAGCCCTCTGATGCACTCATTGGCATTTCCAGAGGTTGTTGACCTTTCAGATACATATGTTTTGCTTTATAAAAGATATGATACCTTCCAAAATTGATGTATTCAACTTTTTAAGCCAATATTTCATAGACACACTGTCGCCATTTGGATATATTTTTAACCCAATATTTCTTCTAGGAATTTGAAAGTTACTTGATCCTGATTGGTCAGGATGGACTCATCACCATGAAAGCAAATACTCATAGAAAATATACTGAACCAAATAAAAACTTCACAATCCTAAAATGTTAACATTTTGACCAGGTATCATTGTGGGCCCTTATTGTGTATTTAAACAGTAATGGCCACGTATTGTCTTCAGATAACACCCGTTTTTGTGCAGGTGAATCGATCAAAATCATGTGCACAGCACTTTAGAGGCAAAAGTTGTTTTTCACGTGCAACTGGTCACGTGGCCATAATACCGCACGTGTTTTCAGCCATACTTGTTAGCAGTCATTAAAAAAACAAAAAAAACACAAGAAAACAAAAGTCTTAATGGCCATTTGTCATGCCACGCCTTTCAAATGTGCAACATGAACGTGCCATCAGCATGTTGCAGACAGGAACGTCCGTAGCTGAAGTCGCAAGGACTATGGGTTGTAGTCAACGGACTGTTTATGATTTACAGACACATCTACAGCAAACGGGTACCACCGCTGATTGCCCTCGGCCAGTTCGACGTCACGTGCAGAGGATCGTCAGATTGTCTTACGTCACCTCCGTAACCGATTTGTGATGGCTACATCAACCAGAAATGAACTGTTTAGGGGTAGACTGAGTGCGCAAACTGTTCGAAACCGTCTGAGAATTGCTCACCTTCAAGCACCATGGCCATGCTGCGGGCTGATTCTGACTCAATTACACAGACGTCAACGTCAATTGTGGGCACAGCGACACTTACGATGGACTCAGAGGAATTGGAATCAAGTTGTCTTCAGTGATGAATCCCGATTTAATCTTCGATTTGCTGATGGTAGGGCGAGGGTGTGGAGGCTCCATCATGAACGTTACGCCCAGTGTTGTGTACAGGAAGTTGACAGATTTCGAGGCGGAAGTGCCATTGTGTGGGGTGCTTTCTGCTGCTGCTTACTGCGACCAGGTACTGGCACCAGAACTTCTGCCTTTTATGGCAGCACATGGACCGGTTTGATCTTCCAACACGACAATACCAGACCCCACACAGCAATTTTGACAAGGAATTTCCTTCAGAATGCGGGAGTCAACGTCATGGACTGGCCGTCAAGGTCTCCCGACCTCAATCCCATCGAACACGTCTGGGATGCTCAGAAGTCTGCACACTCTCCAGAACCAACCACAGAATTTGCAAGATCTTGGCACCATTTTGCAGCAACAATGGCGTCTTCTTCCCAATTATGTGTTCACAAGCATTACAAGGTCCATGTGGAGGCGTTGTGTGGCAGTTGTCAACGCACATGGTGCCATGGCCATACACGCTACTGAACTTGTGTGCCATCAGATTCTCGTGCTTGGGACTTATGATTTAAACTGTTGATGTTATTACCGAATACCTTAGGTGCTTGGAACAAATTAAGGTTACCACCATTAATTAAAATCCTTCTTTGGACATTAATGATTAAAATTTACCTTCTCTGATACATTTGTCCGTTACCATATCATATATGAGATTACTTTTAAAAATGTGAAGTTTTTAATTTGACTCGATCAGTATACTTTGATCGTTCTCCATCATCATCAGTAGACTATTGTAAATAAGTATCTGTACAATTATAATTAAAAAACGGCCAATTTGCTGCAAATACAATATTTCTAGTCCGAAAACCTGATAAGAATCAACTGCAAAAGAGAAATTTCAAGTTTGAAAAACAACAGAGAGCTTCAAATTTCTAGTTCTTGCTACCACTACACAAAGATCTGTGGACATCCCATTAGGGGTCACGTCAGAACGACCTTTCAACCGACCAATCAGAGCGTCGCTTACCAGATCATGAAAGTGACAGTAGGAATGTGATTGCTAATCATGCAACCTCGAAAACATTAACACTGGGTGTTCCGAACGATAATTACGGGATCAACGACTGAATCCATACAATCTAGACCATCTATTAACCGTTCCTGTATGTTCTTTTGTTCAGGTTGGAAATTTTTATTTAGAATTTGTCAAAATATGTTTCGAAGCAAAGTTGCCAATTTGTAATTAGTGCCGTAAAGCAAGAGAAAGCTGCCTTCTGATTGGCTAATGTTGACTTCTTGTCAGTCAGTCATTTCAATGGTAGGTCAAAGTTCACGCAAGGTCGGTCTGACATGACCCATAATGGGATGTCCTCAGATCTTTGTTTAGCGGTAGCGAGAAATAAGATCTGATTTTAATGAGATTATGATATATGAAATATCAACCCTACTAAAAAAACTTCACTGAAGACAAGCTATTGTTCAGATGACATAATGTAATCAATTTGTGACATAATGAACAACGGATGACGTCATATTCTACTTTTCTCACCGAATGAGTGATTATGTTTTTTTGGCAAGACGAGCAAATGCTTTATAACCACTAGGCTACCAGACTGTCTCTTTTTTCCACATTGTTCCTCATACGAATACCAACAACTCATTCAAAACATCGGATTGCTCAAACCATGCCACTTCACTCAGTATCTTGGCTGACACCAAAGATTTAGTGTTTAATTTTGTCATGGCTGATCGTACATTTCCAAATTTAATTCAGCATGGTTATATCTACAGGTACCCAGCTGTACATTAAAAACACAGTATGTTTATCTCCATTCTACCACGATATATTATATACCAAGTTTTTGGATTTAACAAAGATATTCAGTTAAACGGCAAAAAGATCCTAAACCATCCAGTTTTGAATAGGTTGATGTCTTCAGTTCAGGAAACACCAAAAATAGCCTTGACTAACATTTAGTCCAGAAATAAAGTGACCTTATCTGCAAAATATAAAATAGAATCCAATTGAATCCCAGAACAATGCTTATTTCAGGGTTAACTGCTAAAAATAGGCCCGAAATATTCCTTTGAGCCCTGCAGACTTGAGCAGGCCAAAGACCTTAGATTATCTGAACTAGATAAATCATTCTAGAATTGAGTTGGGTTCATTTTTTAACTTATTCTCTTGGGTCTGGGAGACAAACTAATAATAGCCTTTAAACAAATAATGAAGATTTATGTGCTTGAACATTATTATTTTATGTGATTGAAGATCAATTTGCTTTACTTGCTGTTGCATAAGAGCTACTGCATAAGTGGGCAGCACGAAAGTAGAGTGAAGAATCCTTTAAGTTTATGTTGATTTCCTAACAACTAATTGTACATAAATGAAACTAAACTCCCTTTGTGAATGTCAATATTTTGAAAAGTTTAAATGTGAAAACTGTCAACATCTGCCTGAAGGATGTCAACTGACATGATTTTGTTATCACTGCACAATCAAACTGTCATTGACGTTTGTTTTGTTGTTTTTTTTAAATATATTTTTTATTCGATTCAGATAAGTTGGTGTTTGTTTATTGTTTAACGCCACACTCAACAATATTCCAGGTATATTACAGCAGTATGTCGTTGATGGATATGTTCTTATGACATAATGTAAGTCAATCTATATGAGGTGGTGACACAGGCACAATAAAACATGGCATTATATATCAAACAAACATGTATTTCAGTACCATTTGAAGAGGTCAGGTGAAATTGGGTCTAAGTTTGTGTTCAAGATTATTGCACTTATAGCAATGAGTAACATTCAATGACATGTCAGGGCTTGCCTACAACACATGGGAATGGGAGAAGTGCCACAACGTTCTTGGAACCGTGACGTCGCTGCTTTGCATCCTCATTGCCCAATACCATAGCAGAACCAAAACATCTGTGGGTGACTAAGGAGATAAGCATACCTACTGTGTTTTCAATGAAGAGCTAGGTTTCCTGTCGAGTGAGTTGGGTTAAACACTACTTTTAACAGTATTACAGTTATATCGTGGCGTGTCAGGTTAATGTGGGAGGAAAGCCCAAAGTGATGCAGGTCTAAGATGTTTAGCACTTCGGTGAAACCCACGAGCATGGGTATGGTGCTGACAAACCTAGAAACATAATCAGGGAGAACCGGGATTCAAACCCACAATCATAGGTTTCTGGTATGCCCAAGGGACGCAACTCTGCACAACGAATCGCGGCGTCTTAGAAGACTGCGCCACCCATGCCCCCGTTTTCATTGTAGAGCTAGGTCATCTGTAGACTTAACCACACTACTTGAATTTGGAACAGAACGCACAATGACTGTGAAAGAAATACCACCCGGTATTAAAAGGATGTTAGCTTCCACATTGATGTGGCCATTAAATCGGCTGTTTTAATCAGAGGGGGTTTATTGTGATTTGATACCTCTGATTGGTCAATCAAAATCGAGTATTTTCCAAATTCATTTAAGAATTACCGTATTCGACGTAATAAGTGCCCAGGGCGCTCTCAAAATTAGAAATAGAGGGCTCTTATTGTTGAAAGAAAAATTCTGTGGTTTATGCAGACAACCTGAAATGTTTATATACGACAGATATATTTTTCCAGAATTTAATTGCCCATAATTAAGGGTGCATATAACACATGAGTGCGTATTATAAGTGAATAAATAAGTATTTTGCACATTGATCAATCGGAAGGTGTGCTAATTGGGATTGTTCACAAGCCAATATATTACCAAATAAAGCCGTGGGCGCTTATTGGAGTGGGGCGCTTTTTACATATGTGTAACACTGCTTTGAGCGGTATTTCAGTTATATCACATCCTGTCAACTTGATTTTAAAGGAAAGCCTGATTTCATGCAGGTCGTTGATGTTAAATGTGGTTCCAATGTATCACAACTTCATTCACCATGCAAAAATTCAAAGATATCACTGGGTTAGATGACAGCCACAGCCACCTTCAGGCCCAGATTAGCTTTCTAGCTTTTGGCACTTGTAGTTTGATGAATACTGGAAATATTGGTGTTACTTGCAAGTTATTTTGTAGCTTTGATAAGAAGCAAAGATTGATACTGTTTTCCAACAACTGCCTTTGTAAAATGACATGTATCTGGTATTCTTTTGTCTTCTTTGGAACTGACTGTCACAACATGCAAAACTACTTTATTAAATGTCATACTGAGAACGATTTAGCTCCATTTATGGGAGAATCTGTTGACCCCATGTAACCATTTCCATTCCATTTTCCGACGGGTCGATTGTTATTTAAGAACGCTGAAACATCGTTCCAAAGACTGTCGGGCGGAGGATGTAATAAGCAAGATAGAACCCATTTATTCATTGTCAAAAAAATGATTAAAAAGTTAGATCTAAAAGAAACAACTCATGGTACTATATCAAGTCTTTAACGCTCCTAACAACTGAAAATTCTTCATTATTTGCTCTCTCTTAGAAATAGCCTAGAGGAAACATGTTTCACATTTTTGTCCATTAAGTTTAATGATATGGATGTTGTTTTAAGGTGCAGTCAGCAATATTCCAATAATATTTTGTTAAATTATCAAGTCTGGGCTTGGCAAACCAGTTGTTGACAGCATTAATCCAAGCCATCTGGTACAATGACACACAATCAACCAGGTCGCACATTGTGACCAACTTGATCCTGACTCAATTCCATCGCAATGTCATTATAATCAGATCGTTTACTCTGATACGACACTGTCTGCGTGAACATCTGACAAACCTCCATAGGATGTTAGGTGTACCTCTCATTAGCCAATCACCAGCAAGGTTTCAAATTTTCAGTACGAGTGAGCAAAGCATTCACACATGCAAATCGAATTTCTAAATCTTGAAAAGGATTATAATCATGAAATTCCAAATGGAAAAAAATAAAGTCACGCAATTCTGTGGTTGTGGATATTTTATACATCCTGTTGATTTGGAGTGCCAAGGCATCTACATAAAATAACTGGCACTACCCAGGGTATATTAGTGTTCTGTCACAGTTTTGTTTTGCTTACATTAAAATTTTCAAATCAGGGTAGTAAATGTGAAATGGGTTTTAAAGATTATTGCACTTATATAGTGATGTGTATGCATGTGTGCTTCTACTATGGACTTATGCTAGGAGATGCAGTTTGATATGGATACCACACTCAGACACAGAATAGACTCTGTGCCGACCAGCCTTCTATATCCCCTTAATGGTAAGTGCCAGGATGGGTAATAAGTACTATCTTTTAACATCTTTTGGTATGACGAGGCTGGGGATCAAGTCACCATCCTTCCACACTCTCCAGGCAGTTGTTCTATCCACTTGATCATCTAGATCCCGATATGAGGTGGTTAGGAAATGAGTGTTTTTCACTGCTTTGAAATATATTCCAGTTTTATCACAGCATGTCAGCTTAATATGGGAGGAGATTTTGAAGTGGTGAGGTGAGGTGAAATGGAGTTTAACGTCACATCCAAGATTATTGCACTTACATAGCAACGTGCATGTACGTGTGTGTTTTAGCGGCTGCTTGAACTAGTCCCGACTGATGCCATTAATAGTGCTAGCTCACTGAGATACCATGCTGCAGTTTAACATGAATACCCCACTCAGACACAGTATACTGACTCCGATCCGACCAGTCCTTGTTTGAGCCCCTTCATGCAAGGCGCCAGACAGAGTAAAAACAAGTACCATCTTTTAACGTTTTTTGGTATGACGCGGCCTGGGATCGAACCTCAGACCTTCCGCTCTCCAGGCAGATGCTCTACCACATGACCACGGAGGCGGTCAGAGCATGAAGTGAAGGGTCTCTGATGTTTGCCACTTTGGGGAAAACCACGAACACGGGTATGGTGCTGACATAATATAAGGAAATGAAGCGTATCATTTCAAAAAGCTGATATCAGATAAGCTCAAGGTCCCATACATCCTTCATTTCGATTGGATTCACCTGATGATCACAGATACCATGCCACAGTTTAACATGAACATCCCACTCAGACACAGTATACTGACTCCCAGCCGACCAGTCCTTGTGTTAGCCCCTTGATGCTGAATGCCAGACAGGGCGTCAAGTACCATCTTTTAACGTCTTTTGGTATGACGCGGCCAGGGATCGAACTCTGGACTTTCCGCTCTCGGGGCAGACGCTCTACCACTAGACCACGGAGGCAGGCTCATCCTTCATTTAGATTGGATTCACCTGATGAGAACTTCTATGGAGGTGGCCTGAGAAACGCAGAAACGTATCACACGCAGAAACGTATCACACCATAGTAAAACATCGGATTTTAATGATACTGAATTGAGTTGCCTCTTATGAAGCATAGGGTTTCCGGCCCAGAATATTTCCTTCTTTACAGACCTTGAAGAAATCAGAACTTTAAAGATCCATGCATTGTTAAGCCATTCTACAGAAATGGTTAGAAAATAATATCATCTTAGAGATGGTTTAATTTCTTAAGTCCTATTTTTTAAACATATTGGGTACTGCGGATGTACAGCTTCACTGGTTGTTTCTTTATAAACTTTATATGAAGCAGTGTTATTAAGTGGAAGATGCAATCAGATTAAATATGTACCTAATGCTCCATGTGGAACGTTCATCTTCTCATCATTAGAGCAAACACAGGATGAAAGATGTACTGCACCAAGTCATCTTCTACATCTGTATTGATATTCTTCAATGAAAAGATCATGGAAAAACTAGGTCAAAGATGCACCCACGCATATTTTCAAAGATACCAATATGTCTACAAATGTGGCCTTTACTGAAATACAACTTTGTAAAGAACACAAAATCAATAGCTTTTAGACTTTTCAAGCTGTATCAGATACATCAAAGTCTTCAATACAAAATTAACGTTCAGCTTAGACAATTACTTACTGTGCGTGATCAGTGTATTAATTTCATCTTAACTTCATTTGGAAGAATAGAGACTATCATACTAACACTGGGATAATAGAAGTCTTATTCAAAGGTCAAAGAAAGCTTTTTTCAAAGAAAACCTTTTCAGATGAAAAGGTCATCCACCAGTTGAATGACAGCGTCATTGAAAAGTTTTTCACTAAGCCTGCAAATACATGAACCCCAGAGGCCAACTTAATGTTCTTACACCTGGCTAGTAGTCACTCCTTGTCCAAAGGCCAACTTGGACCAGAATTATACTCAATAATATCACACAATGAATGTCCCCTAATCATGCTACACTACCATTAAAATAAAATAAAATGAACATTTATATGCAATATATTCAGAGTCAAATCTGGATGATGCAAATGTTTACAAGATATATATTCTTTCATAACATTTTTCATATGTTTTAAAGAAAAATATTTCTTTACATGCAGATGGTCACTTCAGTTCAGATGAGCGTGATAGTGGTTTTTTTGCACTTATAGAATATTACAACATCACAGCTGGGATGCAAAGGTGGAGAGCAAAGGTTTACTGGCAAGGCATTAAGGCTAATGTATAACACTCTGGCGACAAACAGACTGCATGAATAATAAAAAAATGTCAGCTTGCGTTATACTTATGATATACTCAGTATAAAGGATTCTACCTTAAGAAGTGTTTTTTTAAGATTTTGAATTTTTTTCGTCACTATGTTAATTTGTTTTTTGTTTAACACAGTGCTCAGCAGTATTACAGCTATATGACGTCATTCTGAAAATAATCATATCTGGATCAGAAAATCCAGTGATTGACATCATGAGCATCTGTTTAAGTGTTTGGGATACAATAACATGCATCAACCAAGTGAGCAAGCCTGACCATCCGATCCCGTTAGTCGCATCTTACGACAAGCATGGGTTGCTGTAGCCAATTCTAACCCAATCTTCACGGGTCTGCTCTTATTAGGAAATCTAATGATTCAACACTTTCATTCAAACATCCAATGATTCAACACTTTTACTAAGATATGCAAAGATTCAGTGCTTTTATTAAGATGTGCAATGATTCAATGCTTTTATCAAGATATGCAATGATTCAAAGCTTTTATTAAGATATACAATGATTCAATGCTTTTATTAAGTCATACAATGATTCAATGCTATTATCAAGATTTGCAATGATTCAACACTGTCATTAATATTTGCAACAATTCAATAACTCTGAGAGTATTCTTCTGCAGTCAGAAACATGTTCCACAAATTTCCACTGATTGAAGAAACCTTAAGAACAATAGGATGACGTCAATATTGGTTTGTAAGGGATTAAAAAATAGAACCCACAACTATGCATTCCCTACAACTGCTTGTCTATGTTGACTTCTAGAATTCTACAGGAGTCTGCAGACATGGATGTATCTTAGCCCAGAACGTGATCTGGCCAACGTTACAGGGTGGTACAGTGAATACACTGATAGTATATTGACACCAACAAGATTACACCCAAAATTATTCTCCGAACAATCTTTTTCCATAAACAATGTTTGAATTTCTGTTCACCAGTTGTAAACAAGGGCATCATCATCAGCGATAAGGTGTTCAACAGACAGGTGATAATCGTCTTGTACAGTATCTTGCATATCTTTGCTGTCCTTGGCAAGCCCCACAGAAAGCCGACAAACACAGCATGCACATGTTTGTACAGAGCGAGAACTTCGATATTCATTTTCTTTTACTCGTAATGTTATCTGCTTGCTAAACAAAGACGTTCGTCTGGGCGAGGTCAACTATCATATAAAAACAAGAAGAGACAGCTTCCGTTTGTTTAGATCACAGAAAGGCGTTTTGAAGATTTTGGAATCGTTTGACTGAAATGTACAATGTTAAGGTGATCCTCTCTAAAGAGATGTACGAAAATATACACTGGCGATGAATGTTCGTAAAGACCAGAATGAACGAAAACAGCAGTAGGTCAACCTAGGTACATAAATAAATGAAGACATAAGGATCTTTTTCTTCTGCATATCTTTACAAAGAGCACATTCTTGTCTATCCTCAAATTAATGTCTTCTGATAAGGATTTTTACTTGACAATCCTTAAAGATATATAAGCAATTGAAGAGCATTTATCAGGGCGTAAATTTCAAATATTTGAATGCTCAAATGTCAATCCAAATGAAGATTATGTGCTTAATTCTTTGCAAGGTAATTACATTCTTAGGAAGTTTTAAAGGGCTTTGAAAATACAGTAATTAACAATCAATCAATTAACAAGAAGGGTTTTGAATATGGAGAATATATTTCATGTGACATCGATGAATATGTATCCATATAATTTTCAAACTGCCAAACAGTGAAACAATAAGAAATAGACACATCAACCTAATCTGAATAACTTCTGATTCACAGCAGAAACTCAAATATTAAAACACAGTTTGAAGTTGAAATTAATTGCCCATTAACATTCTTTTCTTATAAGGTAAAACTTGGAATAATGACTTTAACATGTTCACTTTAGCAAATTAGATACCATAAATGTTCTGATAATGATAACAGGAAGTAATAACCTTCATTGTAATTGTATTGCGGGAAACCTAAATAAAACTGGAGAATATTTTTCTACTTAAACGAAAATTCATACTTTTCCATTTAAAACACAAAATGCCTTTCCTATTAGTTGAAAATATGTAAATCACAGATGAAGTTCATACGATTTTCTACATGAACGGTGTACACGAACGGTCATAACGCTGTAAAATATAAAGTTTTGATGATGGTTTTTGAACTTGATTAACATATTTATCTCTTAATGTATGCAAAATGTCACCCTTGTATCCTTAGTGGCTTAAAAAAAAGCACTGACCCATTAAAGTTCTATGGGCGAAAGAATTGACAGATAAGGGATACAAAATGGCTAATTTAGTCTTCCTGGAAACACAAGACAAGCACTTCATTATATCCTTTCCCATTCAGATGGAACAAGGTTCCTTCCAACAGATAATTAATGTTATGTAAACTATTAAAAATAAGTTATGGACCACCCGATTCTATCATATTACTATAGTTAATCTGTCATGCCATGACAGACTAACTACAGCAATACGACAGGACTGAGTGGTCCTGTACCTTTTAAGTAGTATATAAGGACACAGCTTTGACTCATATGGCACTGGTTTCTATTCAGCTTAAGACGTCTAAGGAGAAAAACTTTAACAGCTTTCCATGTCTCAGAACTATATCATTTTGAAAAGACTATTCCAGGCCGTTTGCTTCAACACATGATTTCATTTCAATTGTTTGTAACAGCATTGAACATGAAGACGACCTGAGGGATATAACTTGAGAAAAATCGGCCACATCACATGAATCAATACGCTCTCTTGAAGATGCTGAAACAAAACTGTAATATCACACAAAATCAATGTCGAATATTTTTGCCGAATACGACTGAAACCAGTTTCCTTGAGTAATTGAGGTAGTCTTGAGGAAAAACTCCCAATTATGAATAATAATAGATTGTTGCTTGACAAGATGATACCAGGCAATTCCATCTCAACAAGGGAGAGTGTCAGTTAACAGATTTTGTAACAGTTAACGTTTTGAGGACATTCTGAAAGGCAATTTGCCCTTCAGATACTTAGGGACGTTTTCTGGGAGTGAAATAAGTTTGTGTAATTGACTGACAATATTGAAAATAAATAAATCCAAAGAGTCAATGATATATTGTGTGAAGGTCTGCCTGGTGTGGGGAGACTTTGAGATAGCCATGAACCAGTCTAGATAGTATCCACACAATGAATACATTGTACAAAGACATAATTGTTTGTTTCCAAACTGCATCTTTAAAAGGAGCTACACTCGATGCTTGACTGATGAATTCATAGTTGTCTGTAATAACAGTTACCGGCAAACCCCATTAGTCTGGAATACCAGCTTGTTTAAAGTTTCTCCATTCAAACCATACACACTTAGAATGTCCATATTTTTTTTCCAATCTCCCTCCCACCTTGAATTTCATTCCGACTTGAAATAATAAAAAGTTATATTTCAATTTTCCCCGCAGCTGCAGAAAATTCTGCCCCGGTGTACTAAAACAATACTCATACCTTTACACATTCACAGAAACCCCCCCAGATATTTCTTTAACTAAGTTTATTAAAAATTTGTTTCAAAAGAAAATAGCCCTGATCTACATCTTAAATGAATTTAAAAACCATTACCAGGTGCTCTAAACCATGAAATTTCATAATATAAGTAACACAATAGTGAAAAACAGGTTTGCTATTTACTTTTCATAATTTATTTTTTCACCCCCTGCTCTGTTGCTTGTTGAGGTTTGAGATGAGAAACACCAAAAAAAATGAGTGGCCTTAGAGTGAGTGAGTGAGTGAGTATGGTTTTACGCCACTTTTAGCAATATTCCAGCAATATCACCACAAATGGGCTTCACACATTGTACCCATGTCGGGAATCGAACCCGGGTCTTCGGCGTGATGAGCGAATGCTTTAACCAATGGGCTACCCGACCGCCCCGAGTGGCTTTAGAGAATAGCCAACGTGTTACAAGGCATTACAGACTACCTCTCCTGAGTGAATGAATGGTGTTAATCTCAAGCCTTTGGTGAGGGACTTACAGCATTCAGGAAGGAAGGACAGCTACTCTATAATCCCTGTGTTTTGAGTACCTATTCTACATATATCTTGAGAACTCAATGACATTTTCTGAGAGAAAATGAAGTTAAGATATATGCAATCTCATTAAAATCAGATCTTAGTTCTCGTGGCTGCTGAACAAAGATCTGAGGACATCCCATTACGGGTCACATCAGACCGAACTAGAGCGAACTTTGACTGACCAATGGAATGACCAATCAGAAGGCAGCTTTCTCATGCTTTACGGCACTAATTTCAAATTGGCGTCTATGCTTCGAAACCTATTTTGACAAATTCTTGATTACAAATTTGAAACCTTAACAAAAGAACAATCTGGAATGGCTAATAGATGGTCTAGATTGTATGGATTCAGTCGTTAAACCCGTAACTATCATTCGGAATACCACGTTTTAAAGTTTTCGAGGTTGTATGATTAGAAATCAAATTCCGACTGTCACTTTCATGACCTGGTAAGCGATGATCTGATTGGTCGGATGAAAGGTCGTTCTGACGTGACCCCTAATGGGATGTCCTCAGATCTTTGTTTCGCGGTAGCGAGATCTAAGGTCTGATTTTAATGAGATTATGATATATGAAACATCAACCCTACAAAAAAAACTTCACTGAAGACAAGCTATTGTTCAGATGACATAATGTAATCAATTTGTGACATCATGAACAACGGATGACGTCATACTCTACTTTTCTCAACGAATGAGTGATTATGGGTTTTTTTGCAAGACGAGCAAACGCTTTAACCACTAGGCTACCAGACTGTCTCTTTTTTCTCAACGATGAAGCCCTATGTCATGTTGCATCAGATAACCAATCAACATTGAGAATTGCTTAAATGTGCAAACATCAGAAAGTTAGTACACGATCATCATCCGCCAAAAATTTGTTTAATAAGGCCGATTTGGGTAAGAACAGTAATATCCAGATTAAGATGTCTTCTGTGGGTCAATCTATTGCCAACATGAAGCACTACCTGGTTATTTTAGGCGAACAGACAAATTGGCAAAGGTATGGTGTTTCATCATGGTCACACCAGCATATATCTCCGGGGTGAGATCAAGCATTCTCTCCAAGGACATATCCCTGCAATGAAATAGCAGACCATTGTGATGTCATTGGTTGCCATGATGTCACAATCAAATTACATCACTAATTTCTCTGACTTTTTACTGTTTACAAACCTAGAATCTCACCCTTGTGTCTTTTTATATAAAATATATCACCTCTTGTCAATAAGATTGGACATCATTTTTGTCACTGATGCATGAGTTTTGGAAATGTCCTCTCCATGCCTACCATAAACCGTTTCAAAGCTTTCCTGAGGACCTCTCTGTTTTTAATTTGGACAGTTACATAAAACCATACACCTATCTCAGAAATGTTAAATGCTCTTCAAACAGACCAGCAGACATCTTTAACTGTATAAATGATTGAGTAAGTTCTAGAAGGTCAAACTGACATTGACACAAGTTGCTACATGTATTCTGCTCCCTAATGACTGCAAAACACTCAGAAATAATTCAAAATATACCTTGAGTTGTATAAACTTTATTTGTCAAGAGAGCCATTCCTGATGGTTCTGATATCGAAGAGAAGTTGTCTTCCAGTAGTACCAAGGGAGCTGACTTCAGTGAGTGTATCCACCTTATAGCTCCCGACATAACATCATGGTAATTACTGGATGTGGGCTCGTTAGCTGTTTCCTTAAAACCAGACACGAAGGGACAGCATCAACATACACTGTCTTCAATAACAACATCCAATGTATATGTTTCACCAGGGGATGTTCCAAGTAGTATTTGCTCATTCCAGTTGATTTGTAATATACTGCTCAAAAACATGCTAAGGATGCTAGTCATGGCCAAAACTGCAGGAACATTAATGGTCTAAATCTGACAGGTGAAGGAAAGGTTCAAGTGGGGTGAATGTTAGTCTCATGCTTTGTCTTTGAAAATATATAATCTTGCAACTACATAAAAATTGAAAAGGAGCCCAAGTGAGACAGAACTTGTGGAAAATCTAGACTTGCTTCCTTTAACACGTTTTTAGCAGTGTATTAGTTATATCATAGTGTCAGCTTGATAAGGAAGGAAAGCCTGAAGTGATGCTGGTGTCAGACATTTACCACTTTGGTGAAACCAACGAGCATGTATACTGTGCTTAGAAACCTATCAACATAATCAGGGTGAACCGGGATTCAAACCCATGATCATTCAAACCTGAAGCTACATAGTACAGCGAATTGTGGTGCCCCCTTCAGAATTCTAGTTTCTATTGAATCCTTCAGGTATATCTTACTAGGAAGGAAGGAATGTCCACACAGCTTTTTCTAGCTACATCAAAGTGGTCTGTAAATAGTTGAATCTGGGCCAGACAAACCAATGGCTGATATGGATGGATGTGATGATGGATGGATGAATGAATGATGGATGGATGGATAGAAGGATGTGATGATGGATGGATGAATGTGATGATGGATGGATGGATGGATGGATGTGATGATGGATGACAGATGTGTTGGATGGATTAGATGATGTATGGATGGATGGATGCCATGATGGATGGATGGATTGATGTGATGATAGATGTGTTGGATTGATGGATGGATGGGTATGATGATGGATGGAGGATGGATGCCATGATGGATGGATGGATGGATGTGATGATGTATGGATGGATGTGATGATGTATGGATGGATGTGATGATGGATGGATGTGATGATGGATGATGGATGGATGTGATGGTGGATAGATTGATGCAATGAAGGATGGAGAGATGTGTTGGATGGATGGATGTGATGATGGATGGATGTGATGATGGATGGATTGATGATGGATGGATAGATGTGTTGGATGGATGATGGATGGATGGATGATGGATGGATGTGATGATGGATGGATAGATGTGTTGGACGGATGATAGATGGATGTGATGATGGATGAATGGATGGATGATGGATGGATGGATGTGATGATGGATGGATGATGAATGTGATGTTGATGGTTGTGATAATGGATGGATGGATGGATGATGGATGGATGTGATGATGGATGGATGATGAATGTGATGTTGATGGTTGTGATAATGGATGGATGGATGGATGATGGATGGATGTGATGATGGATGGATGATGAATGTGATGTTGATGGTTGTGATAATGGATGGATGGATGGATGATGGATGGATGTGATGATGGATGGATGATGAATGTGATGTTGATGGTTGTGATAATGGATTGATGGATGGATGATGGATGGATGTGATGATGGATGGATGATGAATGTGATGTTGATGGTTGTGATAATGGATGGATGGATGGATGATGGATGGATGTGATGATGGATGGATGATGAATGTGATGTTGATGGTTGTGATAATGGATGGATGGATGGATGATGGATGGATGATGTGATGATGGATGGATGTGATGTGATATGGATGGATGTGAAAATGGATGGATGGATGGATGGATGGATGGATGGATGGATGTGATGGATGATGTGATGATGGATGGATGTGATGTGATATGGATGGATGTGAAAATGGATGGATGATGGATGTGATGGATGGATGGATGGATGGATGGGTGTGATGGATGGATGTGATGGTGGATGGATGGATGTGATGGATGGATGTGATGGTGGATGGATGATGGATGGATGGATGATGATGACAAAACAGTAACTATTAAGACCGATAGATTGATGGATGGATGTGATGATGGATATATGTGATGGTGGATGGATGGATGTGATGATGGATAGATAGATGTGATGAAGGATGGATAACTAGATAGATAATAAGTATGCTCATAGCAACAAGCTCAAAAGATATAACACATACTTGCATCAACAAGCTCCACAGATATGACACACACTTACATCAACAAGCTCCACAGATATAACACATACTTACATCAACAAGCTCCACAGATATAACAAATACTTACATCAACAAGCTCCACAGATATAACACATACTTACATCAACAAGCTCCACAGATATAACACATACTTACATCAATGAGCTCTTTGGGTGCATAAGCATTAAATATATAAAAAAAAAACATATACCGTATTCGACCCATTACGGTATATATATTCTGTTTATTTTAGATATTTGTGACTTTGAATATTATGCGCAGGTACTATATTTTACATGGAACCAGTCTGACCAGTCACCGTCAAGGCACCCGTGCACGTGATCGCGTGATCGCGTGATCGCGAGAATTGCGCGTTAACATAGAATCGTCCAACAAAATTAAATATGACTTTTAATGAATCAAAGTATGGCATTAATGATATATGTATCCATTCTCTGTCAACTAAAGTTCGTTTCAAGGCGTCAATGGAGGTAATCTGACCGTGATTGCTGTTAATAACGGTGAGTTGTGCGATCTGCGGATCACTTCCCACATGATTTCGCCGAAATTAATAAAAACAATATTAAAAGGAATTTTGAATAAAATTAATGAATTAATTTACAAACATAAGTCCAGATATACAAAGAACACTTTTTATAGCCAGACAGTGTAATTACATGAATAATTTGCAAACTTCAGGATGGATTTGTTGACATGGTATTTCCGGTGTTACGTGCTCACAGTTATGTCTTTCCATGGGGGAAAAAACATCAAAACTCATTAATTCATATATAAAGCGCACCCCCTTCTACACAGCTGTGTTTTTTGGAAAAAAAGTGCGCACTATTCTCAAGAAAATACGATAAGGCTTACTAATGAATTTAAGCCAATTTGACTCTGAATTGGTCCCAATAAGCGCCCAACCCTTCTGTGGGTCGAATACGGTAGTCCAGTCCTGATATTTGTGCTTGTCAAAACACTTTAGTGTACACCAGATCTTTCACCACTCAATGGCTTTTCATATATTTATATCCTGCTTACAAGTGTACATGTTACCTGAGAATTGAATTTTCATCTGTGGCCTTTGTAGAAAAAACAATTTTGACCTTGACCTATTCTGCCCAATAATTCCAACTGAGAGATAAGTATATATAAGGTACAGAAACCCCACAGGAAGACATGAATGATGTAGAGGGGACCTAATGCCCCAGAATCCCCACAAGAGAACATTAATTAGAGACGGAAATCTTTAGGCAATAACTGTATGATTCATCACCGCAGAGTTCCGTCACAGGTCATTATTACAGCAAACACCGTCCTTTAACATTACAATGAACATCCCTGGAGCAATGCCATCCCAAACTCACCACAATTACATTATCATGGCATCAAACGGTCAAAACCATATGTTTATAACAAACCTGTCAACACGTGAACCACGGCCAAAGCACTTCATACCCCAGAGAGCAATAAGATGCATTATGGAATACACAATGTGACATGACATGAATAGCATAGAGTACACAGAGTATCAAGATCAGGAGACATAGCAATTATGTATATTCATTTTGGATAATGAAAATGGGCCTGGAAATCAAATCTCATTGCCCCAAATGGACAGTTATCGCTCTTGCGATCCACAAGGTACATGTCGGTCCTGATGACCATTGGGATGGGGTGACCACTTTGATGGGATGACCACTGGGTCGGATGCTGGTATGTGTACCGTAGGTTCTGGACCCAGCCTGATCGCATCAGACATCATTGGACAAATGGTCTATCATCTTTATAGCACACTTTGCTGGATTGAGAGCTAATGCCTCTCAGAATGGCCCTGGCTGTATCTACAGTCAGCTCGTATCATATTTGTTCATCAGACTCTTTGTTGTCCATAGGAAAAATATTTCTTCATAGCTAATAAAATGTTTTGGTTCAAAGGAAAAGATATGATGGCTTTGTGCCATGGTGTTGCACAAATGGCTGGAATTAATCTATGGATCATTAGATGCACCATGTTGTCTGGGAAATATTTTGGGAAGGTTAGCATGCTGTTGCAATGACAAACGAAGGCACAAGAAAACTGTGAAAATATTTGTAGAAGAAACAATAAAATGTTTTTGTATAACACATTTAGCTTTGTGTTAGCAAATACATATGCATATCTAAGCATACATCATATATTTCCTCCTGGTTCCTTACAGATATGCATATTCTAGGGTAGAATAGGACCCAGTGTCCCATTCTTCGTTGAGCAGACTAGATCTGTTGGTTATGATTGGTGACCTGGCTATGTCAGTGTGCTCTGAGCCCAGCTGACTAGTCAAGATCTGTTGGTTACAATGGGTGACCTGGCTATGTCAGTGTGCTCTGAGCCCAGCTGACTAGTCAAGATCTGTTGGTTACAATGGGTGACCTGGCTATGTCAGTGTGCTCTGAGCCCAGCTGACTAGTCACAATCTGTTGGTTATGATTGGTGACCTGGTTGATGTCAGTATGCTCAGGCATCATTCTTCATACAATTAACCACTGGATGTCTTGGCCTAGATGTGATTATATTCACAGGCTACATTGATATGGCTGGAATATAAACAAGACCCACTCACTAAAACTCTCTTTATTACCATGTACAGCAAGAACAACAGGAATATCTAAATGCATGGCAAAGCTGGCTTTCAAACACCCATTCGATAAAACTGAACAGTGAATTTGGTCCCCTTTGACAACAAGGACACCTTTTCCCCATGATAACCTCAGCAGTATCCAGAACAAACTGGGAGACATGTTTAGCAAAATGTCCCCCCTTGTGTGTATGTCACAGTCCATGCCCCTGTGTGCAGCCATGCCATGTGAAGCCAGTCCAGCCCAGCTCCCTTCCTCAATTGCGTGTGTAATGTGCCTAATGTTTACCCTGCAACTAGCTCCCAGTCTTCTCAAACACATCTCCACCTTCATCTGGTTACAGGGACACATTTTGATAGAGATATTCATGCACATTTCACTTGTGTGTGTACCAACGCCTCTAAATGTTGCCCCACAAGTATGGAGTCACACAAAATCGATAGTTCCATGCAGCAAACTTTTGCTGTCGTAAGAACAGCTTAAGATCAGACGCAAGTTTGATGGAAAAAGTAACTCTGATGGATGCTTAAATGAGCCATTTATATTTTCTTGTTTCCTACGCTTCCAGTTCCCAGGTTTAAACTTGCCACGTCAAAATGCTGGGTTCAGAATACGTAAAACTAATCAGTCATAGTGTTCGGTTGGAATTAATTGTGAGTGAGTGAGTTTGGGTTAATTCCACTTTGAAGTATTTTAGTTGTCAGCTCGATGTGGGCGGAAAGCCCCGAGTGATACAGGTCTTAGATGTTTAC
Organism: Haliotis cracherodii; assembly: GCF_022045235.1. Classification (NCBI taxonomy): domain Eukaryota; kingdom Metazoa; phylum Mollusca; class Gastropoda; order Lepetellida; family Haliotidae; genus Haliotis; species Haliotis cracherodii. Next base: position 55,661,242 of record NW_027266264.1, on the reverse strand, counting down.
CACTCTGGTGCAACCTATGACCATGGCACTGACAAACCTAGAAAAATATTCAGTGTGAACCAGGAATTGAAACTACAAATCATATGTGTCTGGTACACCTAAGGGAAGCAACTCTGTACTGTGAATTGCAATGCCCTGGTTGTCTTGGGAACCCATGCTCTTATATGATAACTATTGAACTGGTATTGAATTTAGTGTAAGGACAATCCTACATGTTCCTGTCAAGGTGACACACACAAGATATTGTCATACTCTAGCACAGTAAAAGTGCACGGGGCACCTGTCAATCCAATATGCCTGGACGAGAAGAGTTATATAGTCACTAGCACACCACTGCCACAGGCTAATTTGCATAAAACATGGCCAGAACGAAGCATGCTTATTCTGAAAACTGGTCAGACTGGTATAATGCCTTTTGGTGCACTTAACATATTGTTTTGCATAATCATATAGATATGCTACTACAATTGCGACATTGAGGTGCATGACAATATATGTTTACACATCAAGGTGACCATATCGCAAGCTCTCCGCAACTTCAATGACATTATGTGGAGCCGTACAGCTGATGTTAACAAAGGACACATATACAAATGGAAATAGTTTTTCACATGTTAGGATATTTTCTCAATTTTCTTAATATTCTATGACAAATGTTTATCTAAGTGTGTAGACTCAAAAAAAAAATGAAACAGATGAAATGCAGTGAGTGAGTGAGTGAGTGTGGTTTTACGCCACTTTTTGTGAGTGAGTGAGTGTGGTTTTACGCCACTTTTTGTGAGTGAGTGTGGTTTACGCCACTTTTAGTGAGTGAGTGAGTGAGTGGTTTTACACCACTTTTAGCAATTTTCCAGCAATATCACGGCGGGGGACACCAGAAATGGGCTTCCCACAATGTACCCTTGTCAGGAATGGGACCCGGGCCTTCAGTGTGATGCTTTAACCACTAGGCCACCCAACTGCCCAGGTAGAATAGTGAGACATTGTGTGGTGTCCTTATGGTCTTATTACTTTACTTGTCTGTAGAACGCTTATGCATAATGGTATATTTTCTTCTGCCACCTTGTCAAGTCTGTCGAGCATTATAAGAGAAACATGTTCATCTCTTGATCAATGTGCAATGTATGCCTCCCAAGAAAGTAAAGGGCCATGCGATTCTTTCACATTACTGTGTATCATGGCACCACTGCCTAACAGATTAACCGTAGTAATATGAAAGAACCGGTTGTCCTTAACTTGTTTTGAGTAGTTTATAAGAAAACATCATGGCATATGTTCACAGCATGACAGAATGACCATAGTAAAGAATTAGTTGCCCTCAACTTGTTTTGAGGAGTATATGTGAAAAACAAGGCATATGTGCACAGCATGACAGATTAATCATTGTAATATGAAAGAACCGGCTGTCCTTAACTTGTTTTGAGTAGAATATGTGAAAACATCATAGCATATATTCATCTGATGTGTGTGGGGGGGGGGCATGGGTGGCCCAGGCATCTAAGGCACTGCGATTTGATGTGCAGAGTTGCGTCCTCTTGGGCATGCCAGAAACCTATGATTGTGGATTCGAATCCTGGTTCGCCCCAATTATGTGTCTAGGTCTGTCAGCACCATACTTATGCTCGTGGGTTTCACCGAAGTGGTAAACGTCTAAGACTTGCATCACATCGGGCTTTCTTCCCACATTAAGCTGACACGCCGCAATATAACTGAAATACTGTTTAAAGTGGCATTAGACCCTACTCACTCACTCATCTGCTGTGTGTCATGTCTGTACACAAATTTCTCATTCCACTTGGTGAATCACTACGATACTTTTATACCTTCTTTGATAGGAATTTAGAATTTTAGAAGTATAAGGATAAGATTTGGATGACTCCAGCCATCGATCAACCCCCAGCATACCATCAACTCATCAAAGACCCCAATCAGCCATAATCCTGTTGTTTATAATACTCGCTTCACCCTTTTGTTTATGTTACTGACTTAGCCGATAATTGTCTTTACTACCCATTTGTGTACATAACAGGCTTCTCCACTTCGGTATGACTACATCTGATATCCACTCTACTGTATTAACATTGCCTCCTGCCTGTATATATACTTGTCATCAATAGTCTGTATATCACTTGCTTGATGACAGTGTTTGAACCTACACCGAAATGTCACTCTTAATTGTAATTAAGAAGTTGTTCATCTTTTATATGTCAATTTTCAAAATGGCAGTCATAGAGTGAGTGAGTGGGTGAGTGAGTTGGGTTTAACGCCACTTTTAACAGTATTCCAGTTATATCACGGCGTGTCAGCTTAATGTGGGAGGAAAGCCCGAAGTGATGCAGGTCTAAGACGTTTACCACTTCGGTGAAACCCACGAGCTCGGGTATGGTGCTGACAAACCTAGAAATATAATCGGGGTGAACTGGGATTCGAACCCACAATCATAGGTTTCTGACGTGTCCAAGGGATGCTACTCTGCATAGCGAATCGCGGCGCCTTAGACGACTGGGCCACCCGTGCCCCTGGCAGTCATAGAGACCAAATGAGCCTTGATCTTTTAGGAAACCATTGGTAGACTGATCATCAGATAATTGAAATCATCTGTCTCCCGAAGATAAAAGAAATGTTAAAGTTCATGTGGAATGGAAGGATGGACAAAGAAAAGACAATACGCTTCAACATAAAAAACACACATGAACCTTTGCTTCAGATGAGATATTTATTAGAATATTTAATATTTATCAAAATATTGAATAATAATAATTGGATCATGCATAACCATATATATATTCACTGATGTTATCATACATTTGGTTTCATTCTGTGGCATGGTACTTCTCTTCATGGTGGAAGTTCCCTGTGGGAAGTCCAGGGAAGACTAGGTCCCTAGTAACCTATGTTGACAGACTAGGGTGGATTGGGTGGTCTCTCTGCGACACTGCATGTGATCGTACCCTAACTTCATGGTTTCAGTCACCGGTCTCTCTGGTACAGATTCAAATCAATACAGTCACCAGTCTGAATGGTCCAGACTCATTTAAATATAGTAACCAGTCTGACTGGTTCAGACTCATTTAAATATAGTCACCAGTTCCTTTGGTTCAGACTCAATTAAATATAGTCACTAGTCTAGTTGGTTCAGATTCAATTAAATACAGTCATCAATCTGCTTGGTTCAGACTTAATTAAATATAGTCACCAGTCTGTTTGGTTCCGACTCAATTAAATACAGTCACCAGTCTCTCTGGTGAAGACTCAATGAAATACAGTCACCAGTCTCTCTGGTGAAGACTCAATTAGATACACTCACAGGTCTCTCTGGTGAAGACTCAATTAAATACAGTCACCAGTCTCTCTGGTGAAGACTCAATGAAATACAGTCACCAGTCTGTTTGGTTCAGACTTAATTATATATAGTCACCAGCTTCTCTGGTTCAGACTCAATTAAATACAGTCACCAGTCTCTCTGGTTCAGACTCAATTAAATACAGTCACCAATCTGCTTGGTTCGGACTTAAGTACATATATATATATAGTCACCAGTCTCTCTGGTTCAGACTCAATTAAATACAGTCATCAGTCTCTCTGGTTCAGACTCCATTAAATTCAAGCTGTGGTGATAAAACGAGAACATTGTTGGCTGCAATGCTAAATAACTCCCACTCACTAATGATATTTGTGGGTTTCTGTAACCAGTGTCAAACTGTCAGGATGCCTTCCACTCACAAGCAAATAGAATTAGGCATTTGCTTCCTATGAAGCAAGAAACCAAACAATATTTGCCAAAATGGACTGTGTTTTTGTGTCCAGTTCTCAAGTCAGTTTTCGCAGCTGTACTCTTAGAACCTGTGAACCAAAACATCAGCACCAGGCTCCTTGAGATCTCCTTAACTTCAGATTGGACATCATTTATTGATCACAGTCTGCATCTGCCATTAATTTCAGTTCAAGGTCTTCAAAGGAAGTGATCATGGTTTCAGTAGAAATATTGGTCACTTTTTATTTAAAAATTCAGCAATTTGAAGACAATTTTTATGGGGTTATCAAACAGTTGAAATAACCATCGCATGACCTCCCTTGCACAACTCCTTATGATTATAGCCTATTGATCAAACACTCAGACATGTTTAATTATAGTACAGTTCAAATGTATATCAGAATCTTCCGAAAATAACCAGCACGGAAACATTAGCATTTAAAACTTAATGAATGACGCTAAGGACACATCAAAAGAAACATGAATATATGGCTGCTGTATCCTATGTTAATGTCGCTACATATAGCTTCACTATTTATATGAATACTTTTCGCAGACACTAATCATTTGATAATGGGCATATAGATTTTCCAGTCAAACAAGTATTCATTTCTTAAGTGTGAAGATCATTTCAGAAGTTGGATACGAAACTTAATTTCTAAGTCTTGAGACACACTCCCACCAAAATCATCCCCAAAGAGAATATTTCAGGAAGAAAACTGTATTTTGCCAATGTGTCTATACCTAGAAACCAAAAATGGTATTTTTTAAACTGGCATGGTCTTTCTGGTATTACAGAGACTTTCAACTATGCTGGAGTGCCTCTTTTCTGCAACCATGCTTGCCGTAAAATGTGACTATGCTTGTCGCAAGAGGCGACTAATGGGATTGGGTGGTCAGGCTCGCTGACTTGGTTGATGCATGTCATCCATCCCAATTGCATTGATTGATGCTCATGATATCAATCACTGGATTGTCTGGTCCAGGCGCGATTATTTACAGACGGCCGTCATAAAGCTGGTATATTGCTGAGTGTGGCGTAAAACAACAAACCAATCTCTGTTACCTACAACTCTCTCATACAATGTTGTCTTCACAGTACAAGTTTTCTTACAAGCATGACTCCCTTACAGGCACTGTTGTTTTATTTGATACAAACATGACAATTTCATCCAATGTTGAACAGTTCAGAGGTGGTAGTTAACTATACTGTGTTAGTGATGGATTATGATTTAACGCCACTTTTAGCAATATTCCGGCAATATCTCAGTGGTGGACACCAGAAATGGACTTCACACACTGTACCCATGTGGGGAATCAAACTCGGATCTTCGTTGTAATGAGTGAACGCTTTAACCACTGGGCTACCCCACCGCCGAAGTTTATTATAGGGTTTAGTGAGCAGGAGATTTGGCATCCATTTCTGTAATTAGATATGACAACCCACCCGAAATGTATGTCATCTTCGTTTTCTAGGTTCTTGAGACTACTTGAGACACACATTTCCATAATAATTACAATGAAAAACATCAATACGGCCTCATCATGGCAGGGTCAGACCAGGTTTATTCATCTCCTTGTTAAACAGAGCTCTTGGCCAACATGTGTGAGGGAGAATAATTGAATAGAATTTCTTGCCACAGTTACCGGGTAAGTTATTTTCCTGTAAAATTTGTATTTGATAAAAGTTTAAATGAAAAATACAAACATAACAATGTTCAGAAAAAAAAATATGTGATTTCAAAAGAGTATTGCCATTTTTGTAAAATGTTTTTGAACATTTAGTCTTGTAAGAATATTGCTAGAAAACACTGACCAACGTTGATTCTGTGATCCAGAGATCAGAGATCAGTGATCAAGAGATCCAGTGATCCAGTGATCCAGAGATCAGAGATCCAGAGATCAGTGATGGTAAAATGAGCTGGTACAGAACTGAATGTTCCTGAAGTTCATCTGCAAATCACAAGTGTAGGTATATATTTCATATTTTCATGCTTCATACATCTAAGTTTTTTGTCACAAAGAATTTGTTTGGTTTTTAAATAATTAAGAAATGTAAGGCTACTTTTTTTAATTGGTGTACAAAAAATGAAAAGCAAAGCTTTAAGTCATTTAAAGTATACCTTTATTAAAATCTGTTGTAAATCTATTTTAATAATTGAGCCCAAAATAAAAGAGAAAATGTCTGAAATTGGATTTTTCGAAAATGGGGTTGAATTATTTCAATAATTAATTATGTAGAGCAAAATCAGTAAACCTATAACTGAAATGTAGCGAACTGTCACAGTTGAAATCATGTTTCTTATTGGTCTTCTATAAATCAGGTAACATAATATTCATTGAAAAGTAGGTAAGGTCACATTTAAGATTATTATGCACTTGCACATATAGCTGTGTGTGTGTGTGTGATTGTTTGTTTAATGCCGCACTCAGCAATATTCGAGCTAAATGATGGCGGTCTGTAAATAATCGAGTCTGGACCAGACAATCCAGTGATTGACATCATGAGCATCGATCCATGCAATTGGGATAGGATGACATGCATCAGCCAAGTCAGCATGCCTGACCACCCGATCCCGTTGGTCGCATCTTGCGACAAGCATAGGTGGCAAGCTTGGGTTGCTGTAGACCTATTCTACCCCGGATCGTCACAGGTCCATAAAGTGATATGTGAAGGGGCGGTCGGGTAGCCTAGTGGTTAAAGCGTTCGCTTGTCATGCAGAAGACCCGGGTTCGATTACCGACATGGGTACAATGTGTGAAGCCCATTTCTGGTGTCCCCCCGCCATGATATGCTGGAATATTGCTAAAGCGACGTAAAACCATACTCCCTCACTCACTGACCCGCATATGTGGCTTCTTTTACTCATCCAAACTAATGGCGATTTGATTGTGCTTGCCCACTGAGATATCATGCTGCAGTTTAATATGGATACCCCACTGAGACACAGGTCTACTGACTCCAAGCCGATCAGTCCTTTTTTTATCCCATAAATGCCAAGCACCAGGCAAGGCAACAACAAGTGCCATCTTTTATCATCTCTTGGTATGACGCTCATTGTAAGTAAGTGAGCTGGTAAGTAAACACCTTTTTGGATATCATTTAAAAAATGTCATGACATGTCAGCTTGATGTAACAGGAACAGGGACATTGGTCAAAGGCATTTACCACTTGAAATCAATTTGACATTATGGTGCAACAAACTGAGGAATATAATTTGAGATATATAGTTATGAACCAGTAGTGAGTGAGTGAGTTGGGTTTAACGCCGCTTTTAACAGTATTCCAGTTATATCACGGTATGTCAGCTTAATGTTGGAGGAAAGCCCGAAGTGATGCAGGTCTAAGACGTTTACCACTTCGGTGAAACTCACAAACACATGTATGGTGCTGACAAACCTAGAAACATAATTGGGGCGAACCGGGATTCGAACCCACAATCATAGGTTTCTGACGTGCCCAAGGGACGCAATTCTGCACAGTGAATCACAGCGCCTTAGACGACTGGGCCACCCATGCCCCCATATGAACCAGTAGATCCTGACATGAACATGGGAGACAACTCTGAGAAATAATAATTTCTCGTCCATATTAATTACGATAATTCAGGGACACCTGACATTTACCACTTTGGTGACACCCATGATCACGGGTGCAGGCAAATCGGGGAAACCTTGATTAAAGGATCCTGGCATATCTAAGGGACATTACTCTGCACAGCCAAATGTGTTCCCTCAGCCAACTCAGCCTCTTGTGTCAATGTATGTTCACAGGAATAAAGCTCTGAAAGCATGCATGATATGATAATTAGTTATATTATACTTATACCATTTCAGTCCAATCTTGACATTAGCATCAGACGATATATAATCCCCATTTACTGTGTGTCAGTGATCCAAATAGATATAATGAAAGTTTCACTCACTTGGACAATGCTTGATGATGATGTGAACTGGAAAAGAAACACTTTTGTTTCACATTGAGATAATCTTTCTGAGATGCTGATTTCAGTCGTGTCTTTTAGTCCAGTATCCATATTGGGGAGCGAGTGAGTGGGTATAAAAGGCAGAGTGAATAGAAACTAAAGAAATTGCATAGGCTGACTAAAGTTTCCTACAAACAAATGATCATTTCTTTCTCCAGAAAGTTTTTTTTAATGGTCCCCATATATTTCTGTCTTATCTTTTTACATGTACTAAATGTGACCTATTGGTTTTTGTTTATGTTCAAGACATATGATCTTAACAATCATTTTTTTTCATTTTGAAATGGGAGTGCGTCGTCAAAAAACATGACACATATCAAAGCTAACCCTTCAGTTGTTTCATATGAGTTTTTTTAAGATAAGAAATGAGGAAAGACTATAAACTTTGGGGGGAGATTTTATGTTTGCAAGATATTCATCAGTCAAACCTTCAAATGTGACTCCATTCTTCTGAATATATAGCGTGTATAATGACTATATGTAATTTGTTCTTGGGGGGGCGGGGACTGTTTACTTGTCCCTTGACCTTTTAAAACATGCAGCAGATGTCGTGATTTCGTGCATGTACTAGCTTAACCCGAAAAGTATCCTTACAGGTGAGTGAGTGAGTGAGTGTTCTTACCTGACCAACACACATAAAAACAAGCATGAAATACTCATATCCCCCGCCAATATGACATGTCCGGGAGTGTGCAATGCATTAGCTCCTGTGAAGTATGTTCACTGGACCTCTTGTAAATGTCCTACCGGGTTAATTGCAGGTTTTCAAGATCTGCTTTGGAAATGAGGACTACCACCATTTTCAGTCTAAGTCAAAGTCGTTGCCATTGAAACTAAAAAAAAAATTAAAAAATTAAATCCCAAACAATCAAAAGGCACCAGTTCACCACTAGACCTATCCATGTGCCAGGTTTGGTTAAGATGTCTCTCATGGTTTTTGTGTTCTGCCCTGGAAACCGAAATGTGACGGACAGAAGCACAGAAAGACGGTACCCATTCCTATATCCCCCTTCCACTTCGTGGATAATAAATTCCAGTACTTTAGAGTCTTTCTACAACATTGTTGCAAGGAAGATTTCTAAATATATTAAAGAACTTGCTGACCTGCGCCAGTGCAATCTGAAGCACAGCAATATTTTTTATTAATCCAAATCATAATCATAAACACCAATGTCTGTTTTCTACTAGTAATTATACATTAATAACAAGGTCCATGGGAACGAGAAGTTAATCATTAACAACAAATGCTTTGACTGTTGTAATTAGTCATTAATAATCAAGAAGTTGTCCTCCATTAATCAGACTGTCTGTAATCACATAATTTTAATCAGTATCCCATGTTATTTGCAAAATGTACAAAGAAATGCAATTTGGGAATTCTTGTCAGATTCAGGTAATTTAATATAGTGTGAGAAGTGGTGAGGTAATCGACAAATATTGATTGAAGCCTACATATGGGTGAGCAAGGCTGGACCGGACAAACTAGTGGTCGATATAGTGAGGACTGGACAAACTAGTGGTCGATATAGTGAGTTAAGTTATGTGTGGACCGGACAAACTAGTGGTCGATATAGTGAGGACCGGACAAACTAGTGGTCGATAGAGTGAGAAATAATTTAGGTCATGAGGCAACAAGGACTCAGTCACCATGCCATGTAGAGTTTTGTCCCTTAGTCATGCCAGAATCCTATGATCATGTGTAACTGGTAAATGCATGTTCACAACCAGTGTCAGTTCTGGCTTTCCTTCGACAAAAAGCTGACATGCAAAGATAAAAATGAGTTACTGTTCAAAGAGGTGTTACAATCCTATAAATCTTTCATAACACTGACACCATAAATTTGAGACATAGAAATAAACAAACATGAAATTCAAGATGTTCAATAAAGTCCAAATAAAATTTAGGAGAAATGTCAAAAACCACAAAAACAGTACTTGTTTCCCCTAAATACATCTATCTGTCATTTGACTCTTCAGAAAACAAAACAAAACAAACAAACAAATTAGCACAAGTATTTCACAGTGTTCTTCATAAGCCAAACAGCATTCTTCATAAGCCAAACAGCATTCTTCATGAGCCAAACAGCATTCTTCATAAGCCAAACAGCATTCTTCATAAGATAAACAGTGTTCTTTATAAGCCAAACAGCATTCTTCATAAGCTAAACAGCATTCTTCAAAAGTTTAATATCAGACAACTGATTAACACAACACAAATCAACACATTCTTTAATTTAACCTTTGTTTTTGGCTTGTACGGTCACAACCAAATTACACCTAAATGAATCCTGGAACCTTCTACCACCAATCCTAAGACATATTCTCTGTGTTACAGGACAGCTTATCATCCCAGCTAATCAGTAGGCTCATCCTAATGTCTTGCAATGTCCACCCTCATTTGCTCCTCTCAAAATGTGCTCCCACAGCAGCTAAGTGTTATCTGGATAATGGTGGCATAAATGGTGTGAGTTATTGGCATCAGATAACGCCCTTACAGACACACGTGTGGATGGACATGGTTAATTACAGTGAGAGTGGCCATCAGTGCAATTGATTTACTCAATTACCCTCAGTTGTGGATGTGATGATTTTTCATTTCCAGTCATTTCTCTTTCTTTGAACGCCATTATGGGCATAACCTTGGCATGAATTGTACAGAAGATGAAAGCGGTGTTTGTCATCAAAGGAAAGTCACACCTACATCTAACAGGAATTTCATGCCTTTGACCCAAATGGGAACATCACGAGGCTCATGTCAAGCACTTAATCATTAAAAAAGACCAGATGAAGGCCCCAAAACTATCTTCCCCTGTTTTCTATCTTTCCAAATCGTCCTTGGTGGTATCAATCAATGTGATGAGTGTTTTGTTAAGCAATTTAGTTCTTTTGTCAGTTTGAACTATGTATTCACATATATATATATTGAGTTGTTTGGGGTGCAGGGTGAGGCGATGTGAAATGGAGTTTTACATCCAATTCATGATTATTTCACTTTATATATATCAATTGTGTGCGTCTGCTTCAATTAGTCTGGATTTTATGGATGAATTAATGGCACTGTTGAATACACAAAAGACAATCTGATTGTTTCTGCTCCACACAAGCATTGGATGCTGAAATCCAGTAAGTCACCTCAAGTTCTTGGATTAATTCATTTCTTTTTCAGTCCTTTAACCTTTTTTTACATTCAATATTGAACAATAGTTATCACTGTTAATAATTATAAGAATACTACCTCTATTACATCTTTGCCATTAATCCTATATTTTGGCTTCAGATTTTCAACAGACGTCCTCTTCCCTGTCAATCACACAATTAGTGTTTCCCCATATAGCACAATAGCAACCCAAGCAAGATTCATATTTATTCATACCATTAATGCCTAAACTGCAATGTCAATGTTGAAATTTCATTTAACCTTTTTTTCGAAAGCTGATATAGCTTGCCATAACTATTGGATTTATTTAGTTCAAAATGTTTTTGGTCTGCTAATGATATTCCAATGAATCAACCAAGAATTATGGATAGACAGTCAGTTTCATATTCCCAATTTATGTTTTCAATTTCAGCATGAAATAAATTCTGAAACAAAAGGAAAGATATGAAATGGTACTTATCGTTTATGATATGAGGTTTTGAAATAACTGAAAAACTTGATCAAATACTTTCCTCAGGGAATTCTATTCAAATTACATTACCACATCTTTGTTCAAAATCAATATAATACAAATCTGTAATGTAATCAATGTGCTTAGTTATTCTTCAAACGATACAACCCTCAGGTGTCTCTTTGTAATATTTGTGACAAAAAGCATGAACCCTATAACTTTTTCTAAAAGTTTTATTGAACATGCAGAATCTTATTACCATTAATGATGAATCCAACCAAAATAGATATTTCAAATTCAGCACTATAAATTCAAAACCAAATATAATACACAGACTATGCCATTGGATCAATTAAAATAATATTATCAGAAGAACATGCAGGCAATATCATCAGAACACACAATTTCAATGAGCGATCAAAACAATGACATCAGAACAGCCAGACAATGTCATCAGAACAACCAGACAATGCCATCAGAACAACCAGACAATGTCATCAGAACAACCAGACAATGCCATCAGAACAATCAGACAATGCCATCAGAACAACCAGACAATGCCATCAGAACAACCAGACAATGCCATCAGAACAATCAGACAATGCCATCAGAACAACCAGACAATGCCATCAGAACAACCAGACAATGCCATCAGAACAATCGGACAATGCCATCAGAACAACCAGACAATGCCATCAGAACAACCAGACAATGCCATCAGAACAACCAGACAATGCCATCAGAACAACCAGAACAACCAGACAATGTCATCAGAACAACCAGACAATGTCATCAGAACAACCAGGTCCATCAGAACAACCAGACAATGTCATCAGAACAACCAGACAATGTCATCAGAACAACCAGGTCCATCAGAACAACCAGACAATGTCATCAGAACAACCAGACAATGCCATCAGAACAACCAGACAATGTCATCAGAACAACCAGACAATGCCATCAGAACAACCAGGCAATGCCATCAGAACAACCAGACAATGTCATCAGAACAACCAGAACAACCAGACAATGTCATCAGAACAACCAGACAATACCATCAGAACAACCAGGCAATGCCATCAGAACAACCAGACAATGCCATCAGAACAACCAGACAATGTCATCAGAACAACCAGACAATGCCATCAGAACAGCCAGACAAGGTCATCAGAACAACCAGACAATGCCATCAGAACAGCCAGACAAGGTCATCAGAACAACCAGACAATGCCATCAGAACAACCAGACAATGTCATCAGAACAACCAGACAATGCCATCAGAACAACCAGAACAACCAGACAATGTCATCAGAACAACCAGAACAACCAGGTCCATCAGAACAACCAGACAATGCCATCAGAACAACCAGGCAATGCCATCAGAACAACCAGAACAACCAGACAATGTCATCAGAACAACCAGACAAGGTCATCAGAACAACCAGACAATGCCATCAGAACAACCAGAACAACCAGACAATGTCATCAGAACAACCAGACAAGGTCATCAGAACAACCAGACAATGCCATCAGAACAACCAGAACAACCAGACAATGTCATCAGAACAACCAGACAAGGTCATCAGAACAACCAGACAATGTCATCAGAACAACCAGAACAACCAGACAATGTCATCAGAACAACCAGACAAGGTCATCAGAACAACCAGACAATGCCATCAGAACAACCAGAACAACCAGACAATGTCATCAGAACAACCAGACAATGTCATCAGAACAGCCAGACAAGGTCATCAGAACAACCAGACAATGCCATCAGAACAACCAGGCAATGCCATCAGAACAACCAGAACAACCAGACAATGTCATCAGAACAACCAGACAATGCCATCAGAACAGCCAGAACAACCAGACAATGCCATCAGAACAACCAGACAAGGTCATCAGAACAACCAGACAATGCCATCAGAACAACCAGACAATGCCATCAGAACAACCAGAACAACCAGACAATGTCATCAGAACAACCAGACCCATCAGAACAACCAGACAATGTCATCAGAACAACCAGACAATGCCATCAGAACAACCAGAACAACCAGACAATGTCATCAGAACAACCAGGTCCATCAGAACAACCAGACAATGCCATCAGAACAACCAGGCAATGCCATCAGAACAACCAGAACAACCAGACAATGCCATCAGAACAACCAGACAATGCCATCAGAACAACCAGACAAGGTCATCAGAACAACCAGACAATGCCATCAGAACAACCAGAACAACCAGACAATGTCATCAGAACAACCAGGTCCATCAGAACAACCAGACAATGCCATCAGGACAACCAGACAATGTCCCCAGGACAACCAGACAATGCCATCAGAACAATTAGACAATGCCTTGAGAACCAAACACAATGTCATGAGAACATCCACACAATATCATCAGAACACACAGGAAATGTCATTAAGGTGTTAAGACAATGCCATCTGCATAACCAGACAATGTCATTAGGCCACACAGAAAATGTCATCAGAACGGCCAGAAAATGTCATTAGACCACACAGACAATGTCATCAGAAAATGAAGACAAGATAATGTAACGAGGACATCAAATATCTGGAAAATCAGAATCATCAAGCACAGGCATGAAACATCTCAAGCAAAGGCACAAGAGCTTCTGAGAAAGTCGATATTTAAACTGCAACCAATAGCATCGGGACATCAAGCAAAAGCTAAAACAATTTTCATCATCATAACAGAACTAACAAGATCAGAAATCAAAAACAAAATCTAAACTGAATGCAATCCAGTTGAAGAATCAAGACACAACATGCTCAATAAAACAACCATCTTATGCAGCAAGTTCTGCAGCCAACTGACACACATGCTGCATCTGCCAACTGATTCCAGTTCCCATCTTACTAATCTAATAACCATTCCTCCAGAGCCCTTCATTTAGATGTATCAGTGCTGTATGAAGTAGTGAACATGCCTAACCATAAAGATCACTTACTGTCAAGTTAACCTTTTAGAGAATTCAAACCTGAGTTTATAAGTGAAATCAGACACCTTCTATAACATCTGTGATTGATCTTCATCTCTTTATCCCTCTTCAGATTTCATCAGACGAAAGTTATCCATGCCAAGTGATAGCTGCATGTGTGACCATTCCCTGTTTATTTCTAACTTGGGTTAGAAGACACTTGCTGTGACTGAGCTTGAAGGCTACACAATTCATCTTGTAGGATTGTTCATCACATGGTCTAGACAAGGAGTAGAAGCAAGGACATTACAGGGCATTTATAACCAGCTAAGCTGATTTCCTAACATTAGCAGGCCCTAATGGCCCATTTGTTATGGCAATGCTTTAGGTCTGTCACAGGAAACCAAAATTCCAACCACCTCCCTGATCTAGCAATTGGCTCTGATCGGCAATACGGGTGTTGTCTCATTGTTAAACAACTTAGATGCACAAAATCTTCCCAAAATCATATTACACTCTCATGATGCTATTATTTATAGGGGTGGTGGGGTAGTCTAGTGGTTAAAGTGTTCGCTCATCAGGCTGAAGGCCTGGGTTCGATTCCCGACATGGGAACAATGTGTGAAGGACATTTCTGGTGTCCCTCGCCATGATGTTGCTGGAATATTGCTAAAAGCGGCGTAAATATTACCTTATCTTCAATATTAGATATTCAAGGGCATTGAGTGCTGACCTTTTGAGTCTCAGTTTTGAAGTATTTTGAGTTTTCAAGTCTTGTTCTCACTATCATCTAAGATATTCCACATAGAGTGAAGTGAGTGAGTGAGTTTGGTTTAATGCCACGTTGAACAGTATTCCAGTTATATTATGTCATGTCAGCTCAATCTGGGAGGAAAGCCCGAAGTGATGCAGGCCTCAGATGTTTACCATACTGCTGAAACCCACAAGCATGGGTAGGGTTCTGACAAGCATATAAACATAATCATGGCAAACAGGGATTCAAACCAAAAATCATAGTTTTCTGCTAGGCCCAAGGGACACAACTCTACGGTGCCTTAGATGACTGGGCCACCCATGCATTCAACTATAGTGGAAATAATGTTTACTTAATGTTTGAAAAGAAACAATTAAACATATATTGTTTTAAAATCAAACTCAACTATTAAACAAAGATCATGCTCCTCTGTCTGTTACCATTTGTCATAAAATGTTGAGACACTGTAATAAGTATCTTACATAATACTGAAACAATATTTCTGTGTTTCGGGATTATTAACCGTTCGATTAAGACACATATTAAATTTTGAGATGAATCAAAACTTGAATCAAACATGCTGAGTGAGCACATTTTCCCATGTCTGGTCCCAATTTAAGAAAAAGTACTTTGAAATTATTGAGAAATATGATTCCCACTAAAAGTAAGTAATGAGATTCTTCTCAAGTAAAAATCACTTTCAAATACTTTCCATTCATATGTGATATGATTCAGGCTTATTTAGACCTGTCAAAGCTGTCAATCAAGAATGGTATTAATAGCCAGAAAACAGCACACACAAATGCTATGATGGATCATAAAAACACATGAATATATAAATCAAACTTATTGCCTTTCAAGGTTATTGCTATATATCACAGAAATTCAAAGTCTGTTTTGATGTGACAGAGATTGATTGAAGTTTTATTACATTTGATCAAATCTCGTTCTGATGCCACATTTTCACCATTTCTTGAATGCAACTTGACCAATCCCGGGACGCAAAGGTCAGTTTCAACTGACAGTAAGAGCAAATCTTTAGTTTTTCATATACCCCTCAGGATAAAAAAAACCCACATTGAACAGATGGCAAGAAAAATAAAAAAGGCTCCTTCGCCAAGTGATTTGCAAATTTCCTTAAAAGTAGCTCTTGGCACAGAAGCAGGCATCATCACATGTAAGGGACATGATTTGGGGGTGTTATTTTCTACATTTTGTATTGGTTTAGCTGGAATAAAAACAATTATTTTCAGTTGTAAAAATATTGTGAGGTGATGTGAAACATGACAAAAAACATGCTGCCCAAAGCTAATGTCACAGCAGCAACACAGTCATTAGCTTTGACACATCCAGAATGACTTCACAAGTTTATATGCACAAAGGGCATCACTAACCTGGCTCGCAGTGATTGCAACATAAATATTTAATATGTAACAGCACACCAGATTGTTTCTCATTTACTTGAAATAATAACCGGGACATGTTCACTGATCAGGTAATTAAGCCAGGGAAAGATTTCACCCAAAACAAACAGCACTAGTTGAATTGGTTTTAAACTTCATAGGTATATTACATCTAACTCATTATGTGGGTTGTATTCTATTACAGAACTTACTTCTTAAGAGCCTTGGGACCAGAAACCCATCAGTTAGCAAATATGTTTACATTGCAATTTTCTTATTTTAAGGTGTTCAATCAAGTAGGTGGTCTATCTATTGCGTCAGTATCAACATTCAGATACACTTGTGCAATATTGGGTATTTTCTGAATCAGTTAATGATTTCATTTTTAAAAAAAATACTTTCATACATGTAAAACAAACAGTTCGTCTCAGGTTCTCAAATACACATCTTCCCAAGGTCAAGAGAGTCAACTGACTTTAAAAGTCCAGTTTCCACCCTTGCCGAACTAGGCTGGAATTCCTGGGCTTGATCGTAGAGCCACCAGTGGCTATTACCAGTTATGACCCTTCTAATCCTCTCCTACAGACCATTCAGATTCCACCTCTCGTATTACTTGCATTTGCTTCAAACAAAATGGCGGTGCCAAGTCAGGATGATCTGCTCGATAATCAAGATCTATATTGTGATAAAACGGGTCTTAAATTGCGAAATGCATCAAATCATGTGAGCACCTTTATTAAAAACATAAAAAGATTTTGAAAACATCTGTTGACAATGCTGTGCAAATCCTGCAATCGACCGAAATCTGCATGACAGTTTACGAACCGGATTTCGATTTTGTTGCCCGATTTTGATTGGACTATACATAGATTTGTTAGTCCAGCCAAATTGTAACTCCATAATACCACTTGCCTCGGGAAGATGTCAGATACATTGTTCACTGGATATGCTGGGACTTCTGAAACTAAGGATTAGAATTTATGGATGTCAGCTTCTTTATTGTTTGTTTGTTGTTTTACTCCGCACTCAGCAATATTCCAGCTATATGACAGCGGTCCGTAAATAAATGAGTCTGCACCTGACAATCCAGTGATTCACATCATGAGCATCAATCCACGCAATTGGGATCGATGACATGCATTAACCAAGTCAGCGAGCCTGACCACCCAATCCTGTTATACGCCTCTTACAACAAGCATAGTCACCTTTTACGGCAAGCATTCAGCTTCTTTATAATGAAATGATGTTTGATGATGCCAGTAAAGGAAAGTTATTGTATGGAGAATTTAAATATAAAACTTATCACAATGTATTTTCAGAAGTCTTTGAATGGTTGGGATACACAAAAGTTAGAGAATTTAGGGATGTCAACGTCTGTATTATGAGGAACACAATGTTTTGGAATATATGCTTACCGTATTCGACGTAATAAGCGCCCCGCTCTAATAAGCGCCCACACTGATATTTGGTAATATATTGGCGAGTGAACAATCCCAATTAGCACCCCTTCCGATTGACCAATGTACACAAGACTTATTTATTCGCGTATAATACGCACTCGTGTCTTATATGCCCCATTAATTATGGGGAATTAAATTCTGAAAAAATATATCTGTCGTACATAAACATTTCAGGCTGTCAGCATAAACCACAAAATTTATCTTTCAACTGTTTTTTTTCACCAAAATAATATTCTAATAAGAGCCCCCTATTTCCAATTTTGAGAGCGCCCAGGGCGCTTATTACGTCGAATACAGTATTTCTTCATCAGGTGAATGAATGCTAGGAAGCAGAGAGCATCTATATATGTATACGTACATGTAGGAACAACAAAAGTAAGAGATACGAAGGTGGAAACTCAAGGGAACCAAGAATTAATTAGCACTGATAGGTTATTAGCAATTGACAAATGGAAGCCAGCAGTTGAATTATCCCTCAATGGTAATAACAATGGGCAAAAGGGAGGCAGGGGGTAATACATATTTGGATTCTCCATACAATATCTTTCCTTTATTGGCCAGACCTTCCTTCCATCATTAAGCATCATCTCGATAGCATGTGGAATCATCCATGCCCATGGGGAACAATGATGCACAACAAGCCTGGTCATACTTGTAACGAACCAACCTTCTTCATAGGCTTTGAATAAGACAAATCCAGACACTATCGAGACTATCAATACACTATCCATACTCCATTGCACTTTACTGGTTATCTTTCCACTATCAAGGCTATCCGGACTATCATTACACCATCCAGGTTATTTAGACAACCATTGCACTATCCTGGGTATCCAGACTATCTTTCCACTATCAAGTCTATCCGGACTATCATTACACCATCCAGGTTATCCAGACAACCATTGCACTATCCTGGCTATCCAGACTATCTTTCCACTATCAAGGCTATCCAGACTATCATTACACCATCCAGGTTATCCAGACAACCATTGCACTATCCTGGCTATCCAGACTATATTTCCACTATCAAGGCTATCCGGACTATCATTACACCATCCAGGTTATCCAGACAACCATTGCACTATCCAGGCTATCCAGACTATCATTACACTATCCAGACTATAATTGTATGAAAACATAATACAAAATAGACATTGGTGACCTTTCCTTGGCAGGACATTTAATTTGAATTTTTATAATTGAGTCATTAGTCATTGAATTTGTTACTTTAAAGAAGGGGCAGTCGGGTAGCCTAATGGTTAAAGCGTTTGCTCGTCACGCCGAAGACCCAGGTTCAATTCCTGACATGGGTACAATGTGTGAAGCCCATTTCTGGTGTCCCCCGCCATGATATTGCTGGAATATTGCTAAAAGCAGCGTAAAACCATACTTGCTCACTCACTTTAGAGAATGTTATAATTCTTATTAATTTATTACCAGAGAGTAAAAGTTCTTGAAAACTTTCCATTTGTTCTGACATTTATGAATAATATGCATGCCTTTCTAGAATTCATAAACTCCTTGGATGCTCTGGCTTGGCTGTAGCCATTAGTCATATTGTCCAAATGGACATAGAAAATGTGGATGTTAGCTCTGCATGCCCTCAGTGCATTAATCAACTTAGATTACAAATCAATTTGACATTGTATGACAGTATGGTACAATATCCTCATTTGTTCATGAAGATTTCATTGTCAAAACTTCATAGTTAGTAAGGTGAGACTTGTTTCAATAAGTTGACAGAATCCACAACCCAAAAATGTGAAAAATGGGGAAAAAGTACATCTGATAACTATTATTTTCTTTATTCTGCAAATGCATATTATCCATACCAAAATGTTTAAAAATAAGGTGAAGCTACACCATCAGTGACACAAACCTAACACTTCACATATGGTAAAGTATTCAGGTCATATTTTGAATGGTTTATTTAAAAACAAAAATATTTTATTGTTTTTTCATTTACCACCCAGAAATGTTCATAGAAAAAAAATCAGTAACAAAGAAACTAAAAAATTCCTGCGAATATCCTACCTCTATTACATTATTGCCATAAATCATGAATTTGGCGGACACGATAAAAAATCTACAGATTTTTTCAAAAGAAGTCCTTTTCACTGTCAACTATCAATACTAAGTCTTGCATGAAATAGTATCTTTCTGCCCAAGCCTCTAGCAAATATTTCTAACAATGATACGCGTATACAGTATACAAAAATCATTCCTCACAAGAAAGGTACAGAACAGTACAAACTCTGAACTCAGTTAATGCAATAAAGCAAATAGGTCCATGTTGGTCATGAAGTACATGTCAACCATCACATCCCTTGTGTGTTAATTTCTAGGATACAACTTACTCACAGTAGTAACATGTTTCACACCAAACGTTCCATTTCATTACACAAATTGGTGGAAAACCAGTTCTGCTTCAGTGACTGACTCAATGATGACAGGTGTTACAATTAATTCTGACACCAAATGGCTTGGACAGATTGAAATGGCTTACATTAATATGCCAAAGGTGTCAATGGAAATCCTGCTTGGATGTAGATTTGTTTGGGCTTGACCATGCTTGTTTGTGCTTCACTGACCAAACACATTGTCAAATGGTCATCACTTTGCTTCCAAACTTGCCACACTCATCATCACCTCTACAACTTGAATACTCAAACATAACAGATTGGATTTTGTGCATTATACATAGTTAATTATTCATAACAGATTTACCTAGAGTTGCTTGGTTTGCGTTGATATTATAAATCAAATACAAACGACAGTCATGTGTGAAAGAGTACCATTCTGTACTGCTTTTAGCATCATTATGGCCAAATATAATGACAGAAACGCATCATGAAGTGAAACCTATCACTTGCTTCATCAGTTTGTCATGACAAATTGATGTAGAGAATAAAGAGGATAGCACAACCATTCTTTGTGACAAGATAACTAAATATTTGTTTGCATATTTGTTTGTAACCGAGGCATATTCTAATGTGACGAAAGTTCATCTATACATAGTAAACAATTAAGTGCCATTTTCTATATATTTCCACATACAATGACCTATTCATTTTTCATCATGAATAGGTTGTAAATCTTAGACATTTATTGAAAAAAGAACATAGATATATTATGTAGGTATTTGCAAAAGGCATTCAGAATATGTCAAAATAAAAGTGGAGGTGCTTAACTTATTACATTTAGTACTAGCGACTAAATGTTTTAATTGCAGGTATATCATCTTATGTTTACAATTTTGCCTACTTCCCGTTGCGTCATTGCACACCCTAGTCCTCGGAAGTTACGTGCCCATCTCGTGGTGATGTCATCACTGCCTTTTCAATTACGTAACAGTCTCTACTCATCACTTTCGCACAGCCATTCATCGAGTTGTACATTGCATTGTCGCTTTCCGCTTTTAATATTCCACACAACGTATTCGACGTAATAAGCGCCCCACTCTAAAAAGGGCCCACGGCAATATTTGCTAATATATTGGCTCGTGAACAACCCTAATTAACACCCTTTCCGATTGATCAATGTACACAATACTTATTTCTTCGCGTATGATATGCACTCGTGTGTTATGTGCACCCTTAATTATGGGGGCAATTGAATTCTGGAAAAATATATCTCTCGTATATAAACATTTCAGGCTGTCAGCATAAACCACGAAATTTATCTTTCAAATCTGTTTTTTTTTGACAAAATAATATTCTAATAAGAGCCCCCTATTTCTGATTTTGAGAGCACCCTGGGCGCTTATTACGTGGAATATGGTATTTCAACTGCATACAGAATGTTGATGTTTAAGTTGTGATATCTAAAACAACCTGCAGATCCATATAATCTGGCAAAGCTGAGCCTGGGGAGAGAATGTAGTTTCTATGTCTGATAATGTTCTGAAACGTTAACATTTACAATTTGATATAAGCATCAGCTGCATTGTTATACCAAACTTTTGTTTCAAGATCCAAACAGATGTAAAGGTGCTTCAATGTGTAATGTTGAGATTTAACAATAGTAACTTACTTAAGCATGATGAATGATAATGAACACTAGGAAAACTATAGGCAGTAATGAAACCTCATATTTACATGGATAATCTTCACTGTTGACGATTCCAATACTGTGTTGAGTGTCATGACAGTCGCCATAATGTTGTTAGTTGGTGGTTGGGATTGTGGCGTTGCGTGGTGTGGCGTGTGAGGGAGAGAGATAGAAAGAGAGAGAGACAAAGAGGGAAATAGAAAAACAGAGAGAGAGAGAGAGAGAGAGAGAGAGAGAGAGAGAGGGGGGGGGGGGGGTCAGAGAGGGAGGGTTGGTGGTTGAGTGTAAGTGAGTGCAGCTGAAACTCTATTTTTGAAGTGCATCAATATTACTGAATCTCAGTGAATCAATGTGAAGTAACAATTTCTATTTAAGAAATAAACGATAAGTGGGAGTTGTTTTTCATACAATACACAACAACCACAAGTCATTTATTTCTAAAATGAAATATCAACATTATTTACAGACCCTCTTAAAGGATGATGATAAAATGTAATAGCTCTAAAAATATTTCACTGTATTTATATATAATGACTCCCTTAATAGAATCTGACTTTGGCAATGTTGGACAAGTCCATTTTATGCACAGGTGGGTATTTCCTGCATATTCTTGGAATCCTCACATCGATTATCTGTACCTTTTCTCCCAAAACCAATTGTAATATCTCTCAAACTTTTAGATGCTATCATTCGGCCATCGCGTTTGTCTGCGTTGCCCAGCGACATCTATGGCGAACAACTCACTACACACTCCCCTCTCAAAAATAAGGCCGTCCAATACACATCATCAAATTGTGAGCGTCTGCTCATATCTCCAGAAATGACGTCATGATAACCACACTTCGATCTTCATTGTTCTTTGCGATTTATCGCATAGCTATCTTATATAGTGAAATAAACAAAGAAACATGTGGTCACATGACAAAAGTTCTTTAACCGGGGTCAAAAAAATAAACCAACAGCCATGTGGGAGTCTGCCTTTCATGAGGTCATATCCAAGTTGTGCATTCTCCATTGTGGCCACCAATTACCCTTTGTATTCTGGGGTAGCCTCTTCAACCGCTTCAGCAACAACATCTCATCTGAATGTTTGTTTCTTTGTTGTTTAACACCACACTCAGCATTATTCCACCTATATGACGGCAGTCTGTAAATAATAAAGTCTGGACCAGACAATCCAGCGATAGACATCATAAGCATCGATCCACGCAATTGAGATACAATGACATTTATCAACCAAATCAGCCTGACCGCCTGATCCCGTTAGTCGCCTCTTACAACAAGCATACCGTATTCAACCCAATAAGCGCCCAGGGTGCTTAAAATAAAGACAGAAGGGGTGGGCGCTTATTGGGACCAATTCAGGTCAAATTGGCGTAATTTCATCAGTAAGCCTATTGATATTCTTCTGTTGCTGGGGGGCTAGAGATAAACTGTTACCTACGTTTTACTGGTGAACATCTCCTCATTAACCGACTACAAAAGATTCTTGAACGTATGTAAAAAACAGGTGAGTAAATCTTACTTGGGCATCCGGGAAAAGGGGGGTGGGGTCGAATACGGTAGTCGCCTTTTACTGCAAACATGGGTTGCTGAAGACCTATTCTACCCCAGATCTTCATGGGTCTCTAATCTGACTGAGACAGATAATGCACATCAGAGAATGGCACAGTTTGAACACATGAAAATTAGGAGATAGACATACAGTGTATTAATGGAGAGACTACCTGGGTAAGGTTTACCTGCAGACTTTGTGGTGACATAGCTGTCATATCACCTGTTATAATCTTCATGGTGATTGTCATTTGAAACCTCTGACTGGAAAATACTTGATTCTGATTGGTTGAACACATGGTAGATTACCAGATCTTCATGAGATCATCTACAGTATAATGGATAAACCTTAAACCATGCTTACAAGTTCGCCCTTTGGTGATGGAATATTTAAAATCAATGAGGGACAAACTATGTGGAACATGATCGTTTGGTTCACGTTTTTCAAGAAATTTTGAACGTAAGTGTTGCCGCTTGACTGAACAAACGTTAATGAGTATTCACATGACAATATCTTTAACAACAATGCAGGGGAGATGAAAGTGTAGGTTTGTTCGCAAATAAATGTCATGTTGGAATTTCATTTTTATGACATAGTAAATGTTCTTTTGTAATATTGGCGGTATTTCAAAGAAGTTGTCTTTGCAGTTGCTGTTTTGAAGATTCATCAGTATGACAAAAGATATAGGTGTAATTTATATAGTTTATCTTCTTTGCCAGTAGGAAGTATTTGAAACCTCCATAAAAAACTCTTATTCATTTACCAATCATAAACTCTTTGTTTGTTTTGGCTAAAAGATGTTTATAAACACATAGACTTGCATTGATAAGAACAAATATGGCCATAGTATATCAATAATAAGATTCTCATACAAATATTTAGGTTTCTGAGACACCTAAAAACATAATAAGTCAAATCAGGATCATAGGTTCCTGGCACCCGAAAGGGACGTAACTCTGCACAGCAAATTGTGGTGTTTGAGATGACCATACAATCCATGCCAGCACCAGGCATGACTAAGATTTGTCTCAAAACCCAGTGTGAAACAAAAGTTTCTTTAGAGTAGCAGATGTAGAAGTGTTAATTGAAACACAGACAGAAATAGTGTCATACAAAGAACATCTTTCCTTGCCTACTCCCAAACCTCATTAATACACTGATATCAATTACTTAAGTGCTTATTCTTCATGTATATCAGGTTAACAAGAAGTCTAAGATGTGATAAATATGATTCCTAAATGCATTTCCGAATGTCCCAGAGTAACATATGGAACGTTAAGTGATCTGTGATCTGTGGCAGTCACATAATGGACGTAATAGCATCATACAGTGTGCGAGTACCTGGGAGTGATCTCCGACAAAATACAACTCTCGGCAACCGCCATTACAGCATACAGTGTGGTAATATTGAGAATCTATGTAGCAATACAGCTATGGCTGATCAGGTTGCAACACGCTTCATTTACTATCAAAGGCTTAAACTCTGTATGCCCTTCATACATGAATGTAACATTAAATTTTATTCCAATTAATCAACAAAGTTGCACAGTTTTGAATATTTTTTTTTCTTTTCTATTTTCCCAAACCACTTCATTTCTAAATGGGTTTTGTATGTATAGTGATTGGACATGACATCCTTTTCATACTTTGAATAAAAATCATTCCTTTAGAACATTTAAGTCAGGCAAAGAGTATGGAAACCTTGTTATTTTGGACTGTTCTTGTTTTGAAGTTTGAATGAAGTTTACACTATCTCAAAATGTCTGGGTCTTTGTAATTTATTTCAGCTTAAAAACATCTTTTGTTTACATGATAATATTAAAATATTATTTTAGGAATAGAGTTGAATGGTTTTCATATTCATAACTGTATGAGCCAAATAAACATTCCATACACAATTGTTTGGGAAAACAAATAATAAGAAAATATTTATGCAATTGAAACAATTGGTGTTCCACCGGTCCCATATAATGTTTCATTCAGACAGACAAAGTATGTTGGTATGCCAGAAACCTAAGGTCATGTGTTCGTATCCTGTCATACATACATATATCCAATACAGCCCGTGCAAGTCTATAATAGTGGGCTAGTCCAGATTACTGCAGTCTGATAATGATGAGAGTCTCTGGTCTCATTTTATTTTGATAGATTAACAACTGTGTTTTTCTGTAAAATATATTCATTTTAAAGACTAGATGGTAGTCTACAGGTCTGTATGTCTCACTGCTTGTGAGCACCATACCTGTGCACATGGTCTCATGAGAGCATCTGCCCGGAGAGTGGAAGGTCATTGGTCGTTGGTCGATCCTGTCAGCTCTTCATAATACTGGACCGTCCCCATGGTCTGGTGGACAGAGAATCTGCCTGGATAGTGGAAGGTCGTAGGGTAAACTGTAAACAAAGATATTAGTGTCATGTTCTCTACTGGTAGAAACAAGCTCTACATAGATAATGCAATATGGCACTCTGGCAACACTGAAGAATGTTTCATCTTGATTTGTTGTGACAGAAGGAACCAAGGAAAACAAATGTCAATTCGTCAGAAATGAATATTCTATAACATCGCTGGCTTTTGCTGCACAGGGAGATGTAATGAGAAGCTAAACAGTATTAGACAGTGGGTGCTATCCAGTACAATTTGGAACCTACAGCATAAATTGGAGGTTTCAAATGTTCAAACTTCTGTGCATTAAAGACCCAATAAGAACCTCAAATCTAAAAACACATTATGTTAAAGACAGAGTAAATAGGGAATTTTCCAAAAGAATTTCTTTCTAAACATATACTATTCTAACAGCTGTGAGACATACATGACGCAACTCTGAATGCTAAAAGGTGAGAGTATCCTGCCCACTCAGCAATATTCCAGCTACATGATGAAGGCTTGTAAATAACCGATTCTGCACCAGAAAACTCAATGATCAATTGTGTGAGTAAAGACGAGAAAAATTCTTAAAAAAATAGGAGCCTCTAGTAAGCCAATGAATGGGGTCTCCCTCAAGCCCACTGACACCTCAACATACCATACCATCTTCACTGAAATTGTCCTCTAAAAAAACAATGTGATACATTACAAACATAATAAGTTACGTTGTCTTTGAACATATAATTGCAATATGGCAATCATACATAAACTTCAACAACTGTTTCAAAATGACTGAAAAACCCTCCACTTCAACGTACATCCATGAAACTTCATGTCGCAACAGTAAACAATATATTTGTAATAAGATGAGACAGTTAAGCTGCAGCACAGTGATTTTTTATGAATGTTTTTTACTACCATCAGAAAAAAAGACTATTTCCCCGAGAATCTGATCTGTACATGACATTAATTGTTTGATATATGTTCCTAGAGTTTAGTTTTGACAGTAAGGGTAATAAAGCCAATATCTCAGCCTCAGTTGAAAATGGTCCTCTTCTGGATCACATAGAATTGGTTGTGAAATCAGGTTTTCGAACATTGCCAAGATAAATATAGTTATTACATGAAATGGTCAAAAGGCTTTTACTGCTGATCTTGTACACATGAGACGCAATTATGACGCTAAATGATGGTAAGGATCTACATTAACATATCTATTTCATTTTATTTTTCATCACACAATCTGAGTAATGTCATATCATATAACTTATATTCAGTATTTGGTTAGGATGGATCCAGGGGAGGAATCATAAGGGGAGGGGCGAGTGGGAGGATGAGGTCAGGAGGAGGAGGAAGGAGAAGGGGGAGGTCAGGAGGACAAGGGAGGAGGAGGGAGGAGGAGGGAGAGGAGGAAGGAGGAAGGGGAGGTCAGGAGGACGAGGGAGGAGGAGGGAGGAGGGGGAGGGGGTGGGGGGCGGCGCAGATAGGGTTTTTTCGGGGAAGATGGTCAAAACATATGATGCATATATTAATATGGATGAAACATAAACTTAATCTTATTCAAAATGAGAGAGGCCTTTTGTTGTGAGCCAATGGTAGCAGATATAATGTATTATCCTCCAAAACTGGCTTCCCCCTGAGACACCATTTGGGTGAGCAGATATTGTTACAATGAAGTTGCATCATTATGCTTTGCAGACCATTGTAACATCATCGGTTACCATGATCAAATGACATCACTAATCTGTCCACTACTGAAGCTAGTGAGCTATATGACATCACTTATCTGTCCACTACTGAAGCTGGTAAGCTATATGACATCACTTATCTCTCCACTACTGAAGCTGGTGAGCTATATGACATCACTAATCTGTCCACTACTGAAGCTGGTGAGCTATATGACATCACTAATCTCTCCACTACTGAAGCTGGTGAGCTATATGACATCACTAATCTCTCCACTACTGAAGCTGGTGAGCTATATGACATTACTCATCTCTCCACTACTGAAGCTGGTGAGCTATATGACATCACTAATCTGTCCACTACTGAAGCTGGTGAGCTATATGACATCACTAATCTGTCCACTACTGAAGCTGGTGAACAATACTATTTACACTCAAGACACTGGTTATTACTGTTTGCAAACTTCAGAGAGTGATGTTGAATGAATAGAATCTCACCATCATCTCTTCCAAACTCAAACATATCAAGACTCATTGATAAAAGTAAAGATTTGCAAATTTTATCAACTCGTCTTGATATGTTTCATTTTGGAAGACACCAATGTTGAACCAATGTTCAGGTGGAACATATTTACTAACACATTAGGCTAAAAACCAATTATCAAGAGATGTACCAAATTGCAGCAATGGTACACAGGCAGCTTGGGTTGTATACTCCCCGGGGAGCTGAGACTGATTCTTGCGTGCACACTGATCCAGCAACCCCAGTAATTGTAGCGCTTTGAGCATGCCCCTGAGTGGTGTGGAAATATACACAATATAAATGGCCTATCATACTGACAAACCTAGAAATATAATCAGGGAAAATCTGGGATTTAAACCCATAGGTTTGTGGAATGCCTTGGGACAGGGCACAGTAAATCATGAACTTAAGACAAGTGGATGGCCCATGACCCCATTGATATAACAAAGGAGCAAGTCCGTGCAGTGAGGGCATAGAGTCACAAGTAAACAGGACCTACTTAGTGTGACAAACATTCCCGATGCCCTCGCCCTGGCAATCACCAATACCTAGCTCCATGCCAATACCACCCTGGAAGCACTGGAACCCTTGACACAGCATCTCCTTGACTGTATCCCATTGACACTATCACCACTAGGGTGTAAACAAGTGGCCCATCATTATCCATTTCTGTCACCACAATCACCAGCTTGGCCTAGAGTGATGAAGTCTGGGTCCTCGTCCACACAATACAGCCCTATTACCATGTCCACACACAGGGACCAGCCCCCTCCCTCCCAGGATGAACCACTCAGTGGACCAGACCATGCCCCAAGGAACCAGACACACAATTTCATATCTACAGCTTCAAATGAGGCCCCTTTGGCAGAGTAATCAACTGAACAGTAACATCCTATAAGTTCACGAACATAATTAAATACTTTCCACAGATGAATAAGGACTATGGTTGAATTATATGTGTCTGTGTTCATTGAAGCAAATCATCAATTGGTCATTTCAAATTCTCTTTGAAGACATTTTGAATATTTATTGTCATATATTCCTTGTAATGATACTGTTATAAAATTAAAACAAGAAGAGTCACTTGTGTAGTGTAAGGATTGCAAATTTCATGATGTTTCGCTTTTCTTGTGCTTCATAAAGCGTTTGCTACAATAAGTGAGAAGGGTTTTACACCTGGAGTAATGTTACAGCCATATCACTGCCGGGTCATCAAGAACTAACTTCACACATTGTACCCGGTATGTGGATAGTAAATCCCAGCCCCATGAAGATCTGGCTTAGGATAGGTCTTCAGCAACCCATGCTTGCCGTAACAGGCGACTATGCTTGTCGTAAGAGGTGACTAACAAGACTCGCTGACTTCGTTGATGCATGTCATCATATCCCAATTGCGTGGATCGATGCTTATGATATCAATCACTGGATTGTCTGGTCAAAACTAGATTATTTAAAGACAGTCGTCATATAGCAGGAATATTGCTGAGTGTGGCGTTAAACAACAAACAAACAAACTAAATCCCATGTTTTAGGATTTTCAAACCAACACATTAACCACTGCACTATCCTTCTGAACTTCATCTGCATTGTTGTAGACAGAGTTTCGACCAATTTGGTCAATCAAAAAAAGATGTTCATCCTCGGGAGTGAGTGAGTGAGTTGGGTTTAACGCCACTTTTAACAGTATTCCAGTTATATCACGGCGTGTCAGGCTAATGCTGGAAGAAAGCCTGAAGTGATGCAGGTCTTAGACGTTTACCACTTCAGTGAAACCCACAAGTACTGGTATGGTGCTGACAAACCTAGAAACATAATTGGGGTGAATCGTGATTCGAACCCACAATCATAGGTTTCTGGCGTGTCCATGGGACGCAACTCTGCACAGCGAATTGTGGCGACTTAGACGACTGGGCCACCCGTGCCCCCTCAGCCTCAAGAGCAAATATTTTAAGCACTTGCTTGCTCACTACTCCCAAATCTACATTTGTCATCAACAGTTTGAATGAGTTTACACCACTTTGAACAGTATTTTAGTCACATCACAGCCTGTCAGCTTGATGCGGAAGGTAAGCCCAAAGTGATGCAGGTCTTAGAAGTATACCACTTTGGTGAAAACCTCGAGAATGTGTATGGTGCTGAAAAATCTAGAATCATTATCACAGAGAATCTGGGACGGAAACCTTAATCATAGGTTTCTGGCGTGCCCAAAGGATGCAAATCTGCACTGCCAATTGTGGCACCTAAGGTGACGAGGCCATCCATGCCCGTCATCAACGTGTTGCTTCAGCTATAGAAGCATACATTTCCACATACACCACACACAGCTATCAAAATCAAACCTTGTTAACGTATCATTATATCCCAGGACTGAGAATATTGCATCATTAATTATGACATTATCTGAATAATAATACAGGCCTCAAATTAAAAAAAAAAAGATATGATGCTATGTCCTTGACAACTATCATTACATTGCAGTAAATGATGCACTTTGAAATTAACTATTGATAGAATCATGATTCAATGCATAGTTCTTGCTGAATTAATAAGCTCAAATGCCTGGGAAGAGCTGTTGACATTGTTATAGTTTCCAAAGGTCAAATAACAAACCAACCAATGGACAGCAAATGACGTGCTATGACAACAGCTCACTGGCAACTTCAACAATGACACATAATGTAAAAACATGGATAAATACCATGCCTCGGGTATAATTCTTCTCAACCCAAGGACATGTTATTTCATAATGGTTATCATGGAAACAATCATCCTGTAAGAAAATTCCAGCAAGAATTTTGTTAAGAATTACCACAAGAAAATAATTGCATTGTTTAATTATTCATCATCAATCAGAAATTTGAGAGGAATGGTGTAGGACTTATACCAATATCACCTAACACAAAAAGCCAGTATAATGTGCGTCCTTTTATAAATATATTATCAGCATGGAATTTTTTTTCTGAATTTAAGGAAAGGTTGACTTTTTGAACAATTAATTTAAATTTCTCCAGCAAAAATAGTAGGGACAACGTTTGGGAATTATACTGCATAAATGCCATAAAGTTAATCATCATATTGCATTACTGCCAAAATATGACAGATTGGTTGTACAAAGTTACAGATCGATTACAGCATTCTACATTTAAATCACTTTGTTTTCAATGTGAGAGTGCATTTCTCATATCAACCATAATCTTTCAGAATCATCACAATTTGTTATCAAATATCAGCTCACTGTTTTTTATCACTTTTGTTTGATTAATAAAAGCCTTCAGATGAGTAAAGATTTGAAAATGTAATTTGCTGGTTCAAAATTCAAATCTTATTATGCTTAAATACGAAACTGCCATGCTATCTTTAGTTATATTACAAAAGGATGATCGATCAGAAGATAATGACTATCTCAGTTTCATCCTTATACAACCAGCATTACCATTTTTCTATAAAATATCATATCATTTCCACAAGTTTTAAAATTTAAATAAAATGTATTTAATCATTCTGCTACTGCAATGATAATGCTTCACATTAAAGAAAGGTTTCATCGTTTTAGAAATCAGGTTCTTAGAAGATAGCACGTATAATTAACAAAAATTGGCTGCACAAGTAACATAATCATGGATTTCCACGGCTCAACCTTATACAAAATAACAATTTGATTATAAAGTTTCATCTGGCAAAGGTATTTTGAATGACAGATCTCTTTATCTTTATTTTATTAGATATAGCCAGTCTTAAATTATTTCATTTTTTACACAGAAATTGTGTAGATAAAGCATCACCAATACTAAAGTTTTAAAATGACACAGATAGTTTAAGTTGGGAGAAATTTTGACTGGTCTGTATTTGGTTCAATGGAAACTGCATACTTGACCTAAGCAGGTCATTGTGAGTATTGATAGTCTGGTAAAGATTGGATTGTAAGTTTTCAGAGATCTGGTTTGGTTTGGGGATGTCAGGATCTGTGACTGTCATAAGTACTGGTGATATAGACCATTGTTGTATGTTTTTGCTTTAGCACTGGTGTTAACAGGTCCTTGGTCATTCTGTGTATCACTTCATACAGAGTGAACACTGGTTTGAATGACATCCAACCAGTAAGGTCACAACCAAGGGTTGAACATCCCTGGATGACATACCACCAGTGAGGTCACAACCAAGTGTTGAACTTCCCTGGATGACACCCCACCAGTGAGGTCATAACCAAATGTTGAACTTCCCTGGATGACATACCACCAGTGAGGTCACAACCAAGTGTTGAACTTCCCTGGATGACATACCACCAGTGAGGTCACAACCAAGGGTTGAACTTCCCTGGATGACATACCACTAGTGAGGTCACAACCAAGGGTTGAACTTCCCTGGATGACATACCACTAGTGAGGTCACAACCAAGGGTTGAACTTCTTTGGATGACAAATCACCAGGTCACATCCAACGCTTTCATCATGACTACTGGAGGTCTGTCAAAGAAATTAAGGCTCTGTAGCTCACCTGACGTTAATATATATATATATAGATGGCAAGTGATTCTGTGGCATTTGATTGGTTAACCAAAATTAAGCAACGTCCACCATTGGATTAATGTTTCCTGACTGGCCAATATTAGAATGGACAGTGCTTGTGTTGCATTATTGAGCTGAACAATGTCACTGACATTGCATTGTTGTCTTCAGTTTTTGTGTGTTCATGAATAAATAAGCAGTCTGTGAAGTTCTTATTGTTGATGAATTTATTTCCAAGAATTGACGTCAATGTTTATGTGTTTATGGAATTATAAACATAAAAATTGGTGTTC
The DNA here is from genome assembly GCF_022045235.1 of Haliotis cracherodii. Classification (NCBI taxonomy): domain Eukaryota; kingdom Metazoa; phylum Mollusca; class Gastropoda; order Lepetellida; family Haliotidae; genus Haliotis; species Haliotis cracherodii. The sequence goes on along the minus strand of NW_027266264.1, from coordinate 55,628,348 downwards.
ATACTGTAAGTAAATGCTCCCATTTACACAGTATGCAGACCGCTTTCCATATAGATATGTCCACAAACTCAATAAATAACCACTACCATGTTTAACATCAGATTAGAATTCTGTGACACTAGCTGGCATCATTCATTCAAAGTACCACATCTACGTAATAAGCACCCCGCTCTAATTGGCACCCAAGGCGATATTTGCCAATACATTGGCGAGTGAACAATCCCAATTAGCACCCCTTTTGATTGATCAATGTACACTTATTTATTCGTGTATAATATGCACTCATGTGTTATATGCACCCTTACTTATGGGCAATCAAATTCTGGTAAATATATCTGTTGTGTATAATACGCTCAGAATTCTTTAGTATCATTTCAGAGTCAGCATAAACCACAAAATTTACGATCTTTCAACTCCAAAATTATATATTTTTTCACACCAAAATTATATTCTAATAACAGCCACCTATTTCTCATTTTGAGAGTGGCCTGGGCGCTTATTACATCGAATACGATATCTGCTTCACAGGCTTTGTAGTTTCAGGGATGTAAAAAATGCACTAGGGTCAGTCAAATGCACAAATGCAAATCTTTGCTGGCCTTTGCCACACACTTGTATTCATTCCATGTTTTATAGTTTCAGTTTATGATAACCCTTGCTGGAAAGACAACGTGGTCTGTCTATTACTTCATTCATAAAATTATACAAAACACTGGAAATCAAAGGTTTTATCTCACAAGGCTCTGGTAACTAAAAGGAAATTCAGATGAAGAAGATAAAGGCTTCATCGAGTCGATTTGATGGAACCTTCCATGGTACTGTCCACTTTCATTGGGCCATTGGTTTTGGTGCAGCTGCATTTATATTGTAATGGAGGTTAAGATTTGTGGGTTTACCCTTGTGAAATTCATTATGCATACCATCTCCAGTGACCTACATTGATCACAAAGCAAGACCTTTCTCCTAAACTCTGTGTCTTCTATGGCTTACAAGATTTGTGTATATTGTTATCACTTTCTTCATCTGTTATAGAAGAAATCAACTGTATTCTTGTCCTAGCTTCTGACATACAGTTAATCCATTTTAGTATTCCATGAATACTATGAGTGACGAAAACCAACAAGAAGGTTGTTTGATCAAAGAGACACCCAAATGATTTCTAGCCCCTGCTGGGTCAGTAACCTAAAATCCTTGGATAATATTGACCATTTTAGAATTGATACTATTTATCTGACACTGGGAGAGACAAGTCAAACCCAGGACCCCATCACGCTAATTTTTCTTTATTTTCTCCAATAATTCTCCATAGGCACTAAATCGATGTCCTTGGATGAGACCTTACAATGATATTCAGCAATCAGAGGAATCACTCAACGTTTCTTTGAGTCTCCTATCCAGTGTCTCAAGACACCAATGGAGTCAATATTTACTCCACAATAACCCCGAAGACTCCCTGTTTATACAAATACAGTGCCACCAGGAACAATGCCACCTCTCTCCATCCCTTGGACATGATAAGATGTCTTGCTGATGATTAATTGAAGATTACAATCCAGTCTGGACATTTTGTGACCAGTCAGCGTTGTTGCCTAGAATGGAATTGGCAGTCTGGCCATATCTAGGCTACCTTTGTTGTAACACTGACCTGGCACCTATGTTAATCATGGTGTACTCCATTCAAGTTTTATTATTTATTGTTTTATTGATAGAGAACTGACCCTTCTGCTATTAACTTCTTTATCGTGGCCGCATCCATTGCTTAATTGTAATGATGAATTAGCTATGTTCTGGAACTGGTTATTCTGTGGTTATTCTGTATGTCCTCTTTCTACTTGTTTGCTACTGAATATCTGTAAAACTGTAAACCTTTATCTATCCGCATACATTGCTTAATTGTACTGATGAATTAGCTATGTTCTGGAACTGGTTATTCTGTGGTTATTCTGTATGTCTTCTTTATTTTATTGAATATCTGTAAAACTGTAAACTTTTATCTATCTTTAACTGTTGTAATGAATGAATTGATATACTGGTGCAATTTGATGTCAGTATGGAACATGAGGGCCACCATGCATGTATAATACTGAATATAAACAGAAAGTTTATAGGACTCCAAACCATGTCTATATTCAACATTTATCCATAAGTCTTGTTTATAGTGACCAAACTAGCTTCCAGTGGATCAACTGACAGCTTTCATTTTCCAATAGGACTGTTAAATATTGATATTATGACAGTAAATTAGGGTAGAGGAGGAGTGAGATGGATTTGATACTGCTTTTAACAGAAATTCAGTTTATTTTTGGACCAGTCAGATTGATATTGGGAAAGTCCCGTAGTGACACAGGTTATGCATGTTTACCACTGGTTGGAGAGATGCAAACTCTGATACGGTGCTGAAAAGCAAAGGCTGATAATTGAGGCAAAACAGATTTGAACTTGTGGCACCTTAGACTACCAAGACTCCCTCCCATTTCCCTGATATTCTCCTGGCAATCTTCAGAGGGAAGTCTCTACAACAAGGCTCCCATTAATGTCTCCATCCATTCGTGTTAGTTTGATGTTCAATTCTCAGTTGCATTCAGCAATATTCCAGCTATATGATTGTGGCCAATAAACAATTGCATCTGGGCCAGACAAGCCATCGATTGATATCTTGACCAACGTCCAACACTGTAAATAATTGAATCTGGACCAGACAATCCCGAGATCAATATCGTGAGCAATGATCCACACCATCGGGGTATGATGACATGCAATCAACAAAGCCACGGAGCTTGACCATCTAATTGCTTCTGAAGTTGCTGGGAACCTATTTTAACCCAGAATCATCAAGGGGCTATAGTGAACTGTTTGTCTCGAGTCACCTATAGATGTGATCTTTGTAGTCAGGATCAAGCTATCATTAGTTCTATCTGTATCACAGAACCCGTCCAAGTGATGTTAGTTGGGAGGAACAAAGGCTGACTCTCTTTGAAGTGGTCAATTAATGGCGGCCATGTTAATAGGAGGATCAACTAAAGACTGGTCTGAGATGTTCTGTTGATCAGGGCGACATAAGCAAGGCCTGAACTGACCCAGGGTCATCGAATCAGGATCAGGATATCACAGTACTCTGCCCATTTACATACCACCAGATCTATTGGTTAGGGAGTAATACTCCATCACAACCTCAACCATTACAACCCCCCTACCACTTTACCCACTACCATAATCCCCCCCCCCCCCATGTTCTACCCATCACCACTCCCATCCCATTCCCATCACGACCTCCACCCCTCTCATCGCATTCCCACCCCTCTACCCACTTTTATCACCCACCCCTCCCACTGCCACCACCTTTGCCACTCCAACCCCTCCCTTCACCACCTCCACCCCTCAAACCCACTATCATCGCACTCCCATCCAATCACCACCCCAACTTCTCCTACTGACCCCCAATGCCAGCCCCCACCCATCTACCCACTCCCATCCCCGGCCCCCCTCTAACCTGCTCTCATGGCACTCCTAACCCATACCCACATCCATCACCAACCCCACTTCTCCTACTGACTCGTGAGGCCAGCCCCACCCCTCTATCCACTTCCATTACCCACCCCTCCCACTGCCACCCCCTTTGCCACGCCCACCCCTTTACCAACTCCTATCGTCACCCACCCTATTGAGAAGTGTTGACCATTCCAGTCTCAATTCATGTGATATATCTCACATTCCTGATTTAAGATTGAAGTTCTCAATGTGGAAGCATTTTCAGAGCTGACTTGAACTTGAAATCAAATACGGTCTCGGTTTATTGATTTTTCCCCCAAGTCATTTTGTCTGAGACATGTCTTCATGTAAAATCATTCTTTTCTGCTATTGCAAATATCAATATTTTACAGGATCTTTGTGAAATGTCAAGACTTGACTCCTGTTGGGCAGCTTGCCTTCATTCACCTGTGGTGTCACCCCAGTGGAAGTTCAGCCTATATATAAAGACTGTCTCACACAATGGGATCTTCATTTCATTTGTCTACTTCCAAAAACCAACATGGAAGAAATGTGTGCCTTATGATACAGGAAGTCTTCATATGTGACCCACCATGAGAAGAGGGACCTTGTCGGTGTTCGCATACAATTGTGCTGTGATGTTATGAAGAGGGACGTTTGATGTCAATTTACTTCCATACACAACGGCCATGTGTGCGGAGTGTACAACAACAAAAATTCTCTTGCTAGCTTGTAATGAAATTAAAACATTATTTCAAAACATTTCAGCATACATGACAACATTCAATTAATCAGACATTATATCTAAAAACTGCAATTATTACATAAACAGTTATAAGTCTGAAAATGGGACTTTGCTGAAAATGAGCCCAAATGTTTGAAGCCAGGTATCTCTGTAAAAATATGAATTGAAGCTTTTGAATTGTATTTTTTGTGTTCCTAAGATACTGCAGTTTTAACGTATAATGAGAAGTCAAAATGTGATGTTTTACCCATAAGGTCCCTTATCTCATGGTTGGTCATATATGTCAGGCTTAAAAATTCCAATATGTCTATTGTGGATATGTCCATCGATCTGTAGAAAGAATTGACAAATTCTGGTCATGATAGATCATATCATTTTCTGATTCCAAGGGTTAGTCTACCTACTGCTAATAGTTAAAATAAAAATTGAAATAAATAAAACAGCTGTTTAATTGAAAAAATATTTAGTTTTTTCAAAACTCTTTTTATTAGTATTTTAGAGGTGTTTTAAGAAAATGAACCTCAAATTCACATTAATTATGATCCTTGGACTGTCAAACCAACGAAAAAGTGTTAACTGTCTACAACATGGTCACTTGAGGCTTTGTCCCAATACCACATACTGAAATATTTTTTAAAAGAGAAAGAAATCAAATTTGATAATGATAGCTATTATCAGGACGAATCTAGGAAATAAACCCAAAGATCAGAGGATCCTGACTTAACAGCAGCACCTTAGTCCACTGGGATCACTGTGTACCACCACATACTACACAAAAACATTTAATGTTAATTTTCGATGAGGTGAGGAGAAATGGGCTTTAACTACGCATTTAAGATTATTGCACTTATAAAGTAATGTGCATGTACGTGTGTGTATTTGGGTGTGTGCATGCGTGAGTGTGCATGCATGCTAGTCCAGATTTATGCCGATTTAATAATGCTAGCCCACTGAAATACCATGCCACAGTTTAACATGAATACCCCACTCAGACACAGTATACGGACTCCGAGCTGACCAGTCCTTGTTCTATCCCGACAATGTCGAGCGCCAGGCAGGGTAGCAACAAGTACCATCTTTTATTGTCTTTTTGTATGACCTGACTGGACTGCTTGGAGTCGGTGTACTTTGTCCGAGTTGGGTATTCATGTTAAACTGCGGCATGGTATCTCAGTGAGCTAGCACAATACAATCAGCACTTATAAGTACAAGCAGCCACACACACACATGCAGACACATCACTATTTTAGTGCAATAATCTAGAACGTGACGTTAAACCCCATTTCACCTCACCTGTCTTCAAATAACACATAAATACAAACGTATCCAACATATAAATACTGCAAACCATCCTTCCTATACTGTTTGCCATTATTAACATAAAAACACATCTACATCCTCTAATTAATTACTGAAATTATTTCAAACATAAATACTGTCTTTGTTCAGAATGTATCACGGCAGTGAAGAAAATAATCTGCCATATTAAAATCAATTGTTTTGTGTCAAGCTGTTGATAACATTTAAAGTTAAACTTGGTCATTGATTTTTCAAAAATTGAGCAATCTTCTTTCAAAGCCTCGGCTTCATTTGACATTTGATCAGGACATTGAATTTCCGAATGTGAAAGTTCAGCTTACACTTTTAGCTCAAATATTTGTTGTGAACAATAAAGGTTCTCATCGTATGGATCAGTCAACATTTGTGGAAAACACCGAGTTGTGGAGGACGTATAAATCTTTTTGGAATTTGGAAGTTTATGGCTTGTTTAAAGGTGAAAATTGTACATCACAAAATAACAATGGAAACTAAATACTTCTCGGATTTACAGATCGAATGTTTACTTCAAAAATCACAAGTGCTTCCAAGTTACTCCTAAGATTTATAGGTGTAATATTTAATTTAAGAAAGATAAATGGAAACTATTTATTTTCAAGATTAAAAGGTGCACTATTACATCACAAAATATTGACACAAAGTGATTACTTCTCAGTTTTGTATAACAAAGCTTCTTATCTTCCCCAAGCATGCTTGTCAGGATTATTATTATTTCAAAATGTTTCCACAGAATTACCCGAGACAGTCTAAGAAGAAACAGCTCCCTGGGGAATAAATTAAGCAATATGATGTATTACCTTCTCACACCAAATGGGCACCCAGTTGTAATAGAGCCATGATTGATGCATGTATCACCCCTTTGAGTAATATAACAAGTATTTTCACAAAATCTGGCATTATGTTTCTGTTTTAACCTGGAACTTATGTGAACCGCAGAACCACGTAGTATAAACTTACACTGAACTGACACACTTCTCGAAAGTAAATGCTTCACCAATCATTAAGGCGGGACAAATTCTATTGGTGTTCTTAAAGTGCCACTTTTAACAATATTCTCATAATATATGTCTGATGGACACTAGCAATGGGCTTAAACCATTGCACCTATGAAGGGAATTGAACCCCAGTCTTCAGAATGTGAAGTAAACACCTACGTGTAAACCACTAGGCTACCCCATAGCCTGTTTTAAAGTCCAGTGAGTGAGTAGGTTGGCTAGCTTTCAGCATCTATTTACAATAGTCAAGCCATACATGGCAAGGAATACGAAATGGGTTTCACATATTGTACCGGTGTAGGGAATCAAACCCAGACTTGCCGCACATAAAGCCAACACTTGAACCACAAGGCTACGTACAACCCCTATCTATTACAAGTGAATGAGAAGTGGGAGGGTGTCTAAAACCTAGTAAGTTGTTCCCCATACATGTAACTGGGCAGCGTAAATTAATGCAATGGCTGAACATGTCTCATTTTCAGTGTTTATGAACTGGCTTGATGTTTTGAGGTTTAATTACATTAAACCACACAACTGCAAGAGCATCCCTTTTTTTTGCCTGTTTTTAGCTTTATCGCCCTATTTTAAAAAAAGTAAGGGACCCGTGAGGATCCTGGGTAAAATAGGTTGCAAGCAACCCATGCTTGCCGATTGGGTGGTCAGGCCTGCTGACTTGGTTGATGCATGCATGTCATCGTATCCCAATTGCTTGGATTGACACTCATGATGTCAGTGACCGGATTGTCTGGTCCTGACTCAATTATTTACAGATCCGCAACATATAGCTAGAATATTGCAGAGTGCAGTGTAAAAAAATGAACAAACAAAAAGTTACGCTGTCACATGTGGCTATGTTAGTGTCATCAAACAACATAGTGGATAGATTATCGGACAAAATGCAGGTGTACCTTCCAGTAGTATTAGGTGAGGACATATTAGAAATAGGCTGCACACATTCTTATCCATCTAAGTACTATGTTATAGACAGCAGGCACTGAGACCACCATTTCTTACACACCTGTGGGTGCAAAACCTGTTTGAGATAAGTGGTATCAAATATATGTGTGAGATCGAATTCTAGGTCAATGATTGGCTACTCCATGATGATGACCTGAGGTCAGATTATGATGGCCTACTTTCCTTATTGTAATTCAATGACAACTCACTCATTCTTAAGTTGAATTCATCCACGTCTGTGTCTTAAATTTATGTTTATGTTATCATCATCGCTTGATAATCCACAGACATGGCTGGAACTCTTTTGTGGAGGGTCACACCAGTATGAGTAGTAAGCAGTAAGCTGGATGATGTCACTCATTACCGTTGTGTTATGTATCACTGCACCACTGTGATGAGATATGCATCGGTTAAATGCTAAAATGGTGCAACTTTAGGGTGTGTAAGAAACAGATTACTGTACTTGTGCTGTCACAGACCATTTATCATACGACCTGTTGTTTCAAAAGTATCTAACAAGCAAAAGAGACATTAGAAACTTTTTGACACAACTTTTAAGATAAAAGACAGACACTTGTGTGGTAATCTCTAATCCCCAATAATTCCCTCTTCTGTGATGCAAATATTAGGGATTTATTCTACCCACAATTCCCATGGTGTTTCTCCAGAACTGATGTCCAGCTCCCTGTTTACATAATAAGTTGAAAAGCCTGAACACTCCATGTAGATAGCAGAGTGGTTAGTGCATTTCCTTGTCATGCATAAGGTATGGGTTCAACTCCCCCATGGGTATAATTTGTTGCTCCTGTTATTGGTGTTGCCAATATGATCACTAGAATACTACTAAAAGCAACAAAACTCTCCACTCAGACTCTCAGAGCATAAACAGCACCAGCCATTAACAATGCTGTCAAGCTATGCGAGAGGATGTTTCTAGCAGCTAAAAATGTATTTCAATCTTATTTCACCAACAATTACTCTATAAATGATATTCAGAACCAGTGCACATATAAAAATCCTATATGTATTATTCATAATATTATCACCATGTGTTAAGCCCCCCAAACGTCAAGCCTCTTCATATGATGATGGTTAGAATGTCCCCAAATGCCACCTTCACGACAGTCAATGCTGTTGTCCAACAGGCTTGGGGGCAACAGATTGTGCTTTTTGCTAATTACATGGACGCGGGGAGTTTAACATCAGACTTGGTTTGATTGCAAGGTTCTCTGTACAGTAATTAAGGCCTGTGCTATGCCCCCGTTTTCCTATCCAATTATGTCGACTACTTCGCCCCCTGTAAGCGAGTTAAGACACAAGGTCCCCAAGCTTGGCATTAGTGATACCACTGCCTCGGGGGATATTAGTCCAATAATATTTCATTACATTGTGAGCAATCTGAGGGGTGGCATCCCATTTGTCGGGAATTTTTTTGTACAAGTTTGATTTTTTTCTTATGTGAAGGAATGAGCCAGACAGCCCCAATCAAGTTTGTTATTTTTTTCAAAAAGAAAAGCACATTTCTGACTAATAAAATACAATATACAAGGATCAGAAATTGTGGAACTGCTTTTCAAATTAACAGGGCTGAATGCTTCAATGTCAGGATAAGTATTAACCAATGTGGTGTGAAAATGTGACATTATACTCTGATTATATTTTGAGAAAAACTTTTGCTCAAGTTCAATTTCTTATGCAACATTTCCTTAGAAACTGAATTATGGTCAGGAATGATCTGAAATAAAGAAGGAAATTCATTAGTAAACTTAATTTTCATCATTTTATCAAATACAGGTTTGTGTCCTTGCATGCATTTGACTATCAAAGATCATCTTCTGTATTTTGTGTAATAACTAAATGTACATGTGATACAGTGACAAATTATCTTCGTTCTAAGTTACATCGATCTTATAAATCCACAAGATATCCTCATCAGCCAATCTAGTCTACAGATTATACAAGTCAATTTTTTTAAGAAAGAAAGGTGAAAGCAGATTGAAATCATTGACACTTCAATAATACTGAAAACAAATGTCTTTTCCAATTAAACAAAAGTGGCAGAAGTCCTTGTCTGAAAAACCCTGTGAACTGTGTTGACAATCTCTATCCTTAATTATCTGAAATTAAACGGGGAATTCTCTTGAATATATCAGCTGCTTATTTTGGCAAAGAAACTTAATTCTAAATTTGAACAGACACCATGGAGAATTACAAAAAAAGACTGCCACTTTTTTCACAAAATGAGCTGGTTGTCTAATTTGTGTAACATTATCTGAATTTCTAAAATCTTCCAACGGTTTGTAGAATGGCATGAAGAATCTCAAAACCCCAAAGACATATTCACTCTCTGTTTTGTCAAACCCATGCAAATGATTTACCGGTATCCAATTTGGATATCATTAACTATATGTTCATGTATGATATCTGTTATGACAAGTAGGTATGCATCATGCATAACAATTCACGATAGTATTAAACTGGCTTTTTATAACACCCCGTAGCCACAGAGTCTGTGGACTACTCCTGAGCTTACATCTGTAACAATGTCCAACACAAAGGGATGTTTTATTGGATGACATATTCATGTGATTAAGCCTGACTTGGTATATCCGTCAGTTGTAATTTCCCATGCAAGAAACTGATTACTAGTATTTACAGGCTGAACAGTAAAGTGGGTCACTTCTTGTTGACAATGAAGCATGATTCAAGCACACAGGGAACATATATTGTTGATCAGGATGACAGTTCATCAGTGAGAGCAGTTAGAAGTCATCCATGCAAGTAAAGGGGTAACATACATCAATGCCCTATACAATTACCCCTCACCTTTGCTCACATATCCTCACTGGAACCCACGCCATAACCAGGGTCATCCTGGAGACATAATTAATTGTAAAATGTTTGGTATAATCAGATCGGGTGAAAGCTCACCTGACCTGACCAGATCTGGTAATAGAGGAGACCTTGAGGCAACAGACCTGTTGGGAGCTGGATCTCTGGATATCCCATCTTACCATAATGTGTGTCCATTCTTGAAGGTCTTCCTTGACCAAAATGCCAAATCCCGTCTGTAACCTCTTGGACACCTCCCTCCCGAGGCTGATTAAAACTTCTAAAGGGAAACCTTGGTAATAATTCATTCAGGATCAACAAGAAGAAAATCTGATTAATGCAAACACGTTTGACTGTTCTTTTGTAGCAATGTCCTACACTTCAAATTAGGGTCAATATTGTTTCTTTAGACATTTTCAATGGCAATCACTTCTGATTATCTGAGCCTAACCTGGCGGGGAGATGGTTAGTAGAATATTGTGATGATATCAGCCCTGTCAGCTTTCCCTTCCTTCCGTAAGCTCTGTCAGCTTCTGTTACTCGGCCTCACTCTTTCTTATTTCTTGAAATGTTTAACCTTCTTAAGCTAACACCATAAGAAGGTAAATGGATTTGATATTTGGCTAATATTGAACGGCAGATCCCAGAATAATCAGGGATAAGGCCATGAAGTAAAACCATGTGAAGACAATAGCTGATGTGATCTCAGTTAGCTGGCCTCGGACAACCAACCTGCCACAATTTCAGTGGTTGAAACTCGGCTAGGACTGCAGCTGGTACTGTGATAAGCAAATTCATTTTTTTTTAAGAGTTGTTATTAATTCTTAAATGGTGACATTCTACATTTATTCTATGCTGATCCCAGGTACATATATAGTTTGTCTGAAGAAATCTCTCTCTAGAAGTGTCAAAAGATTTAACACCATAAACAGTGTAAGCACAAAATTTAACATTGCCTCAATTTGTTATACCTCTTGATCTATGTGTGTAGTGTAAATGTGAGAGTAAATGTGTTTTTTACATTTGCTCTGGAGGAATCAATTGGTGTCTATGGAACAATTACCCAGGATCAGGACTGTATTTCCTTCCCTTGGTCAATTTCTTCTTATGAATTTTATTCCGATGGGATATTTATACGGAGGACTAACTCACCACTCATTTGAACAATGGTTTCGACAGTGTGTAAGATATATTCTGATGTGTCAGCATCATGCCACTGAACCCAACAAGCACTGGCATGGTGCTGACAAACCAAGGGCCATAATTACCCTGAAACTGGGATTTAAACTCAGTAAATCAGAAGATCCTGGCATGGCTAAAGGATGCGACTCTTCACTGCAAAGTTGGGGACCTTAGTCCACCGAGCCCCCATAACCCTACAACTATTAATGATTTGGGGCACCAAGGTCACCTCAGACGTACGCTTGTTGGTTCGAATCCCTGATTCTGGGATAATGTTTTCAGGTTTGTCAGGACTTTTACCCTGCACAGGCGTTTCACCAAAGTGGTAAAAATCCAAGCCGGACATCACTTTGGGCTTTCTTCCTACATCAAGCCGACACAATGATATTACTGAAAAACTGTTCAAAGCGGTTTTAAACTAGGGCTCTAAAGATCCACTCGTCTGCTCTTATTGATGAGCGGCAGCATGTGCAAGGCAACAAAGAAGTGAACAAACGCTCATCCTACTGCGCGAGTTTAACTTCAATCGTATCAATTCATCTCTACTTGTATTAAAAAAATATATAGGATAATTTTGAACCTAAAATATGTTGTAATCTTTCGCACATTTTTCGTAATAATAACATACATTCGCACATTTTTAGTAATAATAACATACATGCAACTCATATCATAAAGAGGGCATACTCGGCAACTGTCTAGTAAAGAACTAAACAGATAGTGTCTTTGCGCAGCAGGTCTTAAAACTAGATCTTAAAACTAGAGGTTATGAATATTTATTATTTTTGTTGAAAGCAACTCGTTACTTACGCTCAAATGTCAAAGCAAAAGGGAATGATTTTATTAAGGAAATGGCTGATAAACGGACGTTTCTTAATCAGGGATGGTGGAGGTGATGAGAAAAAACAATATGATTATGAAACAGGCCGAAAAAAGGAGTATTTTTCAAAAACAGTACGACTGAAAAAAACAAAAACAAACAGTGCAATACGCATGTTTGAGCGAGTTTGATCGTTAATAATAATTGAGAACAATCTATATAAAATTAAAAAGGGAAGTGAAAATATTGCAGAAGGAGTACAGAGTACAGGGCAAGTTGGGTTTAAGAAATTTTTTGAGCACAGAAAACCCAACTCACTCTATCACAAATAATGCAGCAAGGACTTTGCGGAGTCCAAAATAAAACCTTTCTATTTCAATAGGATTTAAATAGAGCTCTACTACATACTCATATGTCACACAAGATGTCACCGACTAAGGTCAACGAGTCCTTGTTAGGGAGAAACCTGAATAGTGTTACCCGATACTCGGAGGTACAGAAGTGGCATCACATCTGTATTGGAACACGGGACAGTGGAAACACCTGTTGGTTTTGTTTTCTGAGAGTAGACAATGTCTAGAATCCCTCAACTTGTGAGTGTAATGACAGAAGAACTGGAAAGGAGCTAATGTGCGTACACCCCCAATTATAGAAGGCTAAGGGCAGCTTCATTGATCTTCACGATGTGAACCTTGTTCAACAATTGATTTGGCCTCTTTGCATTCTTCCCTCTATTCCAGTAATGAAAAACAGGGTCGGTGTTACTGCTGGTGCTGGAGAGGGAAACAGAAAAATCCCATATAGAATATTGCAAAACTTGACAACAGTGTGATGACACAAACAACTTCATTTCAAAATGAAAGAAATATCTGTCTGCAAAGAAAAAATCTTTAGCTGATACATGTATGTTAATATATGTTTTATACTACACATACAGTGATTTGAGTGAGTGAGTGAGTGAGTTGGGTTTATACCACCAGAAATGGGCTTCACACCAAGTCTTACCAGTGAGTGAGTGAGTGAGTGAGTGAGTGGGTGGGTGAGTGGGTGGGTGGGTGGGTTGGTTGATGAAAAAGTGAAAGAGATAAAAGTCAATGTGAAAATGACTCATTGGTATTTAATGATGTATCAGGATTATTAGTGAATTAAGTCAGAGTATGTGTGATAGAATGAATCATCTTTCCTGTACTATCAGGCATATCAGTGAATTAAGGGAAAGTATGTGAGAATGATTGAAATAGGATTGCCATTTCACAACATTAGCCTGTTCGAGGTCCCTTCCAAACCCCTGTTTCACTACTATCCATACAATACACCAATTGTGGCCAACCAATCCCCACTTTACTTTCCATTTCCTGAATCTACACGGTGCATTACATGGAAGCTCATTAATCACATACATCACACACTTCTTCACTGTTGGTCAATGACAGAAAAACTAGATTTGAAAGTTACATAACACAATATATTCCTAGCAATATGCGCATGGTATGGTCGTAAGGTAGCTATCACAAATGAGAGTTATCTGCCCTTCGTCAGTCATCTGAAATTAAAAAATAAAAAAATAAATAAATTGTTTTTAAATATTACTTTGCATAAATGACTCACTTGTCAATATAACTTGGTCTCGTCCCTATATGGCTGAAATAATGCCGATGAAATTTTAACTCACTCACTCACCCATTTGAAAAATTACCATCATTAGGTACATGAGATATGTATAACTACAGGCAATGGCAAAACACTAATACAAATCACCCAGTACTCATGTCAGCCAAAATATAAAAGATGCAAATTCTGAGCAGATGTTTTTCCATAATTACTTCCCATAGGAGAGAATAGAAAGTGTTGGCTGTATTCAAGACCTCTTGTGAATACACATTGAAATGAGCTGGTGGTCTATGTGCACAGTCCTCTCCTCTAGATAAGAAACATGGTGTGAGAAGGTTCATAAAGTGACTTGACAGCAAGAATAATACCAGTACCCACAGCTAAATGATGAATGAGACTGGTGTGTACTTCAAGAGGGAACACGCTCCACAGTCCCATGTCCACTTCAAGTTTGTTTTGTTTGTTTGTTTGTTTGTTTGTTTGTTTGTTTGTTGTTTAATGCCGCACTCAGCAATATCCCAGCTATATGACAGTGGATAATCGAACCTCGACCAGAACAATCCAGTTATTGATATCATGAGCATCGATCCACGCATTTGAGACTGGTGACATGCATTAACCAAGTCAGTGAGCCTTACCACCCGATCCTGTTAGTCGCCTCTTATGATAAGCATAGTCGCCTTTTGAGGCAAGCATGGGTTGCTGAAGACCTATTCTACCCCGGATCTTCACGGGTCTAATTTCAAGTGTTGATCTAGACATTTTAATCAGTTATAAGTATCAAACTGAAAACTAAACATTGCAGGGTCTTCCTTACTTGTTAATAAATATACATCATTAACAATGAATTTGAATGTAAGTGGAAATACTAAATATTTTCTGTCAACTGAGGTTATTTCAAGTTAACTGCCGTAATCTGATCGTTGTTGCTGTGAGATCAGATCACACACAATTTATGTCAACATATTGAACAAAATTTTGAATAAAATTAATAAATAGATAACAAACATAAGTCCAGATATACAATGAACACATCATGCAACCAGAATAATTACAAATTGTGTACATCAGTACAGATTTGATGACATGGTATTTCTGGTGTTGCATGCTCACCGGAGGCTAGGCATAATGTTTAAGTTGGGAAAAAAACATGAAACTCATTGCATGCATGTAGTATGCACACACACCTCTACACACCTGCATCATCAGTTTACATCCTCTGCACAGCTGTATCTTTTGAAAAAAAGTGTGCACTGTGCATAAGAAATAACGGTTCTGGCATTGGACATGCTGTGACTGCAAGTTGTCACCCTTTCAAAAAGTCTTGGGGGGTCCTGATGATGACTCTTGTAGGGATGAATATCTAAGAAAACTATTGCAATTACATTTGTGTACTGATGTGAATCAAACCATCAAATCTTAAGAGTATTCATAATTGTATATTTGTCAATCAATGGTCGTAAAATGGGATCCGCAAATTCATCGAGGCCTCAACTCACGAACACCTGTATACTTATAGTGATGGCTCCAGGTTCTTGAAACAGGTGAGCATGTCCTTCCTCGCAAATAGAACTCACCAAGGATGAAAGTCAGGACACCATACAGTGGTATATGTGGTATTGAAAATATGAACAAGCAATGAGATTTACTGAAAGACAAAATTTCTCATCTACAATCATAAAATCAATTGTTTTGTTTTTATTTCATGGGATAGCGTTACATGAAGAAAATGTATGCAAACAGATTAACACTCAAGGTTGTTCACATTTATGAAGAAACCATCACATTTTCACTCACTCTGTACCATCATGTTGGAAAATTGTGGGGATTCCTGGTCAGAATAGGTCCTAAGTACTTTATGCTTGTAGTTGGAGCCAAATGAAATTGGGAATGGTTGGCCTGGCCTTGTGATTTGGCTGACTGCAGGATGATGATCATACTATCAACCATTGGTTGGCCAGGCCTCGTGACTTGGCTGACTGCTGGACAATGATCATACTATCAACCATTGGTTGGCCTGGCCTTGTGACTTGGCTGACTGCGGGATGATGATCATACTATCAACCATTGGTTGGCCAGGCCTTGTGACTTGGCTGACTGCGGGATGATGATCATACTATCAACCATTGGTTGGCCTGGCCTTGTGACTTGGCTGACTGCGGGATGATGATCATACTATCAACCATTGGTTGGCCTGGCCTTGTGACTTGGCTGACTGAAGGACGATGATCATATTATCAACCATTGGTTGGCCTGGCCTTGTGACTTTGCTGACTGCAGGACGATGATCACACTATCAACCACTGGTTGGCCTGGCCTTGTGACTTGGCTGACTGCAGGATGATGATCATACTATCAACCATTGATTGGCCTGGCCTGGTGACTTGGCTGACTACAGGACAATGATCATACTATTAACCACTGGTTGGCCTGGCCTGGTGACTTGGCTGACTGCAGGACGATGATCATACTATCCAGCATTGGTTGGCCAGGCCTGGTAACTAGGCTGACAGCAGGACGATGATCATACTATCAACCACTGGTTGGCCTGGCCTTGTGACTTGGCTGACTGCAGGATGATGATCATACTATCAACCATTGGTTGGCCTGGCCTCGTGACTTGGCTGACTGCAGGACAATGATCATACTATCAACCACTGGTTGGCCTGGCCTTGTGACTTGGCTGACTGCAGGATGATGATCATACTATCAACCACTGGTTGGCCAGGCCTTGTGACTTGGCTGACTGCAGGACGATGATCATATTATCAACCATTGGTTGGCCTGGCCTTGTAACATGGCTGACTGCAGGGCGATGATCATACTATCAACCACTGGTTGGCCTTGTGACTTGGCTCACAGCAGGATGATGATCATACTATCAACCACTGGTTGGCCAGGCCTTGTGACTTGGCTGACTGCGGGATGATGATCATACTATCAACCATTGGTTGGCCTGGTCTTGTGACTTGGCTGACTGCAGGATGATGATCATACTATCAACCACTGGTTGGCCAGGCCTGGTGACTTGGCTGACTGCAGGACGATGATCATATTATCAACCACTGGTTGGCCTTGTGACTTAGCTGAATGCAGGATTATGATCATATTATCAACCATTGGTTGGCCTGGCCTTGTGACCTGGCTGACTGCGAGATGATGATCATACTATCAACCACTGGTTGGCCTTGTGACTTGGCTTACTGCAGGATGATGATCATACTATCAACCACTGGTTGGCCAGGCCTTGTGACTTGGCTGATTGCAGGACGATGATCATATTATCAACCACTGGTTGGCCTTGTGACTTAGCTGACTGCAGGATTATGATCATACTATCAACCACTGGTTGGCCTGGTCTTGTGACTTGGCTGACAGCAGGACGATGATCATACTATCAACCACTGGTTGGCCTTGTGACTTGGCTGACTGCAGGACGATGATCATACTATCAACCACTGGTTGGCCTGGCCTTGTGACTTGGCTGACTGCAGGACGATGATCATACTATCAACCACTGGTTGGCCTTGTGACTTAGCTGAATGCAGGATTATGATCATATTATCAACCATTGGTTGGCCTGGCCTTGTGACCTGGCTGACTGCGAGATGATGATCATACTATCAACCACTGGTTGGCCTTGTGAGTTGGCTGACTGCAGGACGATGACCATACTATCAACCACTGGTTGGCCTGGCCAAGACAAAACCTATGTACAGGCTGCTGTGATATTGGAGGAATATAGCTGACTGGCTTGGAGGGAAAAGATTTCAAACACAGCTTGCAAACAATCAAAGAAGTTCCTGAATAACAAGAGTCCTCAGAACAAGACAAATCCTCCCGGCCCCTACAACAGTAAAAGGCACCACTTCAGCCCCTGGTTAATACATGTACCAAGTCTGGATGAAAAATCTTTCACAGTTTTCAAATTATGCTCCGGAAACAAAATACTGATGGACGGTCAGACGAATGGACAGACAGACAGTCAGACTCACCAGATGATGACTAGTATACATATTATGTGGCATTCTATGCCGGGGGATAAAAACTAAAGAAAAATATAGCCTGACTTTAGTTACTTATAAGCAAATGATCATTTCTTTCTCCAAGATTGTTTTTTTAGTGGTCCTCATAGATTTCTGTGCCATGTTTTTTATGTACTAAATGTGACCTATTTGTTTTTGTTTCTGTTCAAGACATATCATGTTAATAATCAGTTTTGAATGTGCTGCCCAATAACATGCCACATACCAAAGCTAAAAAACCCTTCAGTTGTTTCTTCACAGTTTTTTTAAATGAGGAAAGACTTTTGGTTTTCATGCCCTCTGCAAGATATTCATCCGTCAAACCTTCAAATGTGACTCCATTGTTCTGAATATACAGCATGTATAATGACTCTATGTAATTTGTTCTTGGGTGGAGGAACTGTTTAGGTTGACTTGACCTTTTAAAACAATCAGCAGATATCATGACTTCATGTATGTACGAGCTGAACCAAAAATGGGTGGGTGGGTGAGCGAGTGCACATCATTAATATTATATTCAAGTATTCCAAGCTTTTACTTATTAACGAGAGTACTTTTATCTAAAAAATACAACAAGAAAGTTCCTGTGAAATAATGTGCTTCGAAGGGAAAGGTTGACAAATTCTACAGACAAAGGCTACAGCAGTCTGCAGGATGTGTGATCATACAACATCTCCCAGTCACCCTGTAGTCATACCACCTCAAACACTCACAAAGAACACACCACATCAGAGGTTAAGACACAGACTGTAAAACTGTACCGGTAGTTATAATACCCTCCCAGTTCCTGTAGATAACACTGCCACAGTCCTACCACCTCAAACCATCACGAAAAACATACATCTGTGGTAAAGACAAGGGGAATCTGTAAGAGTCATCAAACATTTCTCCAAAATATTGTAGAAGTAACACTCCTAAAGTCAGAAAGTAAGAATTCAACAACCAAAAACACATTGTGTTCCAACATAGGAACCTTCTACATCTACACATGGAACGAACCCTTAATCAAGGTTTTGTCAAAAAGTGAAAAATAAAGATAGTCTGTCTGCCTGTCTTGTTAAAAACCACATCTCCCATGTTGCTTGAGACCACTGCTGAAATGACAGGTGATAGATCTGCAGCTAACGTCCAGTAATGCCCTATTTTGCAATACAATCATCACTGCTATTACCAAAATATGTGATTTATCAGTGTAGTCAATTACCATGTCTAGATGCAATGATTCTTTTGAAAACAAATCCATTGTCATTATCCATATTATACCGAGGAGAGGCAACCTGATTCATTTCGCAAACACTGTCTTTAGGTTTCAGTTTTATCAAAACCATGGGGTCCTTACTGTTCAAGCTGGTGGGTTAACAAGGGCTCTTTACAGGGCTCCCTTGGGTGTCGGTTTTCTCCCAAAGGCATCCAAATTGTGTGGCTTTAAGCTCTTGATAGGACGAGTGGTCAGTTGGTAATGAGTCAATGATGTAGTGACTGTTATACCAGCAAGACAGTTTATTTGCTTAACGAATACAAGCAGTAAGCAAAGGCACACTTTAATGAGATCCAATCTACACGGCCAGTCATCACTGTCATTGTACAAAAGCTAGAGACTTAGTTGAGCTTTACACATAGTATCTGTCCTCTGAGTGTGTTAAGTGCAAATTGAAAACCATTATGGTGCTGTTGTTTCATGGAGTTTGTCAGCCATTGTCTAAAGGATTTTGTGTGTTCAAGTATTGCCGGAACTTCTTGGGATATTTGTCTCCATCATCAACAAAAAAATGCTTGAAGAATATAAATTATCTTTTTGGGTGTTGAGGTTGTAATGGTGTTTTAAGTGCAGTTTGTGAAAGGTATTTAACATTCAAATCCCTCATGGACTGGCATAAATTCCTCTTCACGCTTCTCTGTCAAGCAATACAATTGTTTTATTCTGGACAATTAAATAGTATTACTCATGGCAGCACTGCTACATGGAATAATAAATTCATAAACCAGTAAGAGCTTGGCCATGTGATAGAATCAATACCTACATCACACACCTTCAGAGAGTGTTTCAAGGCTTAACAAAATAACAGAATTGGTTCTCAGGCAATGACTTCTGAAAATATAGTGCAGGCGGAGTTGTTTTGTTGCTGCTTGTTCAAACTAGTACATAGCCAAATAAACAGTACTGTACAAACAACCTGGAAAAGGGCCAACCTACTTAAACAAGCATACAAACTCCTACTGCCACCATGACCATAACGGCAAAGCAGTAAAACAGCGCACGTGTAAAGGGAAGTAACTTTTTTATTTTTTGAAAATGGAAAATAAAAATGAAATGTGTGGCAGACTTTATGATGATGCAGGCGGTGGTGCCTAAGAACCAAGACTATTATATTTAGCCTAAGTGTTTAACTTGCGAAGGGATAGCTTGGTTTGGGAGAAGGGTTGTAATTTTGTTCTTGGATTCTTGCTAAAATATTCATGAACACTGTGCCTTTGGTGGGGTGACAATAACTAGAAAAAGATGCACAGCAAAAGTCATTTGCATTGAATATCAAAGACAAACAATGGTACATACAGGTCTGATATAACTGAATTTGAAACGTGAGGAAGAGAATTATCTTCAATTAAATGTCACACAAGTAATTATCATCACAAAATATTGACATTTTTGCAAAACAAAAATTGACTGTATATTTATTTAATGTAACAATAGAATATCTGGTGGTTCAGGATGGGTGAGAATGGGCAGAAGCATGTCAGTGTGTCCTAGTTGCATGGGTTGATGATGTCAATCACTGGACTGTCTTGTCCAGACTTGATTACACCAGACTGCCTATGA
Organism: Haliotis cracherodii; assembly: GCF_022045235.1. Taxonomy (NCBI): domain Eukaryota; kingdom Metazoa; phylum Mollusca; class Gastropoda; order Lepetellida; family Haliotidae; genus Haliotis; species Haliotis cracherodii. The sequence goes on along the minus strand of NW_027266264.1, from coordinate 55,607,536 downwards.
CTCTCTTAAGATGACCCTGAGAAGAGCAGGATCATTGTGGCCTATTGCGCACCACGATTTGAAGGACGAAAGTCCCAATATCAATTGGTTGGTTGGTTTGTTGTTTAACGCCGCACTCAGCAATATTCCAGCTATATGACTTCGGTCTGCAAATAATCAAGTCTGGGCCAGACAATCCAGTGATTAATATCATCAGCATCGATCCACGCAATTGGGATACAATGACATGCATCAAACCAAGACAGTGAGCCTGACCACCCGATCCCGTTAGTCACCTTTTACGAAAAGCATAGTCACCTTTTACGGCAAGCATGGGTTGCTGAAGACCTATTCTACCCCAGAATCTTCACAGGTCCCCAATATCAATGATGATGGATGTTTAACATTCAAGTCTCAGTATGGATGCAAGGTTCCGTGTCCCAGCGACGGGGCTAAATGTTGCCGTTTTGCAGATCGGCTGGGAGTGGCAATTCGATAAGATCCATTCCACGCTATTATGAGCAGTCGGGCCCTGCTACGCATTGATGTACCTACGAGGGTCCCAGATAGGGACGAGAGGAATTGGTATAACCTCTCCGAGGTAATTGGTCGGTGAAGGTGAACGGTGTGACGCCTCCGATCTGATGGCAAAATGAGAATCATCGGTGATTTTCCTACTAATAGCTAGGCTTTTGCTAAGTGTGGTGTTAAACAACAAAAGTAGATTTAAATTTGCTGATGCATCAATGTATCTCAAGCCTTCTCAGAACAAATTTAAACTTTTCTTGTCATATGGTTTTGTTTAATAGAATCGAGAAGATACAAGAGTTGAATTAACATGGAACCATGATCCTCCCAGCTTCTGTCAAGTCCTTTAAGCAATCAGATGAGGAACATACAATTTTGTTCGCTTGACATTCTTTTAAAGAAAACAGAACAAATCAATATTAAGAGGATGAATATTTCATTTGGTCTGGGATGAATGGCATGCGATAGCATCAGGGAGCTATCAAGACTGTCACCTTCGCAAAAATCTCGGCCATGACTTAGTCTGGAGTCCTTATCCACATCAATAATTTGTGTACAGTAAAGTGCTTAACTATCACAGAGGATTACCTGTTGAGAACAGCACTAAAGCCATCGCAGATAATGCATGAAAAACACATGGTGGCAAGAGCCTTTAATGAATGGCATCACGTCTTCATTAAAGCTGAGCCTCATCACACATGAAGTCAGAGAGACCCTGGAAGCACCAGGCCTCCATTGGGGAAGGTGTTGCTGCTGCTGAGAGTGGAACAACCTGTAGTTCTTGTGATGTTTTGTTAATTATTCAACATCAGGCAACACTATTTAAATTCTTTGGTTTACATAAGTCCCAATGTTTTTTCAGGCGAACAGTTGACTTGCCTTTGCATGTGTTTGTGATGGATGCCACCAGTGGGGCAGGATATGCTCACCTTTTGCAAACACCAACACTATTTAATAGTGATTGATAATCACATGCTCATGACACATTCAGAATTGTACAATTTCTTGTGGTTATGGAATCTTGTTTGAGTGAGACTTCAATCTGATTGGCATGTTGTACTGCACACTTTCACAGAGGTACTGTCTTAAATACTAGCTACCATTCAACTGGATTGTATGTTCAGTGGAAACCAAATGCATGCATAGATTAAAAACATGTGTTGTTATTCTTTCCAGTGGGATATTTGTAGATTTTCTTCTCTGAGGATTTTGGTGTGAGTGAGTGAGTGAGTGAGTGAGTGAGTGGATGGGTGGGTGGGTGAGTAAGTGAATGGCCGAATAATCTTTAAATGTCATAGTAATATTACAGACTGTTATTTTAGGCCTAAGTCAGTGATAAAACAGCAATACCATGATGGCCCATGTGCCATAGAGCAATAGAAGCAGTAAGATGATCGTAACACTCACACTTTGACGTAGACTTACAACAAGCATAGTGCCAAGATCACTTTATGGAACAAAGCCCAGCGCACATACTGGATGTCCCAATCTGTTTTAGATAGTGCTCGTGATAAGTGTGGGATGCTGGAGACATTTCCTGCTCCAGAACCACCTCAGAGATAGTAGCACCTGTATGAGCGTGAGCGTGGGGTTTTATGCCACACTCAGCAGTATTCCAGCTGTATGTCAGTAGCCTGTAAATTACCAAACCTGGTCCAGACAATCCAGTGATTGATATTGTAAGCAACAATCCACACCATCGGGATGAAAATGACACGCCATCACCCAAGTCACCACCTGATCCATTACGACCAGCATAGGTCACTGGGACCTACCCGGAATCCCTAAAGGGAAGCAATACTAGTATCCTACAGCTGCTGAGAATCAGAATTAAGCCAGGATCAGTGGTCATTCAGGGGCAATAACATTCTTCCCCTCCAGGGAACGTTGTCCATGCTCTGCCACCATCACAGCAGACAGTTGACATCTCCCTATATAACCACCAGTCAAAACTCTAAACTTATTCATCAGGCACTGTAACAAAGACAGGAAACCAAGGCCATTTTCATTCAGAATTTAAATCAGTCTGGAGAATATTTATGTCACTTTTATATTAAAAAAAACATCGATTTCAGTTTCTTTGACATCAGTATTTACATAGAATTTCCAATGTGACACATAATGTTTATTTTCAAATATACCAAATGTGCAATTTTATGAAAAAGATACTGAAACTGACAAAGATTACAAAACATTCAAGCACCAAAACTGTCCAGTGCAGCCAATGATAAACAGCACCAACATAATGCCACGTGGCAAATCCAATAAAGACGCATGATTGACTTGGGATCAGCCTGTCCGTGGGGAATGCTGGGAAATTGCCACACTCACTTGGCTACGAGCTCATAGCACTTCCTGGATGTATGTTAGAAGACTACAGACACTTATATTTGAAATCAGTTGATGTACAGATACCTGGAAAATATCTTCAGAGATGACCAGTTCATGTCTGACTGATTTCTCAGACAACCTGATTGATAGCAGATCACTCGATCTGCTACCTTTAACCCTCCAGTGATTCTGTTTCACTCGACATGGAGAACTCTAATACCATTATATAAAATTAAATGTATTTTGTTCTCTGCAGCAAAGGAAAATCTCCAGACCATGTGGAAAATCATAAAGTTAGAAAAACACACATGTAGTAAACACCAAGTTAGTCTGTCTCCTAGACCCTGGCAAATAAATCAAGAAAGGAGTCCAACTCAAGTCTAGAATAATTTAGCAAGAAAATTAGTCTTGTTCTGGGCTCCATTAGGTTTAACTTATATCTTTATTTCTGGGACTAAATGTTAGCCCAACACAAAGTGTAATGCATTCATACTGCATTTTCAGATCAATCTCTTCTAAATTAAACTCTACAGGAATTCCAAGGTGGCCTATTTTGAAAGCCAATTAAAATGAGGTGACGTGAAATGGGATTCAACATCCCATTCAAGACTATTGGACTGATATAGTGATGTGTATGGCCTGTGTTGACATGCATGCATGTGTGTGTGTGTGTGTGTGTGTGTGTGTGTGTGTGTCTGCTTGTACTAGTACAGTGGTCGGTTTAATTGTGCTAGCCCAGATAATGCCTATTTTATAGTGCTAGTCCACTGAGATGCCGTGCCGCAGATTAACACGGATACCCCCCTCACAATACCGACTCTGAGTTGTCCAGTCCTTGTCTGATCCCTTAAATGCCGCGTGATGGGCAAGGTAACAACAAGTACCATCTTTTGACAACTTTTGGTATGACGTGGTCGGGGCTTGAACCACCAACTTTGTGTTCTCCGGGTAGATGCACTATCCACTAGACCACAGAGGCAGTCCCAATAATGGTGACTGGGTAGTAATAGCGTGTGACCTGGCTGATTGTGTCAATGTATCCAAATGGTGTGGAAACCATCTCCACATGATGATGCCAACATGTCCACCAAATTCTCAAACCAGATTTTACTCACAAAGACATTTTTTTGTCTAGGTGATTAAAAATTGAAGGGGATCTAAGTGTGTCTCATTTGCGAGATTATTTTTTAAAACAAAAATGTTATTACACGACACAAGACCTGTGTTAAGTGAGCATTTGAAAAAGCAACAAAATTAAGACGCAAAATCAATTATTTGAAGCAGAGGGATTAATCACCCTTATTTTGAGCTCTTGATTGCATTGTGGGTCATTAATGTCGGCAAATACGTTCACATTAATGTATCTTGTTATGACTAGTTTGACAAAATTAATCAATTCCATGAAAAAGTAAAATTCCCGGACATCTCTCCAGAAAACTTTTACACAGCTATACATCATGAAATATTGCCATTTCACATTAAATTTAGTAAAATTTGAGCGCTTAGCTCAAATAGTTTTAATGCAAAATGATAAATCAAACATTACAAAACATGGACGATGAGAATAAACTTGTGACATTGAAAGACGCTTGTCCTGACTGAACTCTTAAATTTCCACATAAACAAAGTTTTAAATTTGCAAAATTTGCAATACACAGGCATAATACACTCATTTACATTTGAGGTTGGGTTCAGTGAGGTTTAACATAACATTCAAGATTATTTCACTTATATAACAAGCATGAAATACTTACAACCCCCGCTAATATGACATGTCGGGTGTGTGCAATGCATTAGCTCCTGTGAACTATGTTCACTGGGCCTTTTTGTAAAGAAATATAGTAGGTTTTCAAGATCTGCTCCGGAAATGAGGACTACCTCCATTTTCAGTCAAAGTCGTTAAATCAAAGTCGTTGCCATGGAAACTCGAAAAAATAACTTTTAAAAAAAATCCAAAGCTATCAAAAGGCACCAGTTCACCAACTAGATCTATCAATGTGCAAAATATGGTGGAGAAAAGTGGTACAGTTTTCAAGATCTGCTCCGGAAACGAGGACTACCACCATTTTCAGTCTAAATCAAAGTCATTGCCATGGAAACTCGAAAAATAACTTTTCTAAAAATCCCAAACTATCAATAGGCACCAGTTCACAAATCAAAGTCATTGCCATGGAAACTCGAAAAATAACTTTTCTAAAAATCCCAAACTATCAATAGGCACCAGTTCACCCCTAAACCTATCTATGTGCCAAGTATGACGAAGAAATATGGTAAAGTTTTCAAGATAGGCTCCTGAATTGAGGACTACCGCCATTTTCAGTCTAAATCAAAGTCTTTGCCATGGACACTCGAAAAATAACTTTTTTAAAAATCCCAAACTATCAAAAGGCACCAGTTCACCACTAGATCTATCTATGTGCCAAGTATGGTGAAGAAATATGGTACGGTTTTCAAGATCTGCTCCGGAAACGAGGACTACCGCCATTTTCAGTCTAAATCAAAGTCATTGCCATGGAAACTCGAAAAATAACTTTCTTAAAAATCCCAAACTATCAAAAGGCACCACTTCTCCACTAGATCTATCTATGTGCCAAGTTTGGTGAAGAAATATGGTACGGTTTTCAAGATCTGCTCTGGAAACGAAATGTGACGAAAGGACAGACAGACAGCACCCATTACTATATCCCCCTTCCACTTCGTGGCGGGGGATAATAACATTTATCATACAATGGGTAGGTTTCTCGTCAGGATAAAGCCAACGGATAAAAACGATATCCGTTGGGGTCATATGCGGATAGAGATGCAAATACCAAAGGTCAAGTAGGGACTACTTTCACTGTTTATAAACAAACATGGCGTCGCACTTGTCATTCGGCGATCGAGTCAGAATTAACCATCGGGAATCTGGATAAACTACAGGGATAATTGCTATCATTATCAAAAGAACAGTCTAATATACTGAAAATCTGTGTTTAACTGTGACGTAGCTAAGACATTTTATAAGTTTGGCAACTTTGGAGATATAAATTTCGAAACAATTTGGCGAGGGCACGAGGCCTAGCCAAGTGGGATCAGTAGCCATATGTGTGCTTGTAGACCTCTGCGGCTTAAAACCTCCTCCACAAATTAAAATAGTTGGATTTGGTGGAAATATGTTTGAATTGTTACCTTGTTTCGTTTTGTCGCTGTGTGTACATTTGACTACAATTCTTATCGTTATGACAGGACAGACCGACTGTCAACAACATCTGACCGTGGCCGTGACGTCTCATAGTATAGGGTTAGAGTAGCTTCCCTTTGACAAAGGACAGTTACTCTAGTGGACAGACCGATGGATTGCCGCGAAAGGCAATTAAAAAAAATTGTTGTTTTGCGTATATGTTGCTTCGCCACTGTATAAGAAACCTATTTCAGTTGGAACTATATTGGCTACTGTCACTGTCTGACAGACACATCACTTACCCCGTGACGTAATAATTATTAATGCGCGCATTCCAGGAAAACTCGCAATGTTTCGGTTATGTTTGTGAGAGAGGGAAAGCGATTTTGAAGCACAGAATTAAAGAATGACATTATATGATAAAGAGGTTATCACGCTTGTGTGTTTGGGGATGGTAAATATCCTGTATTAGGAATAAACACTATGTATTTAGCTCGCCAAGGCTTGCTAAATACAATGTTTATTCCTAATGCAGGATATTTACCATCCCCAAACACACTCGCGTGATAACCTCTATGTATGTATGTGTGTGTGTTTCTGCTTGTACTGCCAATGAGAAAGCAGCTTTCTCAAACTTTATGGCACTAATTTCAACCTGGCGACTTCCATTTCAGACTATGCTTGAAAAATATGTTGACACAGTTCTCGATTAGAATTTTTAAAACTGAACAAAAGAACATTCTGGAATGTCTAATATATGGTTGCGATTGTATGGCAGTGCTTCCCATGTACTGTACATGCAACGCCTCCTCCGTTCAAATGTTTATCCCACAGAAGCGAGAGATTGACGATAATTTTGACGGAATTAGTCGTACAGGCCGTAACTGTCGTTCAGAATACCCCGTTTTAACGTTTTGAGGTTGCATGATTAGAACACACATTCCGCCTGTCACTTTCATGATCTGGTAAGCGACGCTTTGATTGGTCGGATGAAAGGTCGTTCTGACGGGACCCATAATGGGATGTCCTCAGATCTTTGTTTAGCGATAACGAGAATTAAAGGGGAAGTGTACACGCAAATCACTTTCTTTCTTTTTCTAAACAAAACGCAATTTTAGAATTAGTTAGTATCTGTGTTTGAAAATATACACTCATTTTTTTTCACAGTGAAAGTAGGAAGCTCACAATAGTGTGAAAGTGATATGCCGTTATGAGGCCTTCGTTTTACGAGCGAAATAGGCCTGAGTTATCCCCCTTAGATTATGACGTAATTGGTGCCAATTCAACTGGGTCCCTGTCTATTCTCAACGCAAAAGATATCAAGGACCAGTTTGCGGTAAAACAACATGGTCTACGACACACTCCGGCGCAGTGGTGTCTCAGCATAACACAATTCTGGCTGGCATCTGAGAAGCTAGAATCACAAAACTGTACCTACACCACGTGAAGCGGCTCTAACAAAGCATGATGACGTCATAATGTTTATCAATTGGCACCAATGACGTCATATTGCAAGGGGCATAAGCCATGGTGTTTTTGTTATGGAAATAGAACACTTGGTAAATGTGAAAAATATGAATCGTTTTAGTGCAAAAAATATGTTAATTAAATATGATGTTTTTATATTTTTGTCTATGACACTTCTATGTTAACACTTTTAATGTGGAAAAAGTACAAGAAAAAATGGTTCATTTCCGTGTGAACTTGCCCTTTAAGATCTGATTTAAATGACATAATGTTTTCACTTGCTGTATATTTACCAATCTTGACAGTGTTTAACAGGGTCTTCTCATATTGCCAGCACCTACCGTTTAGAATAGGTAAAACAGTCATGTGTGTTGATTGGGAGATCAGTAACAGACAGCAGGGGTCATTTAATTTTATGTCCACTTAACACGTCTACAGAAAAGTATTCCAAGGAACTATCATATAGCATGTGTCTATCATATGTACTGAACAAAGAAATTTAAGCATCATGAATATTTTGGGGATAATTTTTTAATGGAAGACCGAGCACACAATTTAATAAAAAATATCCCTTAAATATTCATGATCCCTAATATTTTTGTTCAGTATGTAATGGACACTGTCATTTGATAATGTCGATATTTGTGTTTTTCATATTCTTGTCATTCATGCGATTTACGATCTTAGCATTATTTGAAGGATGGTTATTTTGGGTCATAAGAATAGCAGAAGTGTGGATGGTGGCTGGACATGCAGCAATACAGTATTTTAAGTGTGTGCTGGCAACTCCTGTTCCATTTTACTCGGACTTAAAACGTTGGTATACAAGGCTACGGCCACCGCAACTGTTCAGTATGAATTCGACATTCATTCGTCTTATTGCCATGGAGTTGTTTGGCGTTCCCAGTATTTATATAGATTCTCATTGATTACTTGTTAACTGATCACTGCAAGTGTCTTAATTATTACATACTTAGAATTCAGTGAACTGATATTACTGACATTAGTTTTCATAGATTTGATTTCGTGAACACTTTTTACATGATCAAACACTCATTAGTTTTCATAGATTTGATTTCGTGAACACTTTTTACATGATCAAACACTCATTAGTCCTTTGTTTAGTTCATTCACAAACTTACATAACTGTTGGCGCTTTTGCCATGATCCTGGAATATATAAACACAATAACTGTTAATCCCCTGCAGAGTGGTGGCAGGAAAACTGCTGAAACAATAAGAATGATGAGTCAGAGTTAATCAAATTGAAGAAAAATAATAAAAATCCACGAGCAAATGTCATGTCAAGTGATGAAACACAGCATGTCAGATTATGAGATTATGAAACAGCCATAACTCTCATACAAGTGAGGTCGCCACCGGTGCATCTACACATGCCATCACTGTAACAACTCGGGCGCTGCAGCTCCTGTTTATTCATGCTGATCACGCAACATCACCAACATAATGCATATTTCAGGTAACCCACTTCAATCTAAATCACACGCTGCAGGCTACTGAAATCAAGGACTATCACAGGATGAAAGTCATATTTGCTTTCTTTATGTACGTTTTAAACATTTTTTAATCCTTTTTTAAATATCTGTAAAAAACCTGGAACTATGCCGTTTCTTGATTAGCCTTGCTCCAAGGCTGTACTGAAGGATAAGTCCATGGGTGTATTGCAATTCTATCCTTATAATAGGCAAGTCTAAAAAAGCGGACAGTACAGGGACACCAGTCTTTTATAGGCACAACTTGTTCTTATTATTTATATTATCCAGAAATTATGATTTAAACTAATAATAATTGCCTTAGAGACTTGTGCAAGTCTATGTCTTGATTGTGGAGTGTGTTAATTTACTTCATGGAAATTTACAATTGATTTGTCTCTTGCCATCACGTGGAAGACATCATGTCATCTGATTTTCACACAGTCATGCTTGTAATGATGACATAGATAAATATTTTAACGCATCAAATAGTCATTCACACCCACAAGAGTGAAAACAAATATTTTGCTTCAATTTTGAAAGTTTGTACAACTTTATAACATCTTCTTAAATCTTAAAAACCATGAACAACAAGTTTGAGAAAGCACCAAATGATATTTTTATTTTTGTAGAAATGTATATTTCATAGTCTTTATACAAAATAACGTAAATAAGCATACACATGTAAGGGTAACGAACACACTGTAGCATGGTACAGGCTTAAGGTCATTATAGCATGTTAAATGCTTAATCAGCTGAATTCCTGAGAGGGACATGGCACAAATTTGTCATGTATTATTCAAAAAATCATTTCCATTTCACCTACTTTCAGTCCCAACCCCTTGTATAGAATATGACATTGATTTTTCATCAGCAGCAGGCAGCATTGCTGGGGGCCCCACCTCTACACCTGACCTGGGTACCCCGCCTCTATCACCTGACCTGGATATCCCACCTCTATCACCTAACCTGGGTACCCTGCCTCTATCACCTGACCTGGGTACCCCGCCTCTATCACCTGACCTGGGTACCCCACCTCTATCACCTGACCTGGGTATCCCACCTCTATCACCTGACCTGGGTACCCCACCTCTATCACCTAACCTGGGTATCCCACCTCTCTCCCCTAAACTGGGTACCCCACCTCTATCACCTGACCTGGGTACCCCACCTCTATCACCTGACCTGGGTACCCCACCTCTATCACTTGACCTGGGTACCCCGCCTCTATCACCTAACCTGGGTGCCCCGCCTCTATCCCCTGACCTGGGTACCCCGCCTCTATCACCTGACCTGGGTACCCTGCCTCTATCACCTGACCTGGGTGCCCCACCTCTATCCCCTGACCTGGGTACCCCGCCTCTATCACCTGACCTGGGTGCCCCGCCTCTATCACCTGACCTGGGTACCCCACCTCTATCCCCTGACCTGGGTACCCCGCCTCTATCACCTGACCTGGGTATCCTGCCTCTATCCCCTGATCTGGGTACCCCGCCTCTATCACCTGACCTGGGTACCCTGCCTCTATCACCTGACCTGGGTACCCTGCCTCTATCACCTGACCTGGGTATCCTGCCTCTATCCCCTGACCTGGGTACCCCGCCTCTATCACCTGACCTTGGTATCCTGCCTCTATCCCCTGACCTGGGTGCCCCGCCTCTATCACCTGACCTGGGTACCCCGCCTCTATCACCTGACCTAGGTACCCTGCCTCTATCCCCTGACATGGGTATCCTGCCTCTATCCCCTGACCTGGGTACCCCGCCTCTATCACCTGACCTGGGTACCCCGCCTCTATCCCCTGACCTGGGTACCCCGCCTCTATCCCCTGACCTGTGTACCCCACCTCTCTCCCCTAAACTGGGTACCCATCCTCTATCACCTGCCCTAAACTGGGTACCCATCCTCTATCACCTGCCCTAAACTGGGTAACCCTCCTCTATCACCTGCTCTAAACTGGGTACGCCTCCTCGATCACCTGCCCTAAACTGGGTACCCCTCCTCGATCACCTGCCCTAAACTGGGTAACCCTCCTCTATCACCTGCCCTAAACTGGGTACCCCTCCTCTATCACCTGCTCTAAACTGGGTACCCCATCTCTATCACCTGCCCTGAACTGGGTACCCCTCATCTATCACCTGCCCTGAACTGGGTACCCCTCCTCTATCACCTGCCCTGAACTGGGTACCCCTCATCTATCACCTGCCCTGAACTGGGTACTCCACCTCTGTCACCTGCCCTGAACTGGGTACCCCTCCTCTATCACCTGCCCTAAACTGGGTACCCCTCCCCTATCAACTGTACTGACCTGATCCAAGTATACCTGGTTCTATTTTCAACAGTAATCAATATATCACACATTTCGCCCAAGTCACAATGAGCTGAGTTCAGACATTCCAACCATCATCATAATACAATGAAAATATTGATACAATATTCTAATACCAAACTTGTGATGTTGAGTTTGGAAAAATGTTTACTGAAAAAAAAGTTAAACAATGATTGACATGTTCAGTAAATATTGATGATAACTTGTCATATTTGTTGTCCTGGTATGTTCACAAGTATCCGGGCAGTTGATTGTTGCCCAAGTCATCCATGCTCGTTGGAGTGTAATGTGTTTGTGGACCTGTTTTTATTTAAAACACCACACCAATTCATGTGTATTTCCCTTGTTTATCTGATGTGGGAAAGTGTTTTTACACCCAACAAAAAGAATATATATTTCATCCAATATTTTACACTGATGCAGACATTTTATGTTCAGTTCAACAATATTGTATGGAAGCTTACAACTAGCATAGGATGCTGGTGACCAATTACTGAGTCTGTAAGGGATATTGCACATAGTTTCTGTCACAGCTCTAGTCACTCTCACTATAACTGCCAGTGTATCAGTTGGGGAGCCAAAGGGACTTTAGCATCTGTCATAGCTCCAATCACTCTCACAATAACTGCCAGTGTGTTAGTTGAGGAGCCAAAGGGACTTTAGCTTCTGTCACAGCTCCAATCACTCTCACAATAACTGCCAGTGTGTTAGTTGAGGAGCCAGAGGGACTTTAGCATCTGTCACAGCTCCAATCACTCTCACAATAACTGCCAATGTGTTAGTTGAGGAGCCCGAGGGACTTTAGATTCTGTCACAGCTCCAATCACTCTCACAATAACTGCCAGTGTGTTAGTTGAGGAGCCAGAGGGACTTTAGCATCTGTCACAGCTCCAATCACTCTCACAATAACTGCCAGTGTGTCAGTTGAGGAGCCAGAGGGACTTTAGCATCTGTCACAGCTCCAATCACTCTCACAATAACTGCCAGTGTGTCAGTTGAGGAGCCAGAGGGACTTTAGCATCTGTCATAGCTCCAATCACTCTCACAATAACTGCCAGTGTGTTAGTTGAGGAGCCAGAGGGACTTTAGCATCTGTCACAGCTCCAATCACTCTCACAATAGCTGCCAATGTGTTAGTTGAGGAGCCAGAGGGACTTTAGCTTCTGTCACAGCTCCAATCACTCTCACAATAACTGCCAGTGTGTTAGTTGAGGAGCCAGAGGGACTTTAGCATCTGTCACAGCTCCAATCACTCTCACAATAGCTGCCAATGTGTTAGTTGAGGAGCCAGAGGGACTTTAGCTTCTGTCACAGCTCTAATCACTCTCACAATAACTGCCAGTGTGTTAGTTGAGGAGCCAAAGGGACTTTAGCTTCTGTCACAGCTCCAATCACTCTCACAATAACTGCCAGTGTGTCAGTTGAGGAGCCAGAGGGACTTTAGCATCTGTCACAGCTCCAATCACTCTCACAATAACTGCCAGTGTGTTAGTTGAGGAGCCAGAGGGACTTTAGCATCTGTCACAGCTCCAATCACTCTCACAATAACTGCCAGTGTGTTAGTTGAGGAGCCAGAGGGACTTTAGCTTCTGTCACAGCTCCAATCACTCTCACAATAACTGCCAGTGTGTCAGTTGAGAATCCAGAGGTACTTTAGCATCTGTCATAGCTCCAATCACTCTCACAATAACTGCCAATGTGTCAGTTGAGAAGCCAGAGGGACTTTAGCATCTGTCACAGCTCCAATCACTCTCACAATAACTGCCAATGTGTTAGTTGAGGAGCCAGAGGGACTTTAGCATCTGTCACAGCTCCAATCACTCTCACAATAACTGCCAGTGTGTTAGTTGAGGAGCCAGAGGGACTTTAGCATCTGTCACAGCTCCAATCACTCTCACAATAACTGCCAGTGTGTCAGTTGAGGAGCCAGAGGGACTTTAGCATCTGTCACAGCTCCAATCACTCTCACAATAACTGCCAGTGTGTTAGTTGAGGAGCCAGAGGGACCTTAGCATCTGTCACAGCTCCAATCACTCTCACAATAACTGCCAGTGTGTTAGTTGAGGAGCCAGAGGGACTTTAGCTTCTGTCACAGCTCCAATCACTCTCACAATAACTGCCAGTGTGTCAGTTGAGAATCCAGAGGTACTTTAGCATCTGTCATAGCTCCAATCACTCTCACAATAACTGCCAATGTGTCAGTTGAGAAGCCAGAGGGACTTTAGCATCTGTCACAGCTCCAATCACTCTCACAATAACTGCCAATGTGTTAGTTGAGGAGCCAGAGGGACTTTAGCATCTGTCACAGCTCCAATCACTCTCACAATAACTGCCAGTGTGTTAGTTGAGGAGCCAGAGGGACTTTAGCATCTGTCACAGCTCCAATCACTCTCACAATAACTGCCAGTGTGTTAGTTGAGGAGCCAGAGGGACTTTAGCATCTGTCACAGCTCCAAACACTCTAACAATAACTGCCAGTGTGTTAGTTGAGGAGCCAGAGGGACTTTAGCATCTGTCACAGCTCCAATCACTCTCACAATAACAGCCAGTGTGTCAGTTGAGGAGCCAGAGGGACTTTAGCATCTGTCACAGCTCCAATCACTCTCACAATAACTGCCAGTGTGTTAGTTGAGGAGCCAGAGGGACTGCCAGCTCAATTTATAGGGGAGGACCTGCCAAAGGTTGTCCATTATTCCAACAAAAACAGAATTACAGAGATTAGTTTTTGTTGGCAGCTGATAATTTCACAGCTATTAGTTTATGTTGATATCTTATTTGGTGTCAGCAAGACCATAAAGAATATTTCAGTGTGAAAGCACCTTCATTCTTCTAACTTCGAAGCCTCACTAATTTACTTTAAAGACACCCAAGTCAGACTTCATTTTTAGCAAATAAATCACATTACATGTCAAAAGTCCTTCTAAGTATACCAATTTCATTCTACCAATTAATATGGATGTCAAAGGGAAAATTGTAAAGAAAGCTTGAAATGGTAGGAATTTCTCAGAGAAGTATGAGGAACTCTTTTCAGCAAATTCATCACGGAAATAATCATATTATCTCATTTTTTAATGATAAAAGATTATCATGAACATCACAGCAACAGATCACACACACCAGATACCGGTAATTACATTCCGAGGCATTACCAGACACATGATCTGTCATAATGCAGCGAAGTCAGATTCACACATATCACACACACATTCTTCCCTTGCATTTGATAACTTGCATCATATTGGCAAATTTATTAAGATGCCGGGAGCTTGAGGCACTTTTGAGCATGAAACATGGCTCCACATGTATATAGGCACAATTTGAAGATGGATACATGCTCCTGTCATGTTTACAACAAGAAAGAACACAGATAAACCAGACAGACATACAAAGTAGAGTGCACAAATTAAATTCCCAATATCCAAAAAAAACTTCCTTGAGTTCTTTAAAAAACTCAACACCGAAAGTAATTTATTTTCCCAAAAAAAATTATATTAAAAAAAAATTACACTTAATCTTCCTTTAAAGTCAAACAACCTTTCGTTTACAACGAACTTGGAAAAAAAATCATGTAAAGGGTAAAAAAACACTTCAGGAAACATGGGATGAAATTTGCTCAATTTTCAGAATTAACAGTCCGACAGTCTCCCCCAAAATGTTGGCGTCCAACGATGTGTTTGAAATTTTCTTTGTAAGTACAATTTCTTTAGCTGCATTAGTTGAAATTCTTGAAGCTTACACCGAGGACTTGTTGTGCAAAATGCCATAAAAACACATCAAAGTTTGTGAAACAACAACTTGAGCATCAGCCTGACTTCTTACCCACAATTTCGTGCCTTTATATTGTGAAATCTTCAGCTGATCTATGCTTCTTTCTTCCTTGCAAATCTAGGTCTTTTCATCAAGGACAAAAAATTCATGAAAGACTTAATTTTGAACTTAAAAAGCACAATATCATGTGATTAATTCCAACGTCTCAAGACTTCAGCATGGCGGACAAATTGGAAGAGGAAGTCATCCGAATTAAGGAGCGAAATGTGGCCAGTTTGCAAATTTCAAGGGTGCTATATAGCTTTTTCAGTTGGCTCCAACACTCCCTAAAGCATGTAGTCTACTGACCGTGATCTTTAATAAGCATTCAACACAGTCTGCATTGATTCGGCCAGTCTGATGGACCCAAGATATAGAGAAGTGAGTCAAAAATAGCCAATATATTTCCCAATTTGTCTTTCTTATTCAGCCCCTTTGTGATCGTTTTGACCTTTGCTCATAAGAAGTGTGGACATTTATTGTTGCCCGGCACACTCATGTTGTGGTGATGCAACAGAGGCGCGATAAAACAACCATTAATGAAGCAAGTTGAACTATATACTATCTATGTGTCAACCTCATCGGGGGACGTAATCTTCTCGTAGAAATCTTCTCAAAGTTGGCCTGCACTGCCGAAAAGAAAGATCATTCTCACCCATTCATTACAAACAGGAATTTAATGCCATCTGTCTCTTTATTATGCATGACATCAAAGGTATGGAATTTCATTCATCGGTAATTTCTTGCACATTAAAATTACATACCAGGGTTACCTTAGATCCCAGAAGGAGCCATTGCACCATTAGGATCCAGTGACACATCCCTATTATCACTTCACTGGTTTTAACACACCAATACGGAATGGTTTCCCAAACTGCAACGTATCATAATCATTTGTATCGGTCCGAGTTTCTGCTCCCACTTTTGTCATTACCATCACAGAAAGAATTATATGTTTGGCGTTTGGCTGAACTTTGTTTCCTTCTATAGCATTACATTTCACATAATTAAGATCAATACACTTGTAGAAGGTAATGTGTGAGTAGTTTTTGCAGAAACTCTTCTTTCGTCTTTGAAATTTCACAGGAGAATTACAGAGGTGTAAAGAGAAACGACTGAAGAATTCATGTAATTCTGAAGAAAACATAGTAAATTCTTGTATTATACAGCCCTTTGATGTCTCGATTCACAGTTTATAACCTATCTTCTCTGTTCAATGCACCATTATATGTCATTTGGATCTTTTATAATTACCAAAAAGAAGTAAATGAAATTGTCAAAGCCTTATGAGAATTTATGATCTCCCTTGGTCCCTGAAGTATAATATTCAAAAAATCCAAAGCAAGTCTTGTAGCTTCAGGAATTGCCACACATTATGCAAACAAGACCTTTAGATTTTGGAGAAATGTCCAGTGAACTTGTGGGAATCTTCAAGAGATCATTTTTTATATATATATATATTTTATTTTATTTATTTATTTTTATTCATTTTTTTTTGGGGGGGGGAGGTTCAAATCATTTTAATTTCAATTCAGTAAGTTAGATTAAGTTGTTTGGACATAGGAATCACCCAAAGTGATGCAACTAAGTTAACTTGTGAAGATCTGGGTTAGAATAGGTCTTCAGCAACCCATGCTGGTTGTAAGAGGTGACATGGGTTTGGGTCGTCTTTCTAACTGACTTGGTTGATGCATGTCAATGTATCCCAGCTGCATAGGTCTATGTTCATGATGTCAACCACTGGAATGTCTGGTCCAGGCTCAATTATTTTACAGATTGATGTCATATAGGTGGAATTTTGTGCTGCGCTAAACAACAAACAAACATACAAAGCATGTTTAGAAGTCGTCACACATGTTTGGAAATGACAAGAAATCATATCTTTGGATATTTGTTTAGTTTCTGAAAATTAAAACAGAAGTGTTACGAAGTGAATTGTTACCTTGACTTTGTATCTTATAAAATATGTTATGTAACTCCATTACATATGAGCCTGTGGCCTTTCATATAATAAAGAATTGAATTGAATTGAGTGAATGTCATTTGGTCACTCTTAGCATCCACATTTTGAAAGTAGTTGTCAAGTCGGTCAAGGATGACGTCGTTTTCATGATCTTCAAGCATGCAAGTTTTATTGGCCAATATATTGGCTTGTTGACACGGCAGTCAATGAGAAGTGAAAACCTCTGTATAGATATATGATAATAGACACAAAAATGTTTTACACATGACAAACTGATGAAAGCAAACTGTTATATTATTCATCCATAGCACCATTACCATCTATCAAGCTGTAAAGTCATCATATAGCCGAGGGCCAAGGTGGTTACACTAATCTCTTATTCAACAGCCCAAATATGGGCAGCGGTCTAAGATCAATGCCAGGCGCAAGGTGGGGAAATCAAATTATTTCCCATAGCCAGTTTTCAGGAAACATCAAAGACAATACATTGTTCTATGGCGCTGAGAGGGAGGGCGCAATACGAGTGCATTCTGGGAATATTCACACACTACAATTCTGATGTATGAGCCAATTTCTGGAAATAAGATTGGAAATGTCTTGGAGGAATGACCAAAATATTGTGTCTAGATCTGATAATAGTTTCGGTCAATATATGAATTGGCATGGGGGCATACAACAGATATAATAAATTAAGATGGAAAGCAATCAGAATTGTTGTCAGTTTTGTTACCTATCTTGTTTTACCCGGGATGGGGAAGTGGAAGACAATGGCAGCTAATAAACTAGGTATGGCCATGTCATTGCCAATGAATAATGATATGTATTTGTCCTGTGAAGGACAAGCATCTGATGTCTGATAACTTCCAACTTAAGTATGGCCAGCTAGTATCCCAGCCCTCAACTCCCCCCCCCCCCCCCCCCCTCGGGAATAATTTCATATAGTTTTCCCTCCACATCTTTGACTCACAGATGTATATGATGTATTTATCAGGAGTCTGAAGACAGTTATGATATTGTATGTTTCAGAGAAGGCGCTTTAAATCTTTCACTATGGAATACACAACTCAACTTTTGATGGGGATATTAATATTTTCTTGGTTCACCCCACTTATGATGTCATTACTCTTAATATACTGAACAAAACAATCAAGGGATTATGAATATAATGATACGTTTTTGTAGTGAAAACTGAGCACACAATTTTATAAAAATATCTTCAAAAATATTTGACCGCCTCTGTGGTCTAGTGGTAGAGCATCCGCCCATAGAGCGGAAGGTCCGAGGTTTCATCCCCGGCCTCATCATACCAAAAGACATTAAAAGATGGTACTCTTGTTGTTACCCTGTCTGGCGCTCGGCATTAATGGGCCAAAACTGGGATTGGTCAGCTGGGAGTCAGTATACTGTGTCTGAGTGGGTTATTCATGTTAAACTGCACACACACTCACACACACACACACACACACACACACACACACACACACACACACACACACACACACACACACACACACACACACAGAGTGTATGCACATCACTATTTAAGTGCAATAATCTTGGACGAGACGTTTAACCCAATTTCACTTCACCTAAAAAAATATTCACAATCCCTTACCTTTTTCGTTCTGTATATATGTAGATGTAGAAGTTTGAAGTATGTCAGTATTCTTATCGAAAGTTGAGCTGTATAGTTATATAGCTTACAAAGTTACAATAGCCAATGTAATATGAAATATTGTGCGTGATGTCAAACAAATCCATATATTTAATGTCATTTCAAACATTTCATGATGAAAAAGTAAGATTGGCAATTGAGTCTTCAACTTATTGATTATAAACATCCCATTAAATGACAAGCTTTCTGGAGGTTTTATGAAATGTATAGAGGTGAGTGAGTGAAAGAGTTTGGTCTGACGCTGTTTTGAGCAGTATTTCAATTATATCATGGCATATCAGATCATAAAGTGTGGGAGAACCACCTCAAGTGTCACTATGATGGTGAAGTGATGTTGGGCTTAATGCCATGTTCAAGGTTATCGCAATTATACAGTGATGTGCAAGTATGTGTGTGTGTGTGTGTGTGGGTGCATGCGTGTGTTGCATGTGTGTTGCGTATGTGTGCATGTACATATGCGCGTGCATGCGTGCATGCGTGCGTGCAATGTACTTATCTGGAGTAATGCTGCTTTAATAGTGCTAGCTAAATGAGATACTATGCCACAGTTTAACATGGACACCCAAATCAGACACAGTATACTGACTCCAAGCCCTTGTTCTATCCCTTAATGCAGAACGCCAGGCATTGTAACAACAAGTACAATCTCTTAACATCTTTTAGTATGATATGACATGGGATCAAACTACCAACCTTCAGGCCTTCAGGCAGATGCTCCACCCTCTAGACCACGAAGGCAATCAAACACCAGAAGGATTTTACAACCTTGGATGATAGGGTGCTGTTCCAGAGAGGCAGGAACAGGCTATTTCTGGGGCTGAAACTCATGGCCAGGATTCGAAGATTGCTGTTGTTGAGTCATAAACCCCTGATGCTATTACTTGATGCTCATGCTATCAACCACTGTTTCATCAGTTAGCCTTGCTTCTTTGAAGCTACTTGAATATTGCAGGCTGCAGAACAAAACAATGTCAGTGAAGGATGTCACTGATTTCTTATTGTTGGCTGTAGTGTCTTGTGTTAATGATCAAAGAAGCAATCTGTGAATTTGGTATATCTGATATATTTATAGTGCTAGCTCACTGAGATACCATGGCGCAGAATACCCCACTCAGACACAGTATACTGACTCCGAGCCGACCAGTCCTTGTTTTAGCCCCTTAATGTCGAGCGCCAGACAGGGTAACAACAAGTACCATCATTTAATGTATGATGCGGTCGGGGATCGAACCCCGGACCTTCCGCTCTCCGGGCGGACGCTGTACCACTAGACCACGGAGGCGGTCTTATTCAAAAGAGGGGGCAGTGGGGTATCATAGTGGTTAAAGCATTTGTTCGTCATGCCGAAGACCCGGGTTCGATTTCCCACATGGGTACAATGTGTGAAGCCCATTTCTGGTGTCCCCCGCCGTGATATTGCTGGAATATTGCTAAAAGCGGCGTAAAACTATATTCACTCATTCACTATTCATAAGAACTGACTTCAATACGTTCCCATGATTATGATGGTATAAGCACAATGTGTGCCCATTTTTTTATTGTTTGAACATAGTAAAAATACCTCATTTATAAACACAATATATGCTACTCAAAAGAAGAAACTTTTTCACATGACTATAGTTAATCGCTCATGTCATGACAGATTAACTATAGTCACATGAACTAATCAGGTTTCTTAACTTCTATTGAGTAGTTTATATATTAAATTCGTGAAAACACAATCCTAGTGCAGTATATCCACATTGCTTGTTGTTTTAGAAGCAGAAAGGTTAGATTTCTTGCAGAATTCCTGCACTTTTTGTAATCAATTTATCCACCATCACAGCAAGCACAACCTAAACAGTCTATGTCAAAATCTGCTGTCTAAACTTGTGTTAACTGTCCTCTTGCCTGACAGAGATTTTACTAGATTCAGACAGCAGACTGCCCAAGGGTAATTTAAGAGTCATAGCAATTAGTTCGCTATAGTCCTGAGACTGGTGAAAATTGGAAAGACTGCTTGTTTTCTTCCCAAATCTAGTTATGTTACTTAAACCTCTCGTTCGAAATGAGCCATAGACCAGTTGGTTTTAACTCACAGTGTCTGCCCATGGTGGCCTACCGTATTCAACGTTAGAGCACCCAGGGCGTTCTCCAGATTAAAAATAGGGGGCGCTTATTAGAATATCATTTTGAGTTGAGAGATCGTAAATTTCATGGTTTATGCTAACAGCCTGAAATGTTTACATTCGATAGATATATTTTTCAAGAATTTAATTGCCCATAATTAAGGGTGATATAACACACGAGTGCGTATTATACACGAATAAATAAGTTTTGTGTACATTGATCAATCGGAAGGGGTGCTGATTGGGATTGTTCACTAGCCAATATATTAGCAAATATTGCCGTGGGCGCTTATTAGAGCGGGGCTCTTACTACATCGAATACAGTAATAACAATTTCAGTCAACTGTCTGAAGAGTGTCTATAAGGTACACACACCTTGTTAACTGGAAATGCTTGGGACTGTCAAATATATAACAAGCTGGTGTTTCCAGGATAGTGACACGCTGAAACCTGACTTGCAATTAGCATGAAATCAATACCAACATAATATGGTATGTATAATCAAGTGCTTATTGCATCAGAGGCAGCATGACAGACAAGAATAAGATTAACACCAGGATATTAGAGTCAGCGAACATCAGTGGTGGTGTGTAGTGTCATGTGGTGGTGTGTGGTGGCATGTGGTGGTGTGTAGTGGCATGTGGTGATGTGTGGTGGCATGTGGTGGTGTGTGGTGGCATGTGGTGGTGTGTGGTGGCATGTGGTGGTGTGTGGTGGCATGTGGTGGTGTGTGGTGGCATGTGGTGGTGTGTGGTGGCATGTGGTGATGTGTGGTGGTGTGTGGTGTCATGTGGTGGTGTGTGGTGGCATGTGGTGGTGTGTAGTGGCATGTGGTGGCGTGTGGTGGCATGTGGTGGTGTGTGGTGGCATGTGGTGGTGTGTGGTGGCATGTGGTGGTGTGTGGTGGCATGTGGTGGTGTGTAGTGGCATGTGGTGGTGTGTGGTGGCATGTGGTGGTGTGTGGTGGCATGTGGTGATGTGTGGTGGCATGTGGTGATGTGTGGTGACATGTGGTGGCATGTGGTGGTGTGTAGTGGCAAGTGGTGGTGTGTGGTGGCATGTGGTGCTGTGCGTTGGCATGTGGTGGCATGTGGTGGTGTGTGATGGCATGTGGTGGTGTGTAGTGTCATGTGGTGGTATGTGGTGGCATGTGGTGGCGTGTAGTGGCATGTGGTGGTGTGTGGTGGCATGTGGTGGTGTGTGGTGGCATGTGGTGATGTGTGGTGACATGTGGTGGCATGTGGTGGTGTGTAGTGGCATGTGGTGGTGTGTGGTGGCATGTGGTGGTGTGTGGTGGCATGTGGTGGTGTGTAGTGGCATGTGGTGGTGTGTATTGGCATGTGGTGGTGTGTGGTGGCATGTTGTGGTGTGTGGTGGCATGTGGTGCTGTGCGTTGGCATGTGGTGGCATGTGGTGGTGTGTGATGGCATGTGGTGGTGTGTAGTGTCATGTGGTGGTATGTGGTGGCATGTGGTGGCGTGTAGTGGCATGTGGTGGCGTGTGGTGGCATGTGGTGGTGTGTGGTGGCATGTGGTGGTGTGTAGTGTCATGTGGTGGTATGTGGTGACATGTGGTGGTGTGTGGTGGCATGTGGTGCTGTGTGTTGGCATGTGGTGGCATGTGGTGGTGTGTGGTGGCATGTGGTGGCATGCGGTGGTGTGTGGTTTGGTGTGTGGTGGCATGTGGTGTGTGGTGTGTGGTGGTGTGTGGTGTCCTTTGGTCACAAATCAAGCAAGTTACATTGGTCATCAACAGTGGGTGGATAGGTTCCTGAGTTTGGCAAGTTTGACTCATGAGTTTCCACGGTCCTGATTACACTGAATCCAAGGTGGACATGCCACATGCCACATGTCCAAGGTCACATGTGGAGTTTCCTTAGGCAAGACTTAAAAATATACCACTGTTCACCCAACAGTGAATGGGTACCCGGTAGGATGAGATGGTAATGTGACTGTTGACCTAGCACCTCAAAACACATTGTATACTTCCCATGGAGCTGAGAATTAAATTTAAGTGTAAATTAAGCAATACACAATCTGGGATGATAATTTCATCTTCATTTTGTGCAAGCACTAGTTTACAGAATATAGCATTATTAATACTGATAGTTCAGTTTAATTACAACATGTCAGGTTAATGTAAAGGATCCTGGATTTCACGTCCAGTAAATCCATGGGACCCTCTATACTCTAACACACTTAAGATATCATAATGTTACGATCACTTTTAGATACTGAAGTCAGAATTCTTGTTACGATGAACGATGGCTTATGGATGGACCACATAACATCACCTTCCAGCATCAGTATATCCAGCTAATGTTGTTTCACTGTAAGACATAATGCTGAAGATACACATGTGAGTTCATCTCTGTTCCTGTTAAGAGAAACATGTCACGCAGGCAAGATAAAAACCTCACTGATGACAGATAAAACGAACTGAAACTCGATTTTAATCCTGAAACTTTCTGACATGCAAAAGTTTGTAAGTTTAAACAATAATGACAAATCAATGACGTTTTTATCAGCAAGTGTACCAAACTTATTCCGCAGACTAATCTCTTTTGTTATCCCACTTTGTCTGACTACATACAAGGAATAGTTCCTGCAAATGTCGTATCCGTGACGAGTGGGTTTGTTTGCCAATGGCAAGTTGGTAGATGTCAGCATGGACACCCCTTACATTATGAAATTATCTCGTTACTATGTCGATCGCCCATAGCCACACTCACACACTGAGTAATTGCTTCCTACTCGATAAAATTGTCACGTCTATAAAGCAATTATCAGTTACTTGTAGTTTCAGTGGCATATCTGGCCAAAATCACATAGGGGACTGACTGAGAGGTAAATCATTGCCATTGGTGTTCGTATAGCCCATGCAGCATTTTGTTCTCTAACTCAATTGCATACCCTGCAAAGATAAGAATGCTAATCTAATTACCAGGTAGCAGTAATTGGGTTTTAAATGTAATCAAATGCAGGCCTGGGTTGTTGGCTGTAGACTTTCCACTTCCCCTCATCAGCAGTAACAGCAACTACAGCTTCAGGCAGTGCCTGCTGGTGTGGGGTCAAACCTCCGGGGCACCAGGAACATCTCCAGGGTTGTGTCCATGTTGTGTTGGGTTGTGTCGGGTTGTGTCGGGACCCTGTGGCCCCTTTGCCCTTTAGCTGTGAATGTCTGATCCAATTAGAAACAACAACTGCTTTACAGAATAACAAATTGGCCCAACTGGGAATTTCATGCTTATCAACTTTGTCATTTATGATATCGAATTCATTTTTGTCTCATTGTGTTCACTCAGTAAGGATAATGGTGAAGTAATGTGTTCTCTGTCCGTCGAGAAATTTTGCCGAGGAGTAATTTGGCTCTGCGCAACAGCTCATTTGAAACTATCATTGATTTGTTGAAAAAATCCTCCGCTAATACAAGTGTTTTTCAGTGTTCAATAAGAAATTATGATGTTAAGGTTATTTTAAGAAGGTTGAGGTGAAAAAGATAATTTCGTATATTTTGACATGCTTCCAAGATGGATGTCTACTTAAACCCATATTGACACATGCATGTGGACATTTCAAAAGACGATCATTAATAATAACTACACTTTTCTAGTTAATGAGCAAGGAAATTGCCCTTCATGCTGTAGGTGAGCCATGTATATGTACTACAGTGATGCCACACAGTTTGTGTTATCAGGTCAATCATTTTTCACAGCACAGAGATGTGATCGTGTTGTGAAGTCTGAACTAAAGGCAAACACAACACAGGCTTGTGATTGTGTTATTGAGCCTCAAATTAATGTTAGTCACAGGGTTCTGATTTTGTTATTGAGCTAACTTAATATAAGTCAAAGGGTTCTGATTGTGTTATTGAGCCTCAACTTAATGTTAGTCACAGGGTTCTGATTGTGTTATTGAGCCAACTATATGCCAGTCACAGTGTTCTGATTGTGTTATTGAGCCAATTTAATGCTAGTCACAGGGTTGTGATTGTGTTATTGAGCCTCAACCTAATATTAGTCACAGGGTTGTGATTGTGTTATTGAGCTAACTTAATATAAGTCAAAGGGTTCTGATTGTGTTATTGAGCCTCAACCTAATATTAGTCACAGGGTTGTGATTGTGTTATTGAGCTTCAACCTAATGTTAGTCACAGGGTTGTGATTGTGTTATTGAGCTAACTTAATATAAGTCAAAGGGTTCTGATTGTGTTTTTGAGCCTTAACCTAATATTAGTCACAGGGTTGTGATTGAGTTATTGAGCTAACTTAATATAAGTCAAAGGGTTCTGATTGTGTTATTGAGCCTCAACCTAATATTAGTCACAGGGTTGTGATTGTGTTATTGAGCTTCAACCTAATGTTAGTCACAGGGTTGTGATTGTGTTATTGAGCTAACTTAATATAAGTCAAAGGGTTCTGATTGTGTTATTGAGCCTTAACCTAATATTAGTCACAGGGTTGTGATTGTGTTATTGAGCTTCAACCTAATGTTAGTCACAGGGTTGTGATTGTGTTATTGTTTGTTTGTTGTTTAACGCCGCACTCAGCAATATTCCAGCTCTATGACGGCAGTCTGTAAATAATCAAGTCTGGACCAGACAATCCAGTGATTGACATCATGAGAATCGATCTACGCAATTGGGATACAATGACATGCATCGACCAAGTCAGCAAGCCTGACCACCCGATCCCGTTGGTCACCTCTTACAACAAGCATAGTTGCCTTTTCCGGAAAGCATTGGCTGATGAAGACCTATTCTACCCCGGATCTTTACGGGTCTGATTGTGTTATTGAGCTAACTTAATATTAGTCACATGGTTCTGATTGTATTATTGAGCCTCAACCTTATAGTAGTCACTGGGTTCTGATTGTGTTATTGAGCGAACTTATTATTAGTTATAGGGTTCTGATAGTGTAATTGAGCCAACTACATGCTAGTTACAGGGTTGTGATTGTGTTATTGTGTCTTAAATAAGGCAGACAATATAAAAAAAAGGGTTGTGTTAATATTATCTCGTTTGAACTGAGTTTACTTTCTCGCACCACAGGCATAAGATTGTGTTATCAAACAAGAATTAAAAGTAGACCACAATCAGAAACAAACACACCACAGGCATAAGATTGTGTTATCAAACAAGAATTAAAAGAAGACGCACCACAATCAGAAACAAACACACAACAGGCATAAGATTGTGTTATCAAACATGACTGAAAAGAAAACACACCACAATCTGAAATAAACACATTGCAGGGATAAGATTGTGTTATCAAACATGACTAAAAAGCAGACACACCACAGTCTGAAATAAACACATCTCAGGCATAAGATTGTGTTATCAAACATGACTAAAAAGCAGACACACCACAATCTCAAATATCCACACCACTGGGACAGGATTTGTACCCATCCAAGCAGACAATGGCCGGACCTGGTCTCTCAAGCAGTGTGTGCGTGCATGCATGAGCTTGTACTAGTTCGGACTGATGCCGATTTATAGTGCTAGCTCACTGAGATACCATGTCGCAGTTTTACATGAATACCCCGAGCTGACCAGTCCTTGCTTTTTAGCCCCTCAATGCCGAGCGCCAGACAGGGTTACAACAGGTACAATCTCTTAACACCTTTTAGTATGACATGACATCGGGTCAAACTACTGACCTTCCGGCCTTCAGGCAGACGCTCCAACCACTAGACCATGAAGGCAATCCAACATTATGCAAGATTATAGGGTGCTGTTCCAGAGAGCAAGGACAGGATATTTCTGGGACTGAAACTTATGGCCTGGATAAGTAGATTGCTGTAGTGGAGTCATAACACCCTGATGCTACTGTACCATATCTTTTAACGTCTTTGGTATGACGTGGCTGAGGATCAAACCCCGGATTTTCCACTCTCTGGGCGGACGCTCTACCACTAGACCACGAAGGCGGTTAGATATTATATGAGAGTTCATGTCATACTATGTCCTGTGCGAGGGCGGGGGAAATAGCAGAATTTAGTCACAAGTGTCGTAAATATAGTATGAACACGAATATTATGTTCTATTTATTACCGAAGAAGATGTCTATATACAGAGACACATTTTCGTGTTTGTCGAATGACATCAACAATCTTCAGCTATGACGTCGTTTCTAGTGTGACATCATTCCGACCTCATATCACAATAATCTTCGAGTGACGTCAACAATGCCGTCTGTATGACAGAAGCAATACACTGATGCATCGTGACATGACCCTTGGGCTCATATGATTTTTATGAACCCCAATAGGTAGGTAATAAGGCTCAATATCCTCTCAAAAATGCACTAATCCATGCATATCAATGCTTAGTTGTTGACTTTAATGACAATTAAGCCTTGTAAGAAACATGGACTCAGCATGTGAGTGAGAGATTAAAGCTGCTTTGGATATTACTTCAGTTATATGATGGCTTGTAAGTTTGGAGAAATGGCCAGAGTGAGGACTGTCCGAGACCACTTTGCTGAAACACAGGTATGCTCCTATCAAATCTAGAAACTTAATTAGAGCGAACCAGGATTCGAAACCATAATCATAGGTTATTGATTCAAGGAACTTGATAAATCCTCTGTATCTATGAAAACATGGCCTGTCTGCTCCAAAATCTATATGAAGCAATCGAGTCCCAATAGTGGTAAAGGCACACTCAGCGATATTACAGTAACTGAGATAACTGGGCCACCGATGCCCTCAAACATGGACTCAAGACTCAAATACGAAATTTCCTAAAGGATTTATTTGTTAAAGAAAACGGACATAAACAACTAGCTCTGCATGTCCTGTCAAGTCAATGGTTGCTAGGATTGTCCTAATGACGACTTTTCCCATGGAAACTAACCACCAAGAGATATGAAATTGACTGTAATATGCTCAATATTTTGCAAAATTAGATGTCCAACTTGAACTCCAAGTAATCCCTCGACAGTCACATCTTTTGTGTGATTAAGAATCATGTCTCTCCTGATGACCGTTCAGCAATGGGTTTAAGAGAAAGAGGATAAGAACGCTGTAACCTAACATGGAAACAGGTATTAACACTTCTCACTGTTGAATGGAAATCGAAGGCTTAAATCATCTCTCGTTAGTCAAACTAACTCTCATGTTGCCATGAGGGACTTTAGAAACATTTGACATTTTTTTCCTTCATGAAAATGCCTCAGTTAGGATTTGTAGTGGAGAAATTCTGCAGAATCTATATTTGTGCAATTTAAGAAACGGGAAGCATCAGAAGGGTTGAGTGTTGTCGTCGGCTATTATTACAATGAAGTATGATTATTCAAGCTTTAGGACCTCAGGCCTGTAGTGGATGACATTGTTTGACATTGCTTGGTGGCTTATGTTGTACGACACTGAGAGTGAAGAGTGGAAGATATATATAGAATTGTAATTATTCAGTTACACTGTCTGTTTGTTTGTTGTTTAATGCCGCACTCAGCAATATTCCAGCTATTTGATGGTGGTCTGTAGATAATCGAGTCTGGACCAGACAATCCAGTGACTGATGTCATGAGCATCGATCCAGGCAATTGGGATATGATGACATGCATCAGCTAAGTCAGCGAGCCTGAACACACGATCTCGTTAGTCGCCTCTTACGACAAGCATAGTCGCCTTTTATGGCAAGCAAAGGTTACAGAAGACCTATTCTAACCGGATCTTCTCGGAATCTTAGTTACATTGTATGACATTCCATGGTGACATAAGACAGGGAAGATGTATACTAAAGATATTATCATGGTTCATTGACATTGTCATTGCATATTCAACAATAGACACCATGTGATCATCCGTTTTATAATAAATTATTAGATGTTCATCCCCATCCAGCAACCTCACAGCCAAACACTGTCTCACATCATTGTCCCATCAGCACCTACTGATGAAGACAACTGCTATTTGTCATTTTTTTCCATTATACTTGGTGCAATACACCATAGATGAAGTCCTACCAAACATCCAAGATTCATGCAAAGTTCTATTTTATAATGATAAAATAAATTTTGATGATTGGTAGAGATAGGACCCTTTGTCCATCATTTAATCTTATTCAATGAGAGTTACTCCCCAGAGAGTGGGTGTATGATTATTCAAACAGAAACAGACATCAGGCTCGTTAGCCCAACTTGTCAAGTTAGTATTTTAATTTGACGAAAAGATGTCATCACCTAATCCAGACTTTCGTCCACAATTAAAATCAGCGGGAAGTGGAATGCTGGGCATTAAGAAGCTCTAAAAGCTTCACCACACTCGGCAATAGCTGACGAGGAGGTTTTTTCAAGAAATGTCACGGACAAGAAAGTCAGCGATGACAGCACATCACTAGGACGAAGTGTCGATAGTGACACTGCCAGTTAGATTAAAACACATGTACAGATGTACACATAGGCCTTGATCTATTTGTTTATAAGAAATCCTCACACATCACGTTTTATTTTTGATTTAAAGAAAATCAAATATTTAATATACTGTGGCATTATGTTGACTATTTGTAGCCAAATGTGTCAATGACCTCCCACTTACTTCATTTCAATCATACCTTCCATTGTTTTGGGTTACATCAACACAATAAGAAATAACTGACAATATCGCTGACTCGGGAGATCTTCAACCGATAAATCCCCAAGCTCCTTCCCATGTGACACCTTCGTAACCCTCCCGGTATCCTAGCTGCCACCACTGTGCAAGCACCAGACTCTTAAAAAAATTTCCCTCTTGCCCCAAATGAAGTGACATTTATATTTGTGTGAATGTCTTTGAGAATGCCATTCTACGCAATTGGTAAAAGGTTCCCGACTGATTTATAATTTGCCAGATGAATTTATGTTTGTTTGTTTAATCAGACTGGTTCAAGATTGCAGACTTTTGTGGTCTTTGAAAGGCATTTAGAAGTGATACACATAAGGAAGAGAATATATGGATGTCAACTTCTTGATTATGAGGAACCCATAATAAAGTGTTCCTCATAATAAAGAAGTTGACATCCATATATTCTCTTCCTTATGCAGACTAATGAAAAACCACCCAACTTTCCCCTTGCATTCTCACTAAACCAATTACATGACGGTTGAAATGAAATAGAAATTCAAATTTTCAAACAAACAAAACTATCTTGCTGTGGGAAGAGTATTCGCTGTCATGGTAGTCATCACTTGTTTGTAACCATACCAGTCAGAAGTTCAACTCCATGCATGATTGTAGCCACCTTGCACAGTGGGGAGCTGTGACTGGTGGCAGCGATGGTATACAGAGCTCTGCGAACAGGCTATCGCCATGAGGAGGTTGATAAATCCCATGTATCTTTGAAAACATGGACTGTCTGCACCAGAATCTATATTAAGATATAGAGTCCCAATAATGGTAAGGGTACGTACATCTAAACCTGTCTGGTGTCCTTGGAGAGATGGAGGATTAGACTGACCTGTCCCTATTTCAGGTTGGCACATGCAGGTATTCTTGTACAGGGATGATTGTGTCTGCAAAAGACTATATAAAGTGTCTGAAGGAAGCTACATGCAGTTCGCATCACAGGAACATGTAGACTGACCACACAACAATCTGTTCTTCATGCTGCTTCTGATCAATCATGGAAGTGGATCTTAACCACTACACTAAGTGTTAAACATTATTTATCACTATACCTTTTCGGAATGTTCTTCAAGATACCTGAAATAAACCTAATCAACGTCAGAGGGGCTTCAAATCTTAAATGTCATTGATTGAATTTGTTAGTGCAAGTGACAGCAGCCCCTTAATGAAGTGCGCTTGTCTGGTTGGTATTGGACCTGCCGTAAGGACGGTTTGGCACAAGGCTGTTTCTTTCGGGTTATCAATTCATAACTCTAGAAATTTGTCCACCTTAAGACATTTTCCATCAATCAATGACCGCCATTTAGCATCCAATATTTGATAAGGGTATTTTCAGCTCGATATTTTTCGCCAATAAGGTTCTGTACACAAATCATAAAATGTTACAATCAATCACAGTATTTGGAAGCAACTATGTAAACAATTGGATTAAACCTGACCTCTGGCCTCCACCAATCAAATGACAGCAAATGGTTTGACCTCTCTTTGATAAATTGTGCGGAACTCCATCTGTCATCCTTTGTCACGTTATGTACAAACACTACAGACTTCTCGAACAACTGGACATTCATCTTCAACAAACTTTTCACGGCAGAAAAACCCAAACCAAAATATTTCAAAGCAATTAGTGTATCAATTATGATCAACAATCATAATGTATCAGTGTCAAAAACACAAATTGGTATCAGGTGTCAAATTCTAAACATTAAAAATTGTCACACTAGACTCGTGTAATCTGTTAATGTACAGAAGCCACAAGCCTGTTTGCTGTCTACGGTGATGCGAATGTTCTGTTAAGCTGTCAAGACGATATAGCCCACAGCAACTGCTATATTAGTTAATGATGAGTGCTGCCTCTCTGGCCAAAGGGTCAACAGCTCTCACGACAAATGGCAATCATTGAGGCAGCAGGCAAAGAGAGCAAATCTGACACATCAAGTTAATCTTGATCCAAACTAGCCTGAAAAGAGCAGAGAGTGAATAATTTGGTATTCACAATCATTATGTCAAGGTGCCCTTGCTGGCAATGGTCATATGATATATAGTTAATATTAATCCTAATTAATGCACCAAACAGAACAAAGACTGAATAATGTTTCATTCACAATCATAATGTCAAGGTGCCCTAGCTGGCAATGGTGATACGATATATATTTAATATTAATCCTAATTAACTAGCCAAATAAAACACTGAATTATGTTATATTTACAATCATAATCACAATATGGCACCATCTTCTATATGAAAGATAATCTCGATATCAACCTGCCAAAATATAACACAAGTAAGTGAGTGAGTTTTGTTTTATGCCGCTATAGCAATATTCCGGCAATATCATGGCAGGGGACACCAGAAATGGGCTTCACACATTATACCCATGTGGGGAATCGAACCCGGGTCTTCGGCATGACAAATGAACACTTTAACCACAAGGCTACCCCACCACCCCTCAACACAATTGAGGCGACTATGCTTGTCATAAGAGGCAACTAACGGGATCGGGTGGTCAGACTTGCTGATTTGGTTGATGCATGTCATCTTATCCGAAATATGTGGATCAATGTTCATAATATCAATCACTGGATTGTCTGGTCCAGACTTGATTATTTACAGACAGCTGTCATATAGCTGGAACATTGCTGAGTGCATTGTTAAACAATAAACAAACAAACAAACAAATTAACACAATTGACTCACATTATACCCACCATCATGATATATGGTTCCTCGTATGGCAATCATGTGATACAGCAAAATATCCTTGATCCCAACTAGCCTGAATACAGCAACAAGACTCTGATGTTATTTTCACAATCAGGTCACAGTGTCCTAAGCTAGCAATAAATCTGACAAACAAATGCAATATCATGAACCAAGTTTGAAAATCCTTAGTTAGGAATGATTTTCCCCAACAGTCCTCAATATAATTGGTCATTCATCACAAATGATAGCCACTAATACTGTACTGGATTGAAATGAAACCAAATTAAAAACACTGGATTTTTTCTTGCAGCGTTTTCTTTTAGCTTTCTCTATGAATTTTGCCACTCGGCTCAATGATGTGTTGAAGGAGGGATTGGAGCGCACATTGTGATTATCCCAGTAAAACCTTTGGGGATAATGTTTTACTTGTCTATAATCATCTAAGGGAGTGAGTTGGATTTATCGTCGGTTTGAACAGTATTTTACCTATTGTTTTCAACAAAATCAGTAAATGTGTTATTGTATGTTTGGATTTCTCGACTATCGTTTGATTGTCTATACATGCCGCTGTCGCATGGCAGGAGTACTGCTGTGTGGTGTCAGGCAATGAAGACTGACCATTTTTATGCAAATTGTTGAGTGAATGCTCATACAAATAGGTCAGCATTAGTTAAACATACACATAGGTCAACATCAGTAAAACATACACATAGTCAGCATCAGTAAAACATTCAGATAGGACAACATATGTTAAACATACAAATAGGACAGCATCAGTAAAACATACAAATAGGACAGCATCAGTAAAACATACAAATAGGACAGCATCAGTAAAACATACACATAGTCAGCATCAGTAAAACATTCAGATAGGACAACATATGTTAAACATACAAATAGGACAGCATCAGTAAAACATACAAATAGGACAGCATCAGTAAAACATACAAATAGGACAGCATCAGTAAAACATACAAATAGGACAGCATCAGTAAAACATACAAATAGGACAGCATCAGTAAAACATACACATAGGACAGCATCAGTAAAACATACAAATAGGACAGCATCAGTAAAACATACAAATAGAACAGCATCAGTAAAACATACACATAGGACAGCATCAGTAAAACATACACATAGGACAGCATCAGTAAAACATACACATAGGACAGCATCAGTAAAACATACAAATAGGACAGCATCAGTAAAACATACAAATAGGACAGCATCAGTAAAACATACACATAGGACAGCATCAGTAAAACATACACATAGGACAGCATCAGTAAAACATACAAATAGGACAGCATCAGTAAAACATACACATAGGACAGCATCAGTAAAACATACAAATAGGACAACATATGTTAAACATACAAATAGGACAGCATCAGTAAAACATACACATAGGACAGCATCAGTAAAACATACAAATAGGGCAGCATCAGTAAAACATACAAATAGGACAGCATCAGTAAAACATACAAATAGGACAGCATCAGTAAAACATATAAATAGGACAGCATCAATAAAACATACAAATAGGACAGCATCAGTAAAACATACAAATAGGACAGCATCAGTAAAACATACACATAGGACAGCATCAATAAAACATACAAATAGGACAGCATCAGTAAAACATACACATAGGACAGCATCAGTAAAACATACACATAGGACAGCATCAGTAAAACATACAAATAGGACAGCATCAGTAAAACATACAAATAGAACAGCATCAGTAAAACATACACATAGGACAGCATCAGTAAAACATACACATAGGACAGCATCAGTAAAACATACACATAGGACAGCATCAGTAAAACATACAAATAGGACAGCATCAGTAAAACATACAAATAGGACAGCATCAGTAAAACATACAAATAGGACAGCATCAGTAAAACATGGACATATATCAGTCCCAGGATTAAACAGCATTTGAAAAAGAAAATCCAATGCCTCATTGCACTAAAGAAGCTGTACACACAAAATCCAGAGTTTGGTATTCCATCAAGATTATGATGGGGATGCCTGTAATGCTTCACACATTGTACCCATGTAGAAATCAAACTGTCACTTGACAAGAAACCTCTTTAACCACTTGGCTACAACACTAACTCTTAGAATCGGTTATGTTTCATTTGTCAGCCTTAAGGCTGGGATGGCATTGAAGATATAGAGATTATTATATGAGCATGTGTG
This sequence comes from Haliotis cracherodii, assembly GCF_022045235.1. Classification (NCBI taxonomy): domain Eukaryota; kingdom Metazoa; phylum Mollusca; class Gastropoda; order Lepetellida; family Haliotidae; genus Haliotis; species Haliotis cracherodii. Next base: position 55,573,172 of record NW_027266264.1, on the reverse strand, counting down.
TCAAACTGATTTTATAAAACGAGTGTCAGAATTCTTGTATTTCCCAATCAAGAGTGAGTGTAATAATGAATTCTTACACAAGTTTCGTAAAATCAGTACGAGACACATGTGAGTGTAATAATTTCTTTATTACACATTATTTCTTAATCCTTTTGAGTTCCTTTATAGAGTGAGTGAGTGAGTAAGTGAGTTGGGCTTAATGACACTTTAAACTGTATTCTAGTTATATCACGGCATGTCAGCTTAATGTGGGAGGAAAGCCCGAAGTGATGCAGGTCTCTGACGTTTACCACTTTGGTGAAACCCACGAGCACTGGTATGGTGGTATGGACAAACCTAGAAACATAATCGGGGCGAACCGGGATTCGAACCCGCAATCAGAGGTTTCTGGCGTGCCCAATGAATGCAACTCTGCACCCCGAATCGCGGCGCCTTAAACAACTGGGCCACCTGTGCCCCCCTCCTTTTTAGAATAATGCAACCACAATTTGTTGAATGCAAAACAATCTTCAGACATGACATCATTTCTAGTGTTACGTCATTCCGACATTACATCAATATAAGATTTAAATGATGTCAACAATGCCACCATCCAGATGACGGAAACAATACTTTGGTGCCTGATTTTTATGAACATGGTTTCTTTTAACCCTATGGGTAACTAAGGTCCATATCTTAATCCAGTTTATCATAACTCTAATTCCCACTGCTCAGCCTCTTGTACTTGCAGCCCACCATTATCTGTACCGTAATGTACCGGCACCAGAAACATCTCCAACATAGATCTAATCCTGCTGGAGATGTTATTTGCTGTATAAAAACTGAACTCATCAATGTCCCATATATAAGATAAATATATCAATACGGTCCTGTCATCTTTTCAACTTGCCCAAAAACATTTTGTACTTAACAATGACAATAGATTTTGTGCATCATAAACAGTCTTCTCGTAATGTTACAACTATGTAATTTGTCTCTCAACAAAGCCAATTGCCAGGAGAGCCTAGCCTGCAATAAACTATTATAGTCATCTCCTGAAAAGGTCACCTTTATGCTGTCAGTTGTGTCTTATCCAGAGCATCATCTGCATCATCAGTATTTCAGTAATAGATCATGGACCATCAGGTTATGAGACTTGGAAACCTTGAGGTTACAGACATAAAGCATTTTTATTAAAAAAACAAGAATGGGTATGGTGGAATAAGATCAAAGCTCATAATTATGATCAGCAGATCCTGAATTGGCTAAGAGACACAATTCTACACAATGAACAGCGTCCTAGAAGCCACTGGGCCACCATACCTTCATTCCTTATGACATGCCAGTACCCTTGACTATATCATTACATATAGCCAGCATGTAATTACAACTGCAGATGAAAGTGACAAAAGGCATTTCTGTAATCATAGGTGATCAAATAGTGATTACACCAGGTGTTAACGAAAAGGTGAGCATATCCTGCCTCACGAGTGGCCCCATCACAAACACAAGCAAGGGTACGCCATATATGTCCCCCAAACACAGGAGAACACATGGTAGCCGTACTTTGCATCACTTCATGACACTGCCACAACACATGCAGCAAACAATGTCAGTGTTCTGAGCGCTCTTATCAACGAACATATTGCTTTAAAATTGTCTGTTCTTTGTCTCACCTGAGAAGATCTGGGTTAGAATAAGTCTTGAGCAACCCATGCTTGTCGTAAAAAGCGACAACTTGATCGGATGGTCAGCTGACTTGGTTGATGCATGTTATCGTATCCCAATTTGGTAGATCGATGTTCATGATATCAATCACTGGATTGTCTGGTACGGACTGGATTATTTACAGACCGCTGGAATATATTGCTGTTCTTTGTCTACAACAGTTTCTTTATTTTCAGCATACGGCCTGTATGATGACGGAACAAGCATACCCTACTTCAACCCTCGTCCTAACAATCTCACCTACTACAGGGGCGACACAGCCATCCTGCAGTGTTCTATACAACATCTAGGTACAAAAACGGTAAGTGCTGATTCAATCTTTAACTTTGCTGTACTCACACTCTAACTTTACTGAACCTATCTAAGATAGGACCAGGTATACTCTCACACCTGGAGCAGGTATACTCTCACACCTGGAGCAGGTATACTCTCACACCTGGAGCAGGTATACTCTTACACCTGGAGCAGGTATACTCTTACACCTGGAGCAGGTATAGTCTCACACCTGGTGCAGGTATACTCTTACACCTGAAACAGGTATACTCTCACACCTGGAGCAGGTATACTCTCACACCTGGAGCAGGTATACTCTTACACCTGAAGCAGGTATGCTCTCACACCTGGAGCAGGTATACTCTCAAACCTGGAGCAGGTATGCTCTCACACCTGGAGCAGGTATACTCTCAAACCTGGAGCAGGTATACTCTCACACCTGGTGCAGGTCTGTACTACTCTCACACCTGGAGCAGGTATACTCTCACACCTGGAGCAAGTATACTCTCACACCTGGAGCAGGTATACTCTCACACCTGGTGTAGGTATACTCTCACACCTGGAGCAGGTATACTCTCACACCTGGTGCAGGTATACTCTCACACCTGGAGCAAGTATACTCACACCTGGAGCAGGTATACTCTCACACCTGGAGCAGGTATACTCTCACACCTGCAGCAGGTATACTCTCACACCTGGAGCAGGTATGCTCTCAAACCTGGAGCAGGTATACTTTCACACCTGGAGCAGGTATACTCTCACACCTGCAGCAGGTATACTCTCACACCTGGATCAGGTAAACTCTCAAACCTGGAGCAGGTATGCTCTCACACCTGGAGCAGGTATACTCTCACACCTGGATCAGGTATACTCCACATTTGTCCAGTCACAATATTACTGCTATATCACAGGGCCTACAAGTCCTACATGATTGAGAAGCACCACGGGATGTAACATCAGTTTGCCCAATATTGGGAACTTTTTAATAAGCTTGATCTTATTTCAGTGGTATTATCAGTTCTTCTCAGCTCATGCTTGTTCATGTCATCTTACCTTATCATACATAACATCTTTTTTCCCATGTATAAGTCATAAGGAACCTCTTCTCCACAAATATGCAGCTAAATGATCTGAGAGGTCCTACTCCCAACATAAACATACATGTCTTCCTCTGCAAGAATAGGTTTTTGTCCCATGTTGCCCAAGGACATGACCCACACACATCCTTATGTCCAGGATGTGGAAAGTGAAAAAAGCATATTTCCACAGGCATCTAATTTGCCAAAATTTTCATGTCCGGAATTGTCAGCTACTTGTCTGGAATTACACCATCACAGCCTGAGGTGAGGTGAACCAGTGTGTTCATGTAGTGTTGAAGTCACTGCACATTTAGTAACATGCTCATGGAATACTTAACTGCAAAAGATTACTTCTCCGTCAATCAAACATACTGGGTCGTGCAAAAATAGGGTAGGATAATTTTCACTTTTACACAGTCAGGCAGGCGAATCCTTTTTGGATCTTAGTTTGATAATACAGTTATATTTAAGTTGATCCCCCTATTTTATTGTCACTGCAGGGACCATATACTAAGGCCTTAATTCAATGTCAATATGGCTACATTTTTCAGCCATATTTGATTTAGATAATGGTGGGAAATTTGATCAGTTAAGAACAAGTAGAGTCATTGAGCAGCATTGCCAGTAAGAGACAAACATTTAGATGGGAGGAGGATATTTCTTAGGTACAGGATATATTTTCAGTTTCCACTTCAAGAGATATTTGTTTTAATATTGGTTTTTCAGGACGTCCTGCAAGTCTCCCAAACAATTTTTCCCCAGTATTTTCTGGAACAAATTATTTACAAAATCCCAGTGATCCAAAGTGATTAAAACATCGATCCAGGTTCGATTCCCCATATGGGTACAATGTGTGAAGCCCATTTCTGATTGTCCCCCACAGTAATATTGCTGGAATATGGCTAAAAGCGGCGTAAAACCATACTCATTCACTCCACCCAGAATATAAAATAATTGGTCTGTGTAGGCTGTTGAATTTGTTGTCTTTCTAATCTTCTATTCTGACAGAGATACAAATATATTATAACTTAATAAGCAACGCCATAATGTATTAGGATTATGGAAGCTCTGACTGAACAGTACAAAAGTGACTAACAGTCTGGGTCTTCACCCACCTCTCAAAGAGATAGTGCATCAAAAAATCCCATGACATGAATTAAAGTCAGAGCACAGTGAAAAACACATTCTTCTTCTTGTGAATGTTCTGACATGACAAATGTGTATGTTTTCCTAACATCTGACAAATAAAGCTAATTCTGACATTCAGTTCTCAACACAGCTTTCATAAAGAAGTGCAGATTGCATATTGGTGCTATCTTTATGAGACACTGGTATTCCGTTTTTGAAAAATCCTTATTTATACTGCAATGAATATTGATAGTTTTACAAAAAACATCCATGGCAAGTATAGAAATGACATGATTTAGTACTCCTTCTGAGCACATATTTGAACACATAAAGCACCCTCATTGAAGCACTAAATGACAAGAGAAACTTTAAGAATCGCTCTTGTATGGTATGACAAAACTTTTGCAGTTAAAATATTAATTTACAAATGGGCAATTTTACTGATTCCTCATATTTTTTATTGAATGAATGCTATTTGAACCTTTTTAAGTGACACATTTGATTCAATAAGGGCTGGTCAAATTACTCTGCATTGTGGAACCTCTTCAGTTGAGCTTTGGTTTTCTGAGAGGGATGCTGAAAGAAAATAGTGCTGAGCACTGCCTGTAGTAAGAGCAATACCGAGAGTACCCTACTGTAACAGTGCTGAAAGTAGCTTGTTGAAAGAAGAGTGCTGAAAGTACCTTGTTGAAAGAACAATGCTGAAAGTACCTTGTTGAAAGAACAGTGCTGAAAGTACCCTGTTGAAAGAACAGTGCTGAAAGTACCCTGTTGAAAGAACAGTGCTGAAAGTACCTTGCTGAAAGAACAATGCTGAAAGTACCCTGCTGAAAGAACAATGCTGAAAGTACCCTGCTGAAAGAACAATGCTGAAAGTACCCTGTTGAAAGAACAGTGCTGAAAGTACCCTGTTGAAAGAACAGTGCTGCAAGTACCCTACTGAAAAAATAATGCTGAAAGTACCCTGCTGAAAGAACAATGCTGAAAGTACCCTGTTGAAAGAACAGTGCTGAAAGTACCCTGTTGAAAGAACAGTGCTGAAAGTACCCTGCTGAAAGAACAATGCTGAAAGTACCCTGCTGAAAGAACAATGCTGAAAGTACCCTGCTGAAAGAACAGTGCTGAAAGTACCTTGTTGAAAGAACAGTGCTGAAAGTACCCTACTGAAAGAATAATGCTGAGAGTACCCTGCTGAAAGAAGAGTGCTGAAAGTATCTTGTTGAAAGAAGAGTGCTGAAAGTAGCCTGTTGAAAGAACAGTGCGGAAAGTACCCTGCTGAAAGAATAATGCTGAAAGTACCCTGCTGAAAGTGCCCTGCTGAAAGAACAGTGCTGAAAGTACCCTGTTGAAAGAACAGTGCTGAAAGTACCCTGTTGAAAGAACAGTGCTGCAAGTACCCTACTGAAAAAATAATGCTGAAAGTACCTTGTTGAAAGAACAATGCTGAAAGTACCCTGCTGAAAGAACAATGCTGAAAGTACCTTGTTGAAAGAACAGTGCTGAAAGTACCCTGTTGAAAGAACAGTGCTGCAAGTACCCTACTGAAAAAATAATGCTGAAAGTACCTTGTTGAAAGAACAATGCTGAAAGTACCCTCTTGAAAGAACAGTGCTGAAAGTACCCTGCTGAAAGAACAGTGCTGAAAGAACAATGCTGAAAGAATAATGCTGAAAGTACCCTGCTGAAAGAACAATGCTGAAAGTACCCTGTTGAAAGAACAGTGCTGAAAGTACCTTGATGAAAGAACAATGCTGAAAGTACCCTGTTGAAAGAACAGTGCTGAAAGTACCCTGCTGAAAGAACAATGCAGACAGTACCCTGCTGAAAGAACAGTGCGGAAAGTACCTTGTTGAAAGAACAGTGCTGAGTGAGTGATTTTGGGTTTAACGCCGCTTTTAACAGTATTCCAGTTACATCGCGGCGTGTCAGCTTAATGTGGGAGGAAAGCCCGAAGTGATGCAGGTCTCAGACGTTTACCACTTCGGTGAAACCCACGAGCACGGGTATGGTGCTGACAAACCTAGAAACATAATCTTGGCGAATAGGTTTCTGGTGTGCCCAAGGGACGCAACTCTGCACAGCGAATCGCGGCGCCTTAGACGACTGGGCCACCCGTGCCCCCAGAACAGTGCTGAAAGTGCCCTGTTGAAAGAACAATGCTGAAAGTACCTTGTTGAAAGAACAGTGCTGAAAGTGCCCTGTGGAAACAACAGTGTTGAAAGTACCTTGTGGAAAGAACACTGTTGAAAGCACCCTGTTGAAAGTTCATAGCTGAAAGAACAATGCTGAAAGTACCCTGTTGAAAGTTCACAGCTGAAAGAACAATGCTGATAGTACCCTATTGAAAGTACACTGCTAAAAGTACCCCGTTGAAAGAACATTGCTGAAAGGACAATGCTGAAAGTAACCTGTTGAAAGTTCACAGCTGAACGTAACCTGCAAGAAGAACAATGCTGAAAGTACCCTGCAAAAAGAACAATGCTGAAAGTACCCTGTTGAAAGTTCACAGCTGAAAGTACCCTGCAAGAAGAACAATGCTGAAAGTACCCTGCAAAAAGAACAATGCTGAAAGTACCCTGTTGAAAGTTCACAGCTGAAAGTACCCTGTTGAAAGTTCACAGCTGAAAGTACCCTGCAAGAAGTACAATGCTGAAAGTACCCTGCAAAAAGAACAATGCTGAAAGTACCCTGTTGAAAGTTCACAGCTGAAAGTACCCTGCAAGAAGAACAATGCTGAAAGTACCCTGCAAAAAGAACAATGCTGAAAGTACCCTGTTGAAAGTTCACAGCTGAAAGTACCCTGTTGAAAGAACAATGCTGGACGAAACCTGTTCAATACACATATCTGAAAGTACATTTGAACACCAATATTTTAAATTAAATTACTGTTTCAACAAGTCAAAAATAGAACAAAGATACAGCACTGCATAACCCAGAAAAACACAAAGCTTTGAAGCCTTTGTGTTTTTCTTTTCAATTCATCTAAAAAAACATTTTTTTTACATATCAAGGAAAAAACAAAACTGAAAGGAAAGAAAAGAAGTGAAGGTATGATAAACTGAATCCCCTTGACAGTCATCTAGCTCTTCAAAGCTTTTTCTGAATCGTATATACTTAATTAGAAATGCTTGTGGGCCTCATTGGTGGTTAACAGACTCTACTGGGGAAGTTTTGACATTATGACAATGTCTTTCCAGCATAGTCCTTGAACGCAACTCAACTTCACATTTTTACCCCATTATGACATAGATTTTGCCACATACCAAATACTACTTTCCTCAACACCGTTTATACTCGTTGCAAATGTTTGGACATTTACATTCAGACAAATGTAACTACACTGTAAACAGGCTTCATTGATGTCACATTGCGCCGAGGGCAATAATTAGTGTCTCCACATGATAATGACATCAATGCCACAAAAGATTTGTAGAAAGTCAAGGATATTTGTTTCCTAAAACAGTGGTCAGGAAAAAGATATTGTCAATAAAAAGACACCTCACAGACATTTTATGCACCATATCAATGTATAAATGACACCAGGACTGTGTGACTAAATTTTCCAGACTTCAGAGAAGATACTGCATTAAAATATGATACAAAAGAAAAGATACATACAGTATTTAAAAAATCCAACAGTATGTTTAAAAGTGCAACTCAATTTTTTTCCAAATCTAAAAAAATGTTTGTACATGAGAATGGCAAGCCCTGCACATCAACAAAAAGCACATCCCTGGCTTCTAGATGATAGACCAAAGAAACAAAGACCAATCAAAGTCACAAGGAGTGTCTAGACTAACTTGAATGTCTTTTAGCTCTCTAATGTCATTTAATTAAAAGACCTTCTCTTGTCTCTGTATTGTGGGGAAGCTCAAAGGCTAACATGTATGGAGAAATACAATCTCACCAGTTTGAAGTGGCAGGTCTCGGAGCTTTGTGTCGATTGTATGCAGTATGTAAAGACAAAATCAAAGTATGCATCATACGAGGGCAGTTTTATGAAGATGTCTAATCATAATAGCTTGTTATATCTGAATATAAGTCAGAGATTTGGTTTCTGATTTTCAAATTATGTACAGAAAAACATCATGAAATGAATTTTGTGTGTCGAAAATTTAGTGCAATTACTATGTTCTGGAGGGAATGTAACCTTTTTGTGAGCTATTTTGACAACATGGTAGTGCAGCTAATCTGGATATGTAGTCAATATTGCTGGGGTGAGTCCAAATTTACCACCTGGGTACCACAACCCCTATGACCCGACCCGACCCGGTTACCCACTTTAGGTCTCTAGAGTTGGCTACAAAATGTCTAATTTTGAATCGTTTTACCGTAGCCCTGGCAAAAACTATTTAGATACGCATATAAAATGACCTAATCATGCAAACACTGAGGTTGACTGAAGTTTATCTTTTCTCCTATAACATACAAAAGTCATAAGGAATGTGTGTATAGTCAGAGAGTAATGTGAACATAAGTGACATGGAGTGTAACCATGGAGTTTCATTGTTATTGTCATAAACTATATATCACATGACTAACCATAAGTCTGGGTAGTCCATATGCAGGACCCGACCCCGGTACCTAAGTTACCTGTCCCAGCCCTTCTGGTCAAAATGTCAACAATTTAAACAAGAAAGACAGACACTGAACAAAAGTTGCTGTCAGTATTGATATTTGAATATGTTTTGCATCAATACTAATAACTAACACCAAAATCAAAAGAACCGAACAAAATATAATGTCATCATAAGGAAGAACATGCATGCCAATATTACGCTCCTTCAGTTTGCAATTTCAGAGGACAAATAGAGAATTGTACATAAACAAATATGCATTTTGAGAACATTTAAGAGCTTGGTAAAAACAAGGTCAAAATTTAAAATACAGCAAACAGAAATGAACTTATTTGTTGAATACCACAACTAGCTGAAAAGAATACCAAATGTCATTTGATTTTGTCCAAAAAAGGCTAAGTAAAGGTACAAATAGCTTTTTCAACATGGCTGCTATGTTGGTCACACCGAAAATCAGATTTGATCCTGACAAGAAAAACTTGAGTTGGAACAAGAATGTGAAGTTTCAGCTTCACTGATTCAATGTCATCTGAAAAGCAGATGTTAAACTTACAATGGATGATGCACAATTTATAACGGATACAAGAAAAACAGGCCACAACATAGGCCCACTTGACTTTCAGTCAGGTGACCTAACAATAATTACTTATTACCGAGTCATTTCAGATAAAGAACACCACTTTCAATTTGAAATCCATGAAAACACTATGGTAAGATCATGATGCAAATCGTCCTTATTAAAGTTTAGGGTCCTCCCTTCAGCCAAGTCTGACACACCATGTCATTATCTCTCTCCAGAAAAGTACATCTGAAAGCATTTGTGTTTTCAATTCAATATTGCAAACTTATGTGTTGAAGCCAAAAATGTGCACAACTTACCTCAAACTGCAAAACAGAAGAGACCATCTAAAAGAGCAAGGTAAACATAAAATATACATACAACTTTATGAAGAACAGAAAAAAAATTATATTTTTTTTCCAACCTTTGAAACAAGATTTTTCACCAAAATGCATTAACCTTGCAATACAAATAGTCATGACTAATACTTCAAATGATTGTATGCCTGAAATTACTTTTTAGCAGCAAAAATATATTTACATAAACCTTATCTAAACATTATATCAAAACCCACATACCACAAAATTAATGGATTATTAATGCAAATAAATGTCCCTGATGACAATTATGGATTCATAGTGTTACGTTTATAGTATTAATGAATTGAAGCAAAAACTATTTTTCATCATCATGGCACCAGACAGGAGGATTTATGCACATATTATCACCAAACTTCCTCCCCAAACCTAGCATTAAATCATCTTTTACAACTGTAAAAACAGTTTTCTTTCATAACTCAAGAGCCTCGCTGATAAGACAAATGGAATACCCAACTGGTATTCAAAGACACAGCAATACCATAATAACATCATCACTGAGTTCAATAGCGTTCAAATTTTAATAATCCTATAACAACATAAATCATAATAGATGTGTGTTTGATTCAATACCTCCCTTTTGAGGCTTTTAAAAGTGACATGCATGTCGCCATATTTTCATCCCGAAGCAAGATGCTGTAAAATGGCCATCGGAGAGAACTGCAAATGAGCTCACATGATTTTAAAATAGATTACTCATTCACGAGAAAGAAGGATGTGATTAATTTCACATTGGAGGGATATTTAGCAAGTGATCCCTCCCTAAAGTGCACTTCTAATTCAGAATTGATGGTATTTTGTCTGAATTTTGGCACAGGGAGGATCTTCAGCAGCCTAGTTGATGAATACAGGAATAAATTCATTTGAGTTTACTATGACTGACAGCCACACACATGGGGATGTGAACCCGACTCGGTGACGTCCCAGAGAAAACTCATCTGGCAGTATCTTAGAAGAATATCTGGCACACAGCTTGCTATTACACATGGTCTTTGAATTCTGGGTTTAAGGAGTGCTTTCAGACAAAATTAATCAAACGGTCTGGATCGATTGTCATGCATTCCTCTAAATCCCAGATAATATTCCTCATATTTCAAACTGAATTACAATTTTGCCAATTTGGCAACAAATTGTCATTTTTCACACTGATACTTTAACAGCAAGGCAGGATGACCCGTAACTGGCATCAAATGACTCTGGACAGTGAGAATATGATTAGTTAATAAAAGATCTCAAAAGTAAGATATGGAGTATTTGACCAAATGAAGGTTTATTAATTCGAGAGAAGGAAATCAATCCCTTTTTTCATATCTTTATCTAAAATGAAACATGTTAATTGAATTGAATAATGAAACTTGCTGATCAATGTATTTGACATGACCATTTAAATTCAGTCCCATTAAGATTTTCAAACCTTATCTGTTTTAAATAAGAACTGGTTTAGAGCTTATAAACCAAGGTAAATAACTTGTGAATCTAGGATTCAAACTCATTATTGCCATATCAGGTATGACTAGGGGATGCAACTCTGCATGGCACACTGCAGTACCTCAGACAAATGTGCCCTCCTTCATAACCAAGACTTGACTGTGCTACCAGTCTACCAAAATGAGAAGACAGGCAGTGGCTGAATTCTTGTAGTCTTTGACTAGCAGAAACTAAGCATACAAGCATCATTCATTGGTCTTGGTCTCTAATGGAATCAATAGCAGCCTGCGTGATGTCCTTTTTTAATTTGTTCCAGCCAAAGTCAAGCAGAGCTGTTAAATTTTTTATGCCAAAGCATACTTCTGAGGTAGAGGCATATGTCCATGTTTTATTACATTTTAATTAAAGAAGAATACACATCTATCACCAGATGTGGTACAGATTTGTACTTCATTTTTTAACTGCCATATGTTGGCCATGCAAAACAATTCTGGAACCGGTTTCAACAAAGACATCAACTACGTGTTCATCATACTCTAAGAGAGGTTTAGAGGCTGATATAAAGGCTTCAATCACACTGGGTTAACAAATTACTGACTCCCATGTTGAAATGAAAATAACAACTAACCAATTTAATTGTGAGACAATAAATCCTTGTTGCCATGCTTTGCTAGGGGAGATTCCAGGTTTGGAAAGAATTCAGCCCACTAAAACCTGAATCAGTAACGGAGAGCTGTTATTGCATCAAAGATCACTGGAGTTGCCGATGAGTCTAATCTTCATCTTCATCTTAACACATTTTATCCTTGTAGAAAGATATGAAACATGTTGTTGGGCCTGCTGAAATGGATTGGTTTGATCTCAATGTACCCTGAAAATATGGTATCGGGGATCGCATTAGATTAGATTCCTATCACAGATAAACAAATTTTTAACAACAACTGGAAATGAGAAAACCACATAAAAGAATGTTTAAATGTCTTTATCGTACTTCCCAGCGAAACTATTATGTCTTTGAAGTGCAATTTGCTAAAAGCCAGACTCAATTTACTACTGATTTGGTGTTAGTATTACACAAGAAAGGATGTGCAATAATTTGGTTTAGATTTGGGATTCCAAACAGCTCAATATCAAACATGTTAGATCTCTTTCTCATTGTAGCAAGAGTATGTGTTGAAACAGCACTTCAAACCCATTGTCACATCGAAACAATCGTCTGGGTTAAGCTTCATCTGACTGAACTAATCCTATGATTAAAGGTGACACGTAACCTGAAATGCTTGCATATCGATCTGAAGACCTTTACAGCCGACATGCATCTGTTTCGGTGGACAAATAGGACATTGCAGGACAAAGGGATTGGAGAAATATCCGGAATCCAACAAAACTGCAAACATTATTTATGTTGGTCATCAACACAGTGAGACTTGATTAAGTTTTTTGCCCTTTATCTCTTAAAAATTCAGTTCAAAGAAATCTGAGAAACATGTTTCTGCACTATAAGGTTATATGGCTGTCAGAGTATGAGAAATAATAATGTAATTTTAATCTGTGAACATCTGAGATTGCTTCTGTGATAAAGCTTGTTCTTACCTGTACCTGTCATCTGAGAAAAAAACATAGGAGTAGAGCGATCTCATTAAAATCAGATTGTTTTCTCGGAATTGAAACCTTTCGCAGTCAAGGTCTGACAAACCCTCCTGAGGTTACATAAGGTAAATTTTCAAATCTGCCAATCACCATGGAGGCTTCTTAATCTCACATAAGAACATCTGATTTCTTGTAGCATTCTATTTCTGAGTGAGTTTGGAAAAATTAACTCATGTAAAGCCTGAAGTGATGCAGGTCTGAGAAGTTTAAAAATTATGTGGAACCCACCAGTAGGGTAAGGTGCTGACAATCCAAGAACATAATCAAGGTGAATCTGGGATTCGAATTAACCCCCCATCATAGGTTCCTGCTACACCTATGGGAGGCAACTCTGCACAGCCAATATAATGACTGGTTCCCTGGTGCCCCACATATCCATTGCAATGCCATGTGAAATATTATGGGATTTAGGTTTTTTATTGCAAATAAGGCTATTATGGAATATGCAGTCAAATCACGTTAATCTGACAATCGGCTTTATCCGACACTAATGATGGGAACCCATTAAATCAGTGTTATTTAGACCCGTTAATCCAACAGTCTCACACTCCGAGTCTGACACATCTAATTTGCAACAAATTTCATTTTTCATTTTTTATTACGTGTTTGTATCGTTATCTATCATGCAGCTGTCTGATTTTCGATCACGAACGTTGATACTACTTAATTCCGTTTATCCGACATACTCATTATTCCGACATAATCATATGCAACCAACCATGTCAGATTCACGGTACTTGACTGTATTTATTATTCAACTACTGAAGGGGCCTTTCTAACAAGCCTACTACTAGGACAATAGGATTGAGGTGAAATGGGGTTCTACATCACAGTCAAGATTATTGAACTTATAGAGTGATGTGCATTAGGGCTGGGACGCGTCGAAATTTACACCCAATGCCCTATTGCCTGTGTACCCATTGTAGGTCTCAAGAGTTGGGTACACACTGTCCAAATGGGAACTGTTTTATCGGGGCCTTGGCAAAAGCTATTTAGATACAAGCATAGAACGATCAGATCTTGCATACACTGAAGTCAACTGAAGTTATATCTTTACTCAAATGTATAAAAGTCATGCATAGTCAGAAAGAAATGCAAACATAAGCGACTTTTATTGTTATTGTATTTAAACAAAATATCACGTGACTAACTACAAGTCCTCGAAGTCCTGCCCCGGTCCTACTCAGGACCCACCCAACCAGGGTACCTTAGTTACCAATCCCAGCCCCAGCTTGTACAAGTCCAACTAATGGCCATATTATATTGCTAGTGTAGCGACCATAAAATTTCCAAGTACCGTGATGGGATTCGAACCATGGACCTTCTGACCGAGGTCAGACGCCTTGTCCACATGACCAAAGGGGTTAACCCCGTCAGCAGGCTGACAAGGTAAGGATGTCATCTGTGGGACGACTCCACGCCCTGCCTTATACTCCCCCGTCAACAGAAGGCATGTCCCGGGCCGCATAGTAGGGTACTGAGGCTTATTATGGCCAAATTTAATATGAATGTGCTCAGCCCCACGTTGGGTGCCAATGTAGCGGCCTTAAAATTTCTGAGTTCCGTGATGGGATTCGAACCACGGACCTTCTGACCGAGGTTGGACGCCTTGTCCACATGACCAAAGAGGTTAACCCCGTCAGTAAGATGAAAAGGTAAGGATGCCATCTGTGGGATGACTCCACGCCCTGCTACACTGGCCTACTGCAATCCCGTACCACAGTGTAACATGGATTCCCCACTTAGACACAAAATGCATCATGATATGCTGCATTTGTATTATTATACTAAACTGTCAAAAACCACTTATATAGTACATTCTTTTTTTCCATGTTCTTGTTTGTTTGTTTGTTGTTTAACGCCACACTCAGCAATATTCCAGCAATATGACGTCTATCTGTCAATAATCGAGTCAGGGCCCGACAATCCAGTGATTGATATCATGATCATCGATTAACACAATTGGGATTTGATGACATGCATCAACTAAGTCAGCAAGCTTGACCACCTGATCCCATTAGTCACCTCTTACAACAAGCATAATCGCCACTTTTGACAAGCATGGGTTGATGAAACCTATTCTCACCCCTATCTGACTGGGTCTATTTCCATGTAATTATTACAAGCCTGACCCCCAATGTGAATTATATGCAAACACAACACAGGTAATCAATTATGTACCCATAGGTTTATCAATTCTACAAATCCTTTATAGAGACCGTTATTTTGATAAAGGCAGAAAAGACCAATCAAACGTATGCATATTTTTACACTCATCTTTACAAATACACTTAACATTGGAAATTTAACAGATGCCATTGAATGCCAAATATTGAATGTTTTGGTTCTAAAGTAACCTTGGTAACAAAGCATCAGAAATGATAAAATTGTAGGCAAATGACAATATTAGTATATGAAGTCATTGTTGAACATGGAGACTGCCCAAACTAAGTGAACACACATTTAAAATGGCAAGTGGCACAAAATGCCTTATTCACTTAATGTTCAAATAGACTTTGGGCCAGTGTATTTTCAGCTGAAGGTATCTGCAAGTACTTTATCTGGAGGAAGGTGGACATTTTTGATTTTGCATTATCTAATAAATATTTTGTTACCCCAAACTGATGAGTGAGTGAGTAAAGGTGGGTCCAAAACCGCTTTTAATAGTATTTCAGTTATATCACTGTGTGGGAGGAAAGCCTGAAGTGTTGCAGGTATCAGAGACATTACAACGTGAGTGAGTGAGTGAGTGAGTGAGTGAGTGAGTGAACACTTTGGTGACACCTACAGGCACATTGCTGACAAACCAAGGTTCACTATCAAGGCAAATCTGGCATTCAAACATGTGGTCAACTGATCCAGGAACAGCCAAGGGACACAACTCTGCTGAGCCAGTTCCCAGGTCACATACTGAGACCAGACCAGACCTAGAATCCCCACATGACAACAGAATGAACATCATATAACATACACATGGAGGGGAGGTATGTCCGATATTGATAATGTTTCATATCTAAGCCATCAAATCTTACGGGGGCTGGTCCTCATTTTCAAATCTCCTTCCATGGGATTATCAAGCAACTAAAAGGCAGGGTTTTGACGTTCCAGAAATGCTCTCATACCTGCTCACCTGTGTTTACCACACTCATTTCTGCATATTACACACTCAATCCTGCATATTAAACGCTCATTCCTGGATATTACACACTCATTCCTGCATACTACACGCTCATTTCTGCATATTACACACTCATTCCTGCATACTACACGCTCATTTCTGCATATTACACGCTCATTCCTGCATACTACACGCTCATTCCTGGATATTACATACTCATTCCTGCATATTAAACGCTCATTCCTGGATATTACACACTCATTCCTGCATACTACACGCTCATTCCTGCATATTACACTCATTCCTGCATATTAAACGCTCATTCCTGGATATTACACACTCATTCCTGCATACTACACGCTCATTCCTGGATATTACATACTCATTCCTGCATATTAAACGCTCATTCCTGGATATTACACACTCATTCCTGCATACTACACGCTCATTCCTGCATATTACACTCATTCCTGCATATTAAACGCTCATTCCTGGATATTACACACTCATTCCTGCATACTACACGCTCATTCCTGGATATTAAATGCTCATTCCTGCATATTACATACTCATTCCTGGGTATTACACACTCATTCCTGAATACTACACGCTCATTCCTGGATATTACATGCTCATTCCTGCATATTACACGCTCATTCCTACATATTACATACTCTTTCCTGGATTTTACACGCTCATTCCTGCATATTACATACTCGTTCCTGCATGATATTACACACTCATTCCTGAATATTACACACTCATTCCTATTCATCATGCCCTCAATCATGTTTACCATTCTTCTCATCATCCTTGTTCCTGATCATCATCTCTCAATCCTGTTTACCATTCTTCTCATCGTCCTTATTCACCATGCTATCATACTTGTTCATGATGCTTTTGTTCTTGCTCACCTAGCTCCCATTCCTGTCAATCATGCTCATGGCTGCTCTCCATGCCCCCAAAACAGCTCATCTATTCTTGTTTCTGCTCATCATGCTTTGCTTCAAGCTCATCATATTCTCATTCCTGGTCATCATGCCCCCATTCCTTCTCATCATTTTCTCTGTAGTTTCCATCAGGAACAATCAATCAACTCCTTAACACATTTTTGATGCAAGGTCCTAACAGCAAAAGATATTGTGTATGTATGGCAGGAAGCTGATTCCATATTGAATGCTAGACAATTTCACGCCTGAGAATAACGTAACCTTCTCACCTATCCTGTATGTAAGTGATTTTTGCCTTGATGAAGATAAAACAGTTCTCATGTTCTTGGTTACTTCAAACACTTTTAAACTGATTAGGCCCCCCTGAGCTGCCATATTGGTTATAAAGTTGGCGGGTAGTTTTTGTCAACAGAAACCGTTAGCATAGTTGTCTAGACAGTCCGTCATCCATGGACCGTGGCCAATGCTTTTTGCTGATTAATTACATAGTAAATTTGAAGGATATTGATTATGTTGGAAGGACATGCGATATATCATGCAATGAAATAATTAAGAAGTGGCAAGGGAATCGCTTGTCCATAATGAGATGATATAATGTCAGCGGGACACCACGCAACCTAACTACACATTTCTCTTGGGCTTACATCCCTGCAAAATGAATGTTCCTGTCGAACTTGCTGAATTAAACTTTGAAATATACTTGGGTGATACAATGTTATCGACGCAATGAAATAAAGTATGCAGTTATATGACACATGATTCTTTCCTTTCGAACATTGTTCTCACCTCGGAATTGAAAATTATACACTGGCATGTGAATACTTTATCCATGGACTTAAACACAAGATGTCATGCAATTCCAATTCCATATGAGCAGTATTGAGCACTTTGAGTACGGAAGCCTACATTTACCTCCAAGTTGAATAGGCAGGGAGCAGGTGAGTGAGTTCAGTTTACCACCACTTTGAACAGTACCATATTTCCTCTATGAGATGCCCAGACATATAAAATTTCATACATACCATTGACCAAGCGTCTATTAGAAGCCTGGTATCTATTCTGGTCAATGCGTCCTTACCAAAACCCCAAAACTGTGTATTCTTGACATTATTATTGTTATATTATATATTTATATACCGCAGGTATCCAGGTACTAGCATCGGCTAAAATGCGGTTTTATTTGTTCCCCGACTAGTGAGATCCATTCGCATTCCAGTTAGCATTCTCAACTCCCTGAGGAGTATACAACGAAGCTGCCTCAGGGTGCTAGAGGGTTTTTACATCCATCCCACATATCGGGTACCCATTCCCTGCTGGGTGAATAGAGGCACTTTTGCGCAAAGTCACTTGACCAGGGTGACACCACAAGTTTTGACACTTGTGTTTCACGTGTATGTACATATTCGTGTTTCCACCATCTGGTCATCTACCATCGGACCAGTGGGTTCTTTTGAGCGCAGAGGGTGAATGTACTGTATACAAGGGGTAGTTACAACACTGAAAAGACCTGTAAACATTGTTGGTCCCTTGGCTGAATAACAACCTGGGCACTAGCGGGATACGATCTCAGCACCTGGTGCTTGCTAGCCCGGGACTTTTGACCACTTGCCCACTCCGTCCCTGACTTGCTATTTCCAAAGGTATGCAGATGTACCAGAAGTGAAGTGATACTTGGAGTAATCATGACATACCATGAGTTAGATATGATAGGGATAACGAATTTCATCAAATGATGGACCCTGCCTCCATGAGTGTCCTGGAGTATAATAGGGACCCGTGTTCTATTTCATGGACAGAGCATATGACCCAGCATCAATTAAAGTATGGTGTGTATTATTCGAGGCAATACGGTATTTCAGTTATATCATGGCATGTCAGCCTAATGTGGGAGGAATCCCAGAGTGGTGCAGGTCGCGGATGTTTACTACTTCAGTGAGCCTGTGAGCTTTACTCCTGAAGAGGCTCTGATGACACAAGATGGGCTGTAGGGGGCCATCACTTGGAACATAAGTATGCCTTAGCATGCAAAAATATCATCAAAATGAAGGCATTCTTTGTGTAACTTCATCATTAAGCAAATTTATGAATTAGCATTAGTACACTGACTTGACCAGTTAGGAACAATTAAAGGTCATCTAGTTTGAGGATGTGAGTTCAGTATTATGACCATAGACAGTTACAGCTTTGGTGACACCTGAAGCAATGGACCAAGGATGATAATCATGTCAAATGTAGGATTCCAGGGATGCAAAATGGCAGTGGTCTGCATGATATTATATTGCTAGAGATAAGTGGTATTACTGGTATACCACGATTTGAATATTCATAAATATGGGTCATAAAATGTTAAGCACCCGTTACACTATCAAAAACTTTTGTCAAAAACTTGGTCAAAGAAAACTTTTCTTGGTCCAAGTGGGGCTGTTCAAACTCCTCAAAGTTTTTGACAGGCTGTCAAAGTTTTGGCGGGAATTATCTTGCCAAGATGGATGCTATACCGATGAAGAATTGTTTGCTGTTGTCACATGTATTTTGTGTATTGCCATGTTGAGAAGGCAGCGTGGAGGTAGGCAAAGGCATATTTGGTCCCGAGAATGGCTGCTCGTTGTTTAACCAAATAAATTAATTCTTCCAACATTTCGTCAGTCCAAAATAGTTGGCTCATTTTGACTTGACTCTATGCACTTCCGGTTTAAAAGGGGTAAATGTTCTTTGCATTCTGATAGGCTAAATTAAATCAACGTCATCAAATTTTGATCAAAGTTTGATGAGAAATAGGATCTGTTTCTATTCCATCAAAGTCTGTCAAAAACTTTGTCAAAGATTTTGACAGCATGTTACATAACCAAAAACTTTGATCAAGTTTTTTATCAAAGTTTTTGATAGTGTGAAGGGGGCTTTAGGAAAATATCAGTAGACAGCTATATTGCGTTTATAACAAAATGCCTATTATCACCTTGTTGACCAAGTTTATCTAAATGATGAGTCAATTTGAAATTATAAAAAAATCAGAAATAAACAATTAATTCCATGATCGAAAAAGCAAAACAATTTTTGTGGCCAACTTCTGTCTATTACGCATGCATCGTGACCATAGCAACATCCAGAACATGACAAACTACAGATGAAAGATATAGATGTATCCCAATACATGAATCATTACTGCAATAAACTGCAATACAAAAGTCAGGCCAATACCCTGACTAGTATTTATACGTAATCATATCATTATTCTGGCTAGAACATGTTTAAGGTTAAATTGCATCCCTTGAAGCCAATCCAGCAGATCCTGGCATGGCTTATGGATGGAATTCTGTACATCTTAGACCATGGTTTGACCTTAGTCCTGTTACCATTGGACCTGAGATAGCATAAATACCCCACTCTGAGCCAAACAGTCCTTATTTTATTCCCTTAATGCCAAGCACTAGACAGGATAACAACAAGTACCATCTTTTAACATCTTTTGGTATGGGGGGCATGGGTGGCCCTGTCATCTAAGGCGTTGCGATTAGCTGTGCAGAGTTGTGTCCCTTGGGCATGCCAGAAACCTATGATTGTGGGTTCGAATCCCGGTTCGCCCCGATTATGTTTCTAGGTTTGTCAGCAACATACCCGTGCTCGTGGGTTTCACCGAAGTGGTAAACGTCTGAGACCTGCATTACTTCGGGCTTTCCTCCCACATTAAGCTGACACATCGTGATATAACTGGAATAATGTTAAAAGCGGCGTTAAACCCAACTCACTCACTCACTCTTTTGGTATGATGCAGCCAGGGATCGAAGAATGGACCTTCGCTCTCTGGGCAGAACTCTACCACAAGACCACGGAGGCGGTCACCTAGCTACGTGATCGAGTGTATGATTAGTATGGAATCTATCAATTCAACAAGAGTTTCTAAGGGTTTCTACATTTAAACTGCAGCAGCATAAATTACTTGGGCTTCATGTACAAATATGTGTTTATTCTGTTGCATTTGAGAACAGCAGAGAGAACAATCAGTGTCACGTTATAACAGTGAAGTCCAGTCTTGAGATAATGCAGATCTTCCTGTCTGAATAGTTTGTGCAGGATCATGTAGTGAATTCTGCATAAGAAACACAAGAAAATGACATCCTTTGTAATTAAGACTTTGAATATCACATCATCCTTATATTCAACATGTGAGAAATTTCAATAACAGGAACACCATGAATCATATCGTTTTATTTGAAGTCAAACTTGCCAAAGATTAAAAATACTGAACATTATTCATAAAGTGTTTAAAAAAAATTATCCTATGCAGAGCAAATGTTTTCCATCTTTATGGATGATGCTCTCACTTTTTTTAAATAAAAAAGCACAAAATGCTGCCTTTTTAAAAAATTGTTTATAACAAACCCGACTGCTTTGTACTTTTTGTCCTTCAGCAATCAATACCTTTAAGAGAAAATGAAATAAGTATCCTTATATCTAACAGGAATTTGCCACTGACAGATCCAGAAAGGGGCACCTGCTCTTGCTTTTAGACACCTAACATGCCAACCTATCTTGTGTTTTTGTTCACTACATGACAGGAAAAGGTGCATGTGCATCCTCTTTTTTCAAAAGTATAGATTCACAAAATATTGAGTTCTTAAAAAAACAATTCCAGGCCCATTAATACAAGGAATATATATCTACCTGTAATCTTCCGGTAGAGCAATGCAGATTAATGTCACTATTATTAACAGATTCCCACTTTATAAATCTCTTTAAAGTGTGTTTGCCTGTTAATATACCTCAATTTACATGACATGAGAAAATTTGGAGTTTATTTTGATATTTCTTGAGTTAAAGTTTAGATTAATATATAAGCATAAAGGATTTTTTTCTTTGAATTAAGAACTGAAAAACATTTTTTGTGAACATGAACCATAGACTAACAGACCACCATCGAATACAATTTTTGTACAAGGAACTCGCACAACATAAACTGTTTTTTTATCTTTTATATTAACTTTTTGTGCAGTAAAACATGATAGAACTTGGTTCATCATATCTCTTTTGTTATTCATTAAAACATATGTATGGTTTTCATTGAATTTACAAGCTGAAGGCTTGCAGTTAAAACAATAGCATGTTACAGTGCACACCTGATTGGACAGATTCAGTGTCTATTGCCACTGGCTGTAATTGAAGTTTGCTAATCTGTGAAAAAAAAAAGTGGAATGCCGTGACAAGTACTTCTTTCATTTCACAGCTGATTGTGACTGGCACAACAAGAGTTTTTCAACTTCTTTAGTGGTGAGGTGAAACGGGGTTTAACATCGCATTCAAGATTATTGCACTTATATCGCGATGTGTGTGCAAGTATGCATGTCTGCTTGTACTAACCAAGACAAAATTAAATGTCGGATTTATAGTGCTAGCCCACTGAGATACAGTGCCGCAGTTTGACATAGATATAATTAGATACCCCACTCAAACACAGTACAAACTAACCCTGACCTTTAGCCCCTTAATGCCATGAGCCAGGCAGGGTAAAAACAAGTACCATCTTTTTTACGTCTTATGGTGTGATGAGGCTGGGAATTGAACCACTGACCTGCTCTCCAGGGAGACGCTATATCCACTGGACCATGGAGGCATTCCTTCCTTAATAAATGATATATTTGGGAAAACACTTTCTTAGTTTTTGTTACATTTCACCACTTTCCAAATGGCTTTGTGTGTTCAGACGTCCTTTTTTTGTTATGTTAGTTTATATTGATTTTGAACTCTCGGGCATGGAAAATCCACATATCCATTAATTCAATTTTTAAAAATTGTGGAATAATGACAAGAAATTATTGATCACAAATAACTTGAAACATCTGCTTGTATGATATATCACTACATTCTAATGTATCTCATGCAGTGTTGTTCCTGAGTTTTAAAAAGTTTCAAAAGTTGATAAAAGTTTTAAAAAATGAAAACTTTCGACAAAGATTTTTTCAAGGAATCAAGTTCCAGTGCAGTTCTCAAATCATGTTTTGACTACAGAGCTACATCTGAGAAATAGTTATAAAGTTTAAGAATGAATGTAAAACAAATTTGACAGACAATAATTCCCAAAGTTTTTCAATCCTGGTGAGACTGAAGGACAGGTAATGGACTATGACTTCATTCAGTGTGAGGGGCAAGGATGGCCTAGTCGTCTAAGGTGCCACGATTCGCTGTGCAGAGTTGCATCCCTTCGGCACGTCAGAAACCTATGATTGCGGGTTTGAATCCCGGTTCGCCCCTATTATCTTTCTTGGTTTGTCAGCACCATGCCCGTGCTCATGGGTTTCACTGAAGTGGTAAACGTCTGACACCTGCATCACTTCGGGCTTTCCTCCCACATTAAGCTGACACGTCGCAATAAAACTGGAATACTGTTAAAAGCAGCGTTAAACCCCACTCACTCATTCATTCAGTGTGACAGATAGGAGTATGAACAATCATGAGGCTTTGAACTTTCAATGAACAAGTCGGTGGTATCAATAAGGTTTTATGAAATATCTCTATTAAAATCTTGTTTTCCATATCAGATGGCATGTAATCCTTTCGTAAATGGAACCATGACCCAAGATGGAAAATTGAGCTTCAGATGTTGCAACAATTCTCTTTCTACAGTTGGAATGAACAGGAGATAATGTGACACTTGCGATGAAACATCACCAGACATGATAGATTTACCATTTAAATTGAATTTTCAGTTCTGCTAGGGATTATTTTAATGCAGTGATTAAGACTGCCATGTAGAGTAAGAAATAGCAATCAGCTGTACACACATTTTCGCTCAGATCAACCTATCAAATATACCCAATAATATAACTTCAAAGAATTTTGAAGCAATGATTGAAAGAGACTGTACATGAAACTATTTTTAACCAGGAATAATATCCAGTATTATTTTTCCGTATATATATATCTAAAATCATAAGAACCATAAGCATAGCACTTTGATACAGCCAACTACTATTGCCGGATATTGTTCACAGATGGAACAGTTTGTAATAACAGGATTAAATGGCATACTTCAGTAAGGGTTTGTAGACGGTATTTCTGATGTTTATGCTCATGGGTAGTCTTTGGGAAAAAAAACATCAAAAGACATTGTGTGTGTATTATATGCACCCACCTCTACACGGCTGCATTTTGTAACAAATGTGTGCACTACATTAAAGAAAATTTGGTCGTGACCAAACTAGTATTATATGCCCCTCGACAGCACTCAGGCACATGCATGTCAGCTATTTCCTGCCTAAACTACTGCAGTAAACACTTCACTAAACACTTCACTATGCATTATTTCACATTTCGCAATTAAATATTTCATGCCAGCTTATTCATTATAATTATCTTTTTATACCATTGTAGTCGGTGGTATTAAAATCATATCACAACATCATTTTTATTTTATTTTATTTTTATTTTGCATTTTCCATGTTGGCGGATCTGTAAACCAACAAAATATAATAATCGCCTTATATGAGCACATGCACTCTGCAGCTACAACAAATAGGTTTGAGCAGTAATTAAGTGAGTGAGTGATAAGTGTTTAATGCCACATCAGCATATTAATTAAATGAGTGCCTGTTAATACAATGATGTCCACCACATCGGTATCTTCCCAAAACATTGACTTGAGTAGAGGAGCCTTATTTAGAATGAGGGTGGTTTGTAGTGTGGTTCTGTGTTTGGGAGTGGGTGCAGTGGATGAGTGCGTGTTCTGTGGTTTCGGGTTGTTTGCAGTGGGGGCAGTTGCCTGTGGTGTGTTTTTTAAGTTTTTTTAGGTGGTTATTTAGGTTTGTGTGTCCTGTTTGGAGTTTTGTAATTAATCTGTCAATTTTTTTAGAGGGGTGTAGGAACATTTGGTATATTCTTACACAAATCCCACAACTTGTTTAAAGGTAATGTTTGAATAAGATTTGTGATGTACCGGGAGCAGATTAAAGAAAGGAGGAGTTTTTTTAAGACAATGTTGTTGTTGTCCACTACTGCTCATTGTCTCAACATATTGATAATCCCTCATAGCAGGGGAATGGACCAGTCCATTCATTCATTAGGTGTGACCAGCATGACCCAATTAATTAGTGAGCTAATTTTAACTGCTTTTTGGGAGGTCTGCATTTTGGAGGTCTACGTTATGGGAGGGATCGAACCACCACATCATATCAAACTGCTGAAACAAGGAGAATTTCCAAACATTTGTCACCCTACTTGTGTTAACTGCTGGTCATAACCTCCAACAATTAACACCTCATTATAAGAGGTATCCAATATACATATAACTTCAGAACGCTGTTGACTGTCAATCTTGGCATCGCATGCACACTCATGGCTTGGGAGGAGCATTCTATCTTTTTGTTCATATTAATATTCTATCCCACTCAGGGATTCTCAGGAACACTCAGTTAACACTGTTTTGGAACAGTCTTGTTAGAATATGTGAGAATGCCAAACTGCCTTGTTCATACCATGAACAATGTGAAGTTCCCAGTCATGTGATCAGTTGTCCACCAAATGAAAAAAACTGTATATTGTGTGAAATTGATGCTAAAAAATATTTTCTTGAAAATAAAAGTAACAAAAATCATTTCCATAATCATAAGAAATCTCTGCTGAAGCAATGTCCTTTGTACGATTCTGACTATATCATGAGCATGTGTTCATGAATCACTATCAAATAGTGATGATACCAGGTGTATCAAAATAAAAGGTGCTCAAATCCCAGAAATCCAAGTCAGGCTCAGAAAAGTATTCCTAAAAGTTTCAACACACTGACAACACTTTTTTCAAAGCTTGAGAGTGAACATGTTTGTGCAAAGGTTACATTCATATACAAATTGTTTCAAACTGTTCCCCAAGAACACCCACATTTAACTGAACATGTTTAACCTATCAAATGAGGTGTGGAAGCATAAACACACAACATTTGGATTCCAAACTGAAAAGCAGACATAAAAACAATCCATCCTACACTTGACAGTTGATAAATTTGAAATTCATTAATGAAAACACTTGACTTTTCCATTACAGCAATATTCCAACTGAAATCACAATACAGTGATATTTTTTGATTTAACACTATCACAAAGCTCTTTCATGTGTTGATGTGAAAACAGGTAAAAAGAGTCATGGGTCCATTTTGTAATTTTGTCAAAGTAGAGCTATGGGCTCTCTAGATCAACTGGATAATATCCGAAACAAGAGCAATCTACACATAATCTTCAAAGCACCATCAGCTCAGAGGGTTTGTTGGCTCATGTGGGCTCATGGAGAACGAGTCACAAACGTCCTTACAACAAAAGCGTCTACGATATGACCACAACTGAGTGGCCATCAAGATTGAGGCTTTGAACCGAATTCCAACTGTAAACATGATCCCTATCTTGCACTCAGGGTAACAGATGTGTTGTTTCAGGGGAAATGATTTGAAAAGCTTTTAAGAATTTAATTAATATTTTACAATTTTGAAAAGATAGCTATTTGAATTTAATTTATTTTGTTCTATAGTTTTATCCCTCTACTAACCCTGAGGAGTAGATATACTTGTAAAGTATGTGATTCTCACAGTCCCTTCTGCTCAGCCCTTTCTCCAATGCAAAAGTCCTAAATGAAGCAAGTCTAGATTTTATCAGGTTCCTTCCTCACTGGGCCTCCTTTTCAATTTAAATGGAGTCAATTTAAAATTATATATTTTCAGAGACCAAGAGTTAGTCTAGATATGCCCAGACCAGTTATATTTCTTGCTTGATACATCTTCTGTTTAATATGTGAAGAGACGAGACACAAATTGTCAGTGTTGAAATGAGGTTAATTTCCACGAATTGAAATAAACTGTGCCACAAATAGAAAGAGACGTTTCTTACTTCTTTATATATACAGAAATATCCCTTTGAATTGTTGAGTCATAAACGTTACAAAAGCAAATTTTCAATCCATCAACAGTCTATTTTTTTTACATTTTCAAAAGTGACAGCAGGAAATCTAATAACTTTACAAACCTTTACATCAGTTCAATGAAATTAATTTCTCTGTTTGAACATTATTTTAAGAGACTTCAGGGATGCCTTCAATCGGTGTGTGATATCCCAAGAATTAAGGAAATTAAAGTATGTCATGTCATCCACACTGCAGACTTAATGACACAAATAACCGTACCTGAAACAGAACCTGTACAGAACAATATGACCATAACTTGACACTAATCTGCCGTTTCTTTGTAAAGTAATTCAATAGTGCAAGATTTCTAAAACATTTAACTAAAACGTCTATATTTAAATACTTCTGCTATTCCTTACAGACAAAAGATGTTAGAGATTCAGTAACATTGAAAAATAATAATTGCTGTTATGAAATAACATGTCCTTGAAGATTCATTTACATACAAAATTTAGGATAAAAAGGTCATCATATAATCCAGCTCTTTGATGCAGAAATTACTTTCAATTGACATAAGACCAAACTCATCCCTACCAATGTCTCCATCTCTGCACCGTCAACCCCCCCCCCCCCCCCGTGCCCCCCCACTAGTAAAAGATACCACTACGGATTGACATATGTTTCCCATGAAAGATACTCAGGTATGTTGAACAAATGTAGGGTCAGTTCCAGAAATGTGTGCATGTTTCTTGTTTAATGTGGCAGTCACAATATTCCAGAAATTTCAGGGACTGATATTATGAGCAACGCTCCATGCAGTAGGGTTATAATGTGCTTTTGTATTGATATCAGTGAACAAGTTTGGTTTTACAATGCTTAAAATGAGGATAGGACATGAAGAATGGTCTTCAATAATAGATCCAGAGGGAGTGGGTTGGCTGGGGCACAGTGGTAACCCCCTTTTCAGACATTTTACATGTCAGATTTGTCTGTTGTTTAATGCCGCACCCGACTATGCTCCAGCTATATGATGGCAGCCTGTAAATAATCAAGTCGGGGCCAGACAAACCAGTGATTGACATGAGCATGATCTATGAAATTGGGATATGATGACATGCAACCAACCAAGTCAACAAGCCTGGACTAGTCCCTTCTTCAGGACCCACCATTTGATATTCTGGGGTGGGGCTGGGATTGTGTTTTTTAGACCAGGTATTTTTTCAGCTGCTGCTGCAAAACCAGATATTTTTTTAATTAAAACTATGAGCCAAAACATTTTTATCTAAAAACCACATTGCAAAAATGTGATTTATGTGGCAGACAATTTCATCTTTTTCCAACAATATGAAGCACAAAATATTTTTTCATGAATTTTCTGGGACAATTAATTCTTTTCTAAATATTAAAGCACCATGGCAAGAAACTGTTTTCACCACTTGGCAACGGTGGATCTTTCTGTGGACCAGGAGCATCTACAACTGGATGAGGCAGTACCTTAACTTCTGTGACCTTCTGCTCTCCAGGCAGACACTCTTTCCACTAGACCACGAGGCAGTGAACTTTGATGAAGTTAAAAAAAAAAAATAATGTAAAAAAGCAAAAGTTTCAAGGATCTGAACTCCAATATGGTTTTCAATTCAAGTTTTAGTTTCAGAGCTAGTTCTGAGAAAAAGTTCCAAAGTTTAAAAACGTCCGTCAAACAGTTTGACATGCGATAACTCAGAAGGTTCTTCAATCCTGGTTAGGTAGAATGACCATGATGTCATCTTCACTCTTTCTGACAGAGATACACGACAGCCTGCCCTAAGGCTTTGACATTTTAATTACTCTTCATAAAACCCAACCTAAACTTTCAGTGAAAAGACAGTCTTTCCTAATAGGCTTCCTTCCACAGATCATTGAAAACATTTCAAAAACATTTCACAATGACCTGTACCACACCATTCCATTCAGGTGGAACTTCTCAAGCCTAGAACTAAAGATCTGATAGTGCAAAAACATAGTCCTTTGCAAAAACAGTAATTTTGGGCAACTCTCTGGTGTTTGGTGTCATTTATGTTGAGGACTCAATCAGTGACAGGTCAAGAATTAATGAGAATGGTTTATAAGAGAAAAAACTCACTTAGAATTCAGTGAACAGGAAGCCATTTTCACCCAACATTTTCTGTTTACGTTAATTCTTGGACTAATAAATCATTTTAGGACAGGGAAACCCCAAGGACAACATCACTCGCGCTACCCAAGCCGAAAATGAATACCGGGTAATCAAGGGACATTAATGATTAGGTGTGTAAATCTTTGTAAAAAGAAGTTTAACCACAAAATATGTGTAAAAAAAACCACACTTAAAATCTGAAATGTTTCTACAAGATCCATGCAGGGAAGTGACAGAAAAGTTGTCTTGCTTTCTCACATACAAATTAAGTTTGGCAAATATCTCGCATTCTTCAAACGGAAGCGTTTGCATGTAAGTGGGTATTTGCAAGGAAACTGTTCCACCATTCCCATTCCATGCCTAGACTAGGAATCAATCCCCTTAGATACGATACTCTTTGATCCAGACTTCAAGGTTTTTTCAGCCAAATTTGGGATTAAATTCAATCACACAGGTTGTCAAGGCAGTTTCCAATACCAGGCCTGACTTCCATTCTATGTGCTTTTGACTGTGGTGTCATATCATTTCAAAGCAAACTTCCTTTTTTTACTCCCCAGAGGGGGTTTTAAGAAATTAAATTTGCAGTGAATGACTTAGATTAAAACTTCAATGTCGCTGAACAGTTCTGTTGCTATGCATTTCCAAATTGCATTTAAAATGAATTTGTGATGTAGAAATGCTGCCATTTGCAAGGAAACGCCACATAAAATGATTTCAAAATATTGGCATAAAAAGTCAGAGAAAAATTGAGACTTAAAGCATAGTTAATAACTTTGGCTTGTCAAGTCTTTATGAGACATTTTAATAGGAACTGAAAAAAGATAGTTGTGACAATTCTGAAGAAATACGGGGCCAAGGGAAATCTGTATTTATGGAATGTTACATACAATTATTTTTTATAAATTTTTTTCTTAAAGATATTTTTCTTACAAACTCATTAATAATCGACATGTTCTTATTGGCTGTCAAAATGTCACCTGGGATGACAAGTATAAATTTGATTAATGAAAATAACTTTGATGATCATAGGTAAATCTGAAGTATATGAATTTATGAAGAAAGCATGAAGTGCCAAAACAGCCATAAGGGACGTAAAAGTTCAGAACTTTTTCATTCCTTAACAAAAGGAAACAAAATAAATCTCTCTGAAAAGTTAAAAATTTGATCTAAAGTTACCAAAGTAATTTGAAAAAAAATAGATATCAGTTACAATGATTGCAAAATGTGTTTCTTTTGAAAATTGCATCCTTATCAGTTCCAAATAAAATAGATTTTTACACACAGTATTGGTAATTAAATATCTTAAAATTTTGAAAGAATATCAATCTTCACATGGCTGTCACATCAAAGTGATGAGAAGTCTCAGAGAATCAAAGATGTTTTAATTAGCATATGCACTATTCCTGTGATATAAACAGACATGCCTGGAAAAATTCTAGGCCCCTCCCTTCTACATTTCCATATATTCAAAACTTCCAAGTATCTTTGGGAAATACCTACAAAAAAATGAAATTAATTTGATTTTGATAAATGTGGAAGACATCACCGATACCTGCTGAAAAGGTAGCACAAAATCACTGAATGTTTCTCGAAATGTGTACAGAGTCTGATGTTGCAAAGAAGCAGATGAAGAAGCAAAAATCATAATTAATGCCATGGAAAGTGACAAAACATGTCATTAGATAATCGAATTTGGTTTCTGTATTTCGATTGGAGTATTGGAGACTATTGTAAGCCTATGTTAAAGTATGGGAGTTACGATCATCGTAGTTCTAAGATCGCTTTGGGCAAATGGGCCCAGAGTATTAATACAGGATACGATTTTATATGAAAAATATATAGTAAGTGGTGCTTTTTTTCCTTGTGTACATCATCATCTCAAAAATTTGTCAAATGCCTTAATTCGCAATTTTTGTCAAGTTCGTAAAATGATACTCTGCCATGTTTTCCTAGCTGTCATTTTTGGTTTCTACTATCTTTATTACGTTCACAACAGAACAACACTCCAAGCCCTGCCCATAATAAACAAGATGATTTTTTGTAAAAACATTTTGTAGTGTGCACACTGCAAAGCAACAATGCCATGTTTTCCAATCCTCTTTTCATTGAGATTATAACTATCAGCCTCAAATCTAACGGGCCATTTTCATTGCCTTAAGAGCCCGTTTTGTTTTGTGGTCTAGAGGAGTGTTTGCCTGGAGCGCAGGTCTTGGAACACCTCCCCACTACATCATACCAAAAGATGCTAAAAGATGGCACTTGTTGTCACCCTGCCTGGCACTCGGCATATAAAACAAGGATTGGCCGGCTTGGATTCAATATGCTGTCTGAGTGAGGTATCCATGTTAAACTGTAACATGGTACCTCTGTGTCCTAGCACTGTGAGTAAGTTTGGACTGGTTCAGACAGACAGACAGACAGACAGACAGACAAACAGACTTGCATGGCAGGTGGGTGGCAGACGGATGGACAGACAGACATTATATAAGGGCAATAATCTTGAATGTGACATTAAACTTCACTCCACCTCACCTCCTTTGTCTTACTCTATAAAAAGCCCTGAAAGTGATGGCGCCCATATGACACGGTGATCGAAGTCATCTGGCATAAGGACATCAACAAGCCCAGAAACAGGAAGACGGACGCTACATTCATCATGTCCTCCACTGTCCTCGTTTATTACAGGTACTTGTGAACGCCCGACTGACGCCAGTGCACTGGAACCTTATCTGCTGGGTAGTACTTTGTTTCACACAATTCTTTGGATGAAGAAACAACAGATTTTTTTTTCTCAGTGCAAGCTGGCATTATATATATTGGCATCTCAAAGCACCACATCATGATAACCGAGCTACCATAACGGGTTTTTTAAATAACCTTAATTCACCAGCCGTAATATATTCATGGCAACTATTTATCAAATAGATTTCAGGCAATATCAGTTTTGTTCTTTCTTGTATATTTCTTAGAGTATGAAATTGGAAACAAACACGGAAGAGATTGAAAGAAATGAGTAGCAAAACCTGTGAAATA
The DNA here is from genome assembly GCF_022045235.1 of Haliotis cracherodii. Lineage (NCBI taxonomy): Eukaryota > Metazoa > Mollusca > Gastropoda > Lepetellida > Haliotidae > Haliotis > Haliotis cracherodii. Next base: position 55,541,265 of record NW_027266264.1, on the reverse strand, counting down.
TTGACAACAAGAGTGAGTTTGGTTTTACATTCAGCAATATTTTAGCAACATCACCCAAGAAGTAGACTTCACTCAGACATTTATCTAGAACTCCAAACTAAGTGCTCTTGGCAAGCAAATTGGGACACAATCATGACATTGTTCAAAATTTGATTGTCTTAATGTTCTTATTCTCCAAAATTCTAAGAAATTGGGAAATTTACATAATCTTATATCACTTGCCCAGATTTGGGTCCGAATATCTGAGAAGTCTCGATTAATTCCTGTCCATGTACTCAGAAACCTATATCTTGTTGACGAGTCAATGCTTTCGCCAAGAGAGTACTCCACCACCCAAAGTCATTTATAATCCTATGTCAGCATAAACTGTAAAAGAGCTCTGGATGATGGTCATCTTGTAACGAATTGACTACAATACTGATGGTTTGCAAGAAAGAAGTAATGTGCTTCTTTAGACAGTGTATAGGACAAGTGGGATCCATTAACAGACAGTGATACATACAACCCTTCTACCATGTCTCCTTGTGTCAAAACCCGAGCCTCAATTCCAATATGTAACAGTAGAAAAGTAGACATGATGGTGGAAGTAAATGTCTTATTAACTTTAAATCTACCTCCTGGGAAAGCTGACCTATACGCCGGTAAAGTAACAAGCAGCATCAACTGGTATCCATCTCCTTGGAAGTTACATCAGGTCTCAACTTTGCCATTACAACAGTTGACATGCTTAGACTGAGCCTGATGAAAACATCGATACCAAAAACCTCTGAGTAAATAACAGAAAACAAATATCAATAGGAAAATAGTTGAGGCATTTTGCCCAGTTGCTATAAGAAGATTACAGGGTTTGAAAATCCAATACTATGACTTTAAAAAAAAATTGTTTGACAAACTTCACTGTTAACAAAGAATTCTTTTTTAACAGTGTTGGGAATAATACAGATACAATCTAGCAGTGTTGGGAATAACACACATACTCTCTAGCAATGTTGGGAATATTACAGATACTCTATAGTAGTGTTGGGAATAATACACATACTCTCTAGCAGTGTTGGGAAAAATACAGATACTTTCTAGCACTGTTGGGAATAATACAGATACACTATAGTAGTGTTGGGAATAATGCAGATACTCTCTAGCAGTGTTGGGAATAATACAGATGCACTCTAGTAGTGTTGGGAATAATACAGATACTCTCTAGCAGCGTTGGGAATAATACAGATACACTCTAGCAGTGTTGGGAATAAAACATACTCTCTAGTAGTGTTAGGAATAATACAGATATTCTCTAGCAGCGTTGGGAATAATACAGATACACTCTAGCAGTGTTGGGAATAATACAGATACTCTCTAGTAGTGTTAGGAATAATACAGATATTCTCTAGCAGCGTTGGGAATAATACAGATACACTCTAGTAGTGTTGGGAATAATACAGATACACTCTAGTAGTGTTGGGAATAATACAGATATTCTCTAGCAGCGTTGGGAATAATACAGATACACTCTAGCAGTGTTGGGAATAAAACATACTCTCTAGTAGTGTTAGGAATAATACAGATACACTGTAGCAGTTTTGGGAATAATACAGATACTCTCTAGCAGTGTTGGGAATAAAACAGATACTCTCTAGTTGTGTTAGGAATAATACAGATACTCTCTAGCAGTGTTGGGAATAATACAGATACTCTCTAGTAGTGTTGGGAATAATACAGACACTCTCTAGCAGTGAAGGGAATGATCAAATACTCTCTAGCAGTGTTGGGAACAATACAGATACACTCTAGTAGTGTTAGGAATAATACAGATACTCTCTAGCAGTGTTGGGAATAATACAGATCTATACACTCCATCAGAGTTGGGAATAATACAGATACACTCTAGCAGTGTTGGGAATAATATACATACTCTATAGCAGTGTTGGGAATAATACAGATCTATACCCTCCAGCAGAGTTGGGAATGAGTTGGGAACACCAAGGAGGCGGTTTATGGAAGTATGGGTCATGATACTATACGATCTCTTATTCGAATTGCGGCGTCTCCATGCCTCTAGTAGTTAAAGATTACCCCTAATTTCAGAGAGACAATGTCTCAATTGACACCAGTCACTAATTACAGAGGGCACCATCGTCTACATCGCTGCAATTGCTGCAGAGTAGCATCCCTTATATATGCCAGAAACCAGTTATTGTGGATTAAGCCCCTGATTATGTTTCTCGGCTTGTCAGCCATTAAATAGCCATTTAATGAAACTTGGAAACTATTGTTATCATCACAATGGCTAAATATTATTATCATCACAATATTTCGTCATTGTGATGTCAGCTTGTGGCTTCCCCGATTGTTAGTCTTTCTTCCCATATAAAGCTGATGCTTACCCATTAATTACAATGACTAGATCCAGACTGAACTCCAGACTATTGAAAATAGTCCTTTAAGCTGTCCAGTATTCCGTCAGTATTGGAATCCTATGAGGTGATGGGTTAGATTACTGTATTCACTGTAATAAGAGACATTGGCGCTTTGAGAATTGACAAAGGGAGTGCTTATTAAACCCTTACACAAGTTAAATTTGTTTGCAGAGATCGAACAGTAGTGAGCAAACTTATTAAAATGTTGATGAAATTAAAGAAATTTTAAAATAGTTAATAGATAATTATCTTCCCTTTTTAACTGTTTAGTGTAAATATACACAAGAAAATAAAGATTGTCATGTAACTTTTCAGTCTGAGTAGGGAGCGCTTATAAAGTTTACTTACAGATTGGTCTAGTAGTTGGTCAGGTGGCGCTTATTAAAGCAGGGCACTTAATATTGCGAATACGGTAAATCCCAGCCTTTGCCTTGTTGCAGGATCTAAATAAGTATGGCCAAGCCAATAATGGGTCCTCAAACCTCAATGGGTGGATCGTTGCTCATGCTATCAACCACTGGTCTGATTTGCCCATACTCAGTTATTTACATGCTGTCATGAGATAGCTTAAATATTGCTGACTATGAAATAAAACAACAATCACTTAAAAACATATAAGGGGCAGTCAGGCAGCCTAGTGGTTGAAGACCCGGGTTCGATTCCCCACATGGGTACAATGTGTGAAGCCCATTTCTGGTGTTCCCTGCCATAATATTGCTGGAATATTGCTAAAAGTAGTGTAAAAACATACTCACTCACTCACTCAAAACATAAATTTACAGTCACACAGTGAATGATTTGAATGAAACCTGTGAGGAATGTCAATTAGCACAAGCCTCTGCACACTTTAAGGGAAAAATCAGCTACAGTTCATATTCATGATGGAGTAAGGTTTATATGTTGTTTGATAAGGCAACATGTCACCGTTCATTAAGTCTACAATGCTTAAGATATTCCTCTACATCTACTCGTGTCATGCACCTGCTCTCAACGCTCTGATCCCCCCAGCAATTTAGTCAGCTGGAGAACACTAAGTAAAGTCTGCACCAAAATAAGCACCATTCATGTGTCCTTTCAAGTGTGCTCAAGAACAAATGTTTTATTTGATAACCATGTGTGGGAATGTTGTCAGGAATACAGTTTCAAGGAACTTTCACCGAAACTATTTTCAAATGCCACAAAGCCAGACTCGAAACGCTGTGTAAAGTCTCTTGGTAATGACAACTTACAAATATCTTCAATACTTGACCAGAGAAATGTCTGCCGTGTAATTAAAAGTAATGAACAGTCTTCAAAAGTCTGAGAAAAATCCCACTTGTAGCCAATAGCTGATACTCAAACAAGCTGAGAACATTGGACAGCCGCATAATCTAGCACCCTTCAATGTTTTCTTAGGCCACTAAGCCAAATTGAAGCATTTACTTGCAATTGATCTTGACTTGGGCCCCAGAATGTAAGTCATGGGACTCCAAATGCTACTTAAGAGGGAGCCGTTCCTGGTGGTGTAACATCGTTCACCATTTACCTCAGATATTGGAGACGACTGCACAACCCTCTCCTCTGTACAAAAAAAATCCAAAAAAGCCTCAAACTCATCATTCAACAAAGAAAGTGGATATAAAATTATTTGAATGCAATTCTAGATATTTACAAAATAAGCTTATGATTTATGGCATTTGATTACTATCATTGACCTGAAGATGGCTGAAGACGGGATTTCTGGTTTCTGTGATTTGAGGTCTCCGATGTCGAGATTGCACTGTCGTGGTTTTGAACAACCAATGTTATACCTACACCCACAGACAGGGTCAGGCTGATTTGTGAGACAATTAATCACGGGCTGACTTTGTTCCAACCTGACATCGTAAACCAAACAGCACTCCTTTTCAAACCCCCAGGCCAATATTTGTGGATCGAAATTAAAAGGCTACTCCCCTAGATCATCTCAGGTCAGACCTTGAGTCAATAGATCAACATAAACATACCAAAGTGATTGAAATTTTCAATTTTAGAAAATGACAGATCAATGTCATTAGGTTAGAGCCAAGACAATTTATGAATTGTTAGTTTTAATCTTTTACCATTTCATTATCCTGTGTTGTCATTAGGAATTATTACACATACACTCTGGTCATTTATAGTAGGGGAACAGAATTTTTTTATCCATGAAAAGATGATTCTCTTTTAACATATGTTATTTCTTGTCCATCACATATGAGTGCTTTCTTATTTTTTTAAAATACCTTCTTAATGGCAATGAAGTAATTTGTTGTGTGAATATCATTGATATTTCTAAAGTAAAATTCCATTTTTTCAGGTGCAAAATTGTCACTCGCCACCTTTTTTCAGAAATCATATACAAAAGTACGTTCACTTCTCAATATGTCTGATGGTGACAAAATATTTATCTGGATGTGTACTTCAACAGGTGTCATGTCTGAAAGTGATAAAAAAATTATATTTTAGTGTCCACCTACCACTGTTTTTTTTAAAGTGATATGGGATCTCTATGGTAAAAAACACCTACAAAGATCCAGATGGCACTTTACACCTACAGCTGTTGTCATGCGTGATGGTGATATACTATAAGCAATACTGTCCATGCTATCAATGACTTCTTTGTCTGGTTCATTCTCCATTATGTCCAGGTCATGGTGTATCTAGAATATTGCTGAATGCCATATAAAGCAACATTCAATCCCTCCATCAGTTTTAGTTTCATCTCATTTAGTAACAAGGAAGAACAAGGATGGAGGGTGAATCATCAGTTGTAGCAGGATCACTCGGGGTACATGTGTTTTTAAGCGTTCTGTTATGTTTTAGCCTAACGAGGGATACATATAAACCCCATGTGAGTGAGTGAGTAATTTGGTTTTATGCCGCTTTTAGCAATATTCCAGCAATATCACGGCAGGGGACACCACAAATGGGCTTCACACATTGTACCCATTTTGGGATTCGAACCCAGGTCTTCGGCGTGACGTGCGAACGCTTTAACCACTAGGCTACCAGACTGCCCCTAAAACGCATATACCCCCCATCCTGCTAAAACAAATTTATCTAACCGATATGTTTTAATTTGACATTGTAACAGAATTAAAACAAATTCAAAATTGATAGAAAATTGCTGTTTGGTTGAGCGGAGGTTGGATTGTGATGTCACATGATTTTCACTGATTCGGAAAGAGCGTGCTGCTTTTCGCTTGGAAGAGGGGTATAAGGGATTTATTCTGCCTCTCAAAAATCCATGTGCAGCCTGACTTGCTTATTGCGGGGTATAACAGATTTATTTACCCGCTGAGAAATATATTTCCCTTCAATGTGGGATACATAGTATTTTAACAAGATCCCGTGGACCAATTTGATCTCATCATTCTGACATGGAAGTATAAATCTTTTTATCGTAGTGGCTCAGTTGGCATTTCCCTACTAGCCAACACTTGAACTGGGAGAAGCGCATATCAAGTTTTTTACCTCAATGTATTTTTTGCAAAATTCATCAAATTCCATCTTGGGTATTGAAGACAACTCCCTTGACACTGAAAATGAGGTATCATATAGGATTATATGGGATTAAAGAAGATTATAAAGGATCATATAGGATTATATCTGCCTCCCTTGTGAGGGCTTGGGACTTGCTGCATTGATCCATTTGGAAGAATGAAACCATTATTCCCCCAACTCACAATTATTGTAGTAATTATCCCTCAATTGAATATTGTAATCATGACTACTGGAAATAACATATCTACTTTTAACATCAATATTTATTTATGAATCACATCACAGTTGACTAAAACATTAAAAGAGGCAATGTAGGCTGTCAATAACGATTTGTAACAAAAATAAAAATTGCAAAAAATCAATGTTTACATTGACTGTGCTGTAGTCTTGAATGCTTTTTTATCATCTTCTGAAAACATGTGTTGTGAGAAGTGAATATTGCTCGAAATATATTTGCACTTTAGTAGAAATTCACTATACCGTATTTGACATATTAAGCACCCAGGGCTTGTTCACTTGCAAATATATTAGCAAATATTGCCCTGGGCGTCGAATATGGTAATTCAAACTGGAGGTGTTAAGGGTAGTTACATGATCCTCCTATACAACACACAAAAAAGCAGTTTCCTGAAATGAAAAAAATGCTGTACATTAGCAGACAAAAATTTTGTTTTTTGCAACAATCAGTTAGGGATTAAAGATAAAAAAAAGTAAAAGAAATGAATGGAAATCATTCGGGAAACAATTTGCACTTGTTAGCCAATAATTAGTCAATTAATTAATTATTTACTTATAAAACATGTCATCAAATGAATTAGTAATATGTTTAATACACAATTGCTAATACAATATCCACTCACTCTAGGTGGCAGGCCCTTGTTTGATAAAGTGCAGTGGAAAGATTTTAACTTTGGGAATCTGAAAAAAGTCACTAAATTAGGACATGATTATTAGCTACATGTTTTTCGGTGATGTCTTAGACGACTATGAAACAACAGTGGTGCATATTGCTGTGGCCCTTTGAGGTTCAAAACAACAAAACTGCCTCCAGCTTAACTATAAAATCTGAAGACTCCAACACAAGTATCAGCCCTCTGTTGGATACAATGGTGCTGCACCATAAAACTCATCGCCACTTGCTCATGGTTATAGATTACATTGCTTTGTTGTGGCTGTTGAAAATGGAACCATGACATGTTCAATTTCATCTTCAAGCGATAATCACCAGTTGCTCCTCTTCTTGGGCAAATCATGGCAGTTTTCAATGCAAATGTCCTTTATTTATATCCATGCTCACTGATAATTACCCAACTCTGTAACTCCATGTCAAGTGCAAACGCATAATATCACTTTGGATTTGAAAAAAAATAAAACACTAGTGCACTCATTGTATTAAATCTTAAAAGCAAATTTGGTCTTTGTAGCCCAATATCAATTGAAATGGATTCGATATTGTATAACTTTTGAATAAAATAATTTACAATTAAGTTGATTTGCAGCATTAATGGATATACTACTCAATTCTGGCCCAACCATGAAATCTTTAAGTCTCTGTGACATGGGGACTAAATTCATACAGCATGCTTGCAAGAGAATCAGATACTACTGGCACAGCATAGTTAATTTGCTATTACATAAAGAAGAGCTTTTTCAGTATTAGTGTATTTAGGAGAGAATGAGCGAGATAGGTTTCACAGGATTTCAGTTACATCAAGGTGTATCAACCTGACAACATATCAAAACACACAACAGGCAACAACAGTGCACAACAGATAACAACAGCCCACAACAGGCTACAACCCCACAACACAACAGCCCAACAACACACCAGCCCACAACACACAACTGCCCCACAACAGACAACTGCCCCACAACAGACAACAGCCCCACAATACACAACTGCCCCACAACACACCAGCCCCACAACAGACAACTGCCCCTAAACACACAACTGACCCACAACAGACAACTGCCCAACAACACACAACTGACCCACAACAGACAACTGCCCCACAACACACAACTGCCCCACAACAGACAACTGCCCAACAACAGACAACGGCCCCACAATACACAACTGCCCCACAACAGACAACTGCCCCACAACACACAACTGACCCACAACAGACAACTGCCCCACAACACACAACTGCCCCACAACAGACAACTGCCCAACAACAGACAACGTCCCCACAATACACAACTGCCCCACAACACACCAGCCCCACAACACACAACTGACCCACAACAGACAACTGCCCAACAACACACAACTGACCCACAACAGACAACTGACCCACAACACACAACTGCCCCACAACACACAACTGCCCCACAACAGACAACTGCCCAACAACAGACAACTGCCCCACAATACACAACTGCCCCACAACAGACAACTGCCCCACAACACACAACTGCCCCACAACTGCCCCACAATACACAACTGCCCCACAACAGACAACTGCCCCACAACAGACAACTGCCCCACAACAGACAACTGCCCCACAACAGACAACAGCCCCAGAACACACAACTGCCCCACAACAGACAACTGCCCCACAACAGACAACAGCCCCACAACACACAACTGCCCCACAACACACCAGTCCACAACACACAACACACCAGTCCACAACACACAACACAACAGTCCACAACACACAACTGCCCCACAACACAAAACAGCCCCACAACACACCAGTCCACAACACACAACACAACAGTCCACAACACACAACTGCCCCACAACACACAACACAACAGCCCCACAACACACCAGTCCACAATACACAACACACCAGTCCACAATACACAACACACCAGTCCACAACACACAACACACCAGTCCACAATACACAACACACCAGTCCATAACACACAACAGCCCCACAATACACAACAGCCCAACAACACACACCAGTCCACAACACACAACACAACAGCCCCACAACACACCAGTCCACAATACACAACACACCAGTCCACAATACACAACACACCAGTCCACAACACACAACACACCAGTCCACAATACACAACACACCAGTCCATAACACACAACAGCCCCACAATACACAACAGCCCAACAACACACACCAGTCCACAACACACAACACAACAGCCCCACAACACAAAACAGCCCCACAATACACAACAGCCCAACAACACACAACACAACAGCCCCACAACACACAATGGCCCCACAATTCAACACAACAGCCCAACAACACACAGCAGTCCACAACACACAACACACCAGTCCACAACACACAACACAACAGCCCCACAACACACACCAGTCCACAACACACACCAGTCCACAACACACACCAGTCCACAACACACCAGTCCACAACACACAGCACACAAGTCCACAATACACAACACACCAGTCTACAACACACAACACACCAGTCCACAATACACAACACACCAGTCCACAACACACACCAGTCCACAGCACACAACACACCAGTCCACAACACATCAGTCCACAACACACACCAGTCCACAACACACACCAGTCCACAACACACAACACACCAGTCCACAACACACCAGTCCACAACACACACCAGTCCACAACACACACCAGTCCACAACACACCAGTCCACAACACACAGCACACAAGTCCACAATACACAACACACCAGTCTACAACACACAACACACCAGTCCACAACACACAACACACCAGTCCACAACACACACCAGTCCACAACACACACCAGTCCACAACACACAACACACACCAGTCCACAACACACCAGTCCACAACACACACCAGTCCACAACACACACCAGTCCACAACACACCAGTCCACAACACACAACACACCAGTCCACAACACACAACAGCCCCACAATACAAAACAGCCCAACAACACACACCAGTCCACAACACACAACTGCCCCACAACACACAACTGCCCCACAATTCAACACAACTGTCCCACAACACACCAGTCCACACAACACACAACTGTCCCACAACACACCAGTCCACACAACACACAACTGCCCCACAACACAGCAGTCCACACAACACACAACTGCCCCACAACACAACAGAAAACAGACAGCAGCCCACAACAAACCCACAACACACAAAAGCCAGGCCTGTCAACCCTCTTGCATTTTGCTGTAGACACCCGCAATTTGATGAAATCTCCCATGTTTCCTGCAAAAACAGCATTTTTCATTAATTTAAAAAATTGCCACAGAAAAAACAAGGGCAACAGTGAGCATGGCTCACTAATACTCCCGACCCGCCTAGTGTGTCAAGCAGTCCATCACGCTCAACTTGCACTGTGTGAGTTGCCTGATCAAAGTCACTCTGTTTCATTAGAAAATGGATAGGGTTAGAGTTTGAAAAATTCATAAAAAAATGGAAAATTAAAAAAAACAATTTTTTTCTTTTGACTCTACCCCTCCATATGACACAGATTATATGTACTATGTTTGAGATGAATCCACTGAAAAGTTTAAGAGAAATCACGTGGACAAAGTTTTCAGGCGGACGGATGGAACCTTGGTATAACTATATACCCCCGACTTTTTGGGGGGTATAAAAATATATTTAATGAAATTAGGGGCGATCATGTTGTGTCAGGATAAATGCACTTGATATTTTTTAGCATATTCTGTAAACAAAATAGTGCCAAATACTCAGAAAACCTGCGTCATGACGAATCCTGACAATTGGTCAGATTGAACACATCGTAAACTGGTTAAGCTACCAATCGTTCGTTTTCAGTATCTGTTTGTATTTATCTGAGATGACTTTAGAACAAAAGTGATATGGGTAGATCATGCTAGGTGTATTCTTGGAGAAGGAAAGTGCAAACAGTAATTAAGCTAACTGTGCACACTATTATTATCTATCGTCATATATTATTTTGTTTTCTTAATAAAATAAATAAAAATAAAAGTTGTAAATTACCTTCTTACCTCACTACAGTCAAGTCCCTTTAATCCGACATTGTTGGTTGCATATGATTATGTCGGATTAACGAGTATGTCTGATAAACGAAATTAAGTAGTATCAACGTTTGTGATCGAAAATCGGACAACTACATGAAAGATAACGATACAAACATGTAATAAAAAAATATAAATGAAATATTCATATTGTTATGTTACATTGTTAACGGAATATGTTTTCTAATCATGCAACTTCTTAAGCTCAACACAAAACAACTGTTACGGACTGTATGACTTATTCGAAATACTTTTAATTGCATAGTCTGGAATGGAAGTCACAAGTTTGAAACTGGTACCACAAAGCTAAGAAAGCTGCTTTCTAAGTGGCTAACGTTAAGTTATTTCATTGGTCGCTCATAGTTTGCGAAAGGTTGTTCTGACGTGACCACCTGTAATGGGATGTCCTCGGTGATAGCGAGAACTTGTATCTAATTTTAATGATATTGAGGTAATCTAAGCACGTGATTAATCCAGTTTTCTTTATTTAAAGCATTAATTGTTTATTGTTAAGCAAGTTTATCTCTGCAGCCGTTGTTATATGCAGCTACCAGCCGACACGTCTTGCATCATAACAAGGGCTGTGTACTCGTGGGCAGATCACTGTGTCAGATTACGAGACTGATTAATGAGTGATTTCGGTAATTCGTTGCAAATTAGCTGTGTCGGAGTCGGAGTGCGAGACTGTCGGATTAACGGGTCTAAATAGCACTGATTTCATCGGTTCCCATCATTTGTGTCAGAGAGAGCTGATTGTCGGATTAACAAGTGTCGGATTAACGAGACTTGACTGTAGTTTAAAAATCTCCCCCTTTGGAAATCCCCTCCCCCATTTTAAAGTCAAATCTGCCGCATTGTCATGATTGGGGGCTGACAGGTCCAAACAGCCCACAACACACAACACACAACACACACACTTTATTCATAACATGCTCTTGTTCACCGAGTTTCACAACACAGACATCTATCATTGCAACTATCACCCGCGACACTTCTACAAGAAGTGTTAATGCAATTTCATAGGAATTAGAGGCCATGATAATATAAGTACATTTAACCACACATAAATTCCATAGGCTAGACCTGGACTACCTCGATCCCATGACACAGTTTATTGAGGGTCTCTATTGTCCTGGCAATGAAAGAAGACATCCTTACCCCCGCAATCCTATGAAAATCAAATAAAATATTTGTCGCAATTTGCGTGTGGTCACAATAAGGTTTGTTAAAAATTCAATTAGTACAAGTAGATTCGCCTCCCTCAATTTGTCATTGCCATTCAATATCACATGATCAGTGCAAGACTGTCTGGAAGTTAAGCATATTAAGTCACATCAACATGTCTATTTTGATATCTTTACGACTCGCTGCTCATTTTAATACCTGTTCATCGTGTCTACTTCAAATGCAAAACAGGACAATTGTCCCCTATGATCAGAATAATGAACCTTTTTCAGTTTCAATGTTAATCCATTCTTCACATTCTGTGAGCTGGTTAGTGTGGGCAGGACGTAACAGTAATATAATCACGCTACTTGTATAAGCATCCGTATTCGCCGCACAGCGCCATGGACTGGTTAGGGGAGGATGACATATTCGTCTTGATGCAAATCAGTTACCTTGAGGAGATAAGGCTTAAAGAATTACTATCAAGATGTTTCCAAGGACAACCAGACTACAGTAGAGTTCCTGTTTAATCAAAGAGATGGAAACGAAAACAGGCACTCAGTGGCCTTTACACCAAGATAACACTCTTGACCAATGAAGATGCAGATTGTGTGAGCATCCTCATCCTGCTGCCCAGTCACTTCGGTCTTTCAGTACCTCAAAATGTTGATCTCAAAGTTTCTTCAAGTTTCATCAAGTTGTGATAACAAGAATCTATCTGCTTTATCATTACTCTCTATGATATCTGCCCTTCCTGTCATCCAGTCTCTGTCAAGTATGAACCCATATAAGTCATAGTATTTACTTTGGTATAATTCAAGTTTAGACCATTATGGTTTTTTTTGCATTAAAGGGAGAGTATGTCAACGGTTCTGGGTGTTTTTAAATCCTGCATGAAAATTATTTCGAGTGTGACAGCACACCTTTAGTTAAAGCACGATTCAATTCTCAAACCAAAGCAAGAGAGTTCTGCATGCATATCAAAGCTGACAACCCAATGGCTGCGTACAATAACTTGCTTCAGTCATGTTTTTATTACAGGCAAATTGAAAGCTGGTGAGTTTTTCTTACGAATGAGTTACAAAATATTAATTGCCAGCTTGAATGGATTAGCAGCCTAGATCACAATGTAAGTGCCTCGGTCGTATGAAGCCTATCATGTTGTACTGATCTACCCGGAGTTCCTTGCGGCAAACGTAGTACCGCTGCCACATCGTCACAGCTCACAGAGTCCAATCAAGATAATGCATTTGTATTTCATCTACAAATTTGGATAAACTTGTATCATGAAATGTTTAACTTTCATTGAAAAAATATGGTATAATACGGAAAACTATTTATCCTTTGTTTACATTGGTTTACGTATACGGTGCCACATCATGTCATCCAAACCCTATTGAGCGCTTGCCTTATAGTCTTTTTGATGTGTAAAGCTATTGTCATGCACCTCACTGTTGTAGTTGTAGTAGCATATCTGTACACTTATGCAAAACAATATGTAAAGCGCACCAAAATGCCAGCCTTCGGCCCTTATTTCGGAATAGTGAGTGAGTGAGTGAGTTGGGTTTAACGCCGCTTTTAACACTATTCCAGTAATATCACGGCGTGTCAGCTTAATGTGGGAGGAAAGCCCGAAGTGATGCAGGTCTCAGACGTTTACCACTTCGGTGAAACCCACAAGCACGGGTATGGTGCTGACAAACCTAGAAACATTAATCGGAGCGAACTGGCATTCAAACCCACAATCATAGGTTTCTGGCGTGGCCAAGGGACGCGACTCTGCACAACGAATTGTGGCGCCTTAGACGACTGGGCCACCCGTGGCCCCTATTTCGGATTAAGTGCGTTTGTTTACAAACAAGAATAAGTCTTGTCACATGATGTGGTAATTGGAGCAGAAACTTCTCTCATGGAGTACGTAAGCCGAGCAATGCTTCAGAAATGGCGACATGCAGCCCCTTAAAAATTTACAACACAACTCTCAGTCATTATCCTGCTAATCATCGGATGCCAATTAGCGTCAGCAACTCAACAAACTGGACTTCCGACCAGTGAGGGAGGACCTCGTTGACAGCGAAGGGGAATCCCCTTGAATCCTCACATTTGATTAGATGCTTACTAAAACCTTTCTCCTTGCAAATTTGTCTGCGTGTGTAAATGTGTTTGTACAATTATGTAGTTTAATACACAGCAATTATGTGAACATTTTATTTTTGCAACAATGAAGTTCAGTTCATATACTCAAAACAGCAACAACCCATATTTTTCAGGCAAATTGCATAATACAATAATTACTACTCCCTTCTTGTCAGAAATGTTTCATGGTATAAACCCTACACCTGCGGTAGGAACCACTCAGATTACCTGACAAAGACTATGCAAAATAGCTCAATAACATTCACCCATCCCCTGGGTGTCGTATAGCAATCAGTGGTTCTCATTTGGCATTTCTCCTGTTTGGGGTAAGTATTTAATCCAAGATTGGGTTATAAATCCAGGTCTCATGTGGTGAAGCAAGAGAGGAATGGTCATCTATCAAGGATTGTTAGATAAAACTTTGATTGATGAATCCAAGTTATCTTGCACAGTAGACCAAAGATGTTAAAAGATGGTACTTGTTGTTACCCTGTCTGGCATCCCGCGTAAAGGGGCTAAAACAAGGACTATTCAGTCTGAGTGGGGTATTCATGTTAAACTATGACATGGTATCCCAGAGGGCTAGCACTATCGGCATTAGCCCAGACTAGCACACACACACACACACACACGTCACTATATAAGTGTAGCTAAATCTTGGACACAACGTTAAACTCTATTTTCAGCTCACCTAACCATGAAGAAAAAGCCCATCCATATTGCAATACTTTCAAACTTGGAGTGTTGTTTCCTTTTAAGTGTGACCCTGTTAAAACATTGTATAGACCAAACAGCTGATACTGACTGAACATCTTCTTATGTCTGTAATGTGGTTATACTTCTGTTATTGTTTATTTTAATAAAAATTAATATTTACAAAACTTTTGCTTGGCTTCCTCCATCTCATCTTTCCGAGGCAAGGGAATTAACTGACAGTAAAAGTCCAATTTCCACCATTGCTGAACTTGGCTGGAATTACTGAGTTATAGTTTGGCAGGACTAAAGAGTCTGTGCATTGTCCCATATCAAAATCACGGAACGAAATCGATATGCAGAGAATATGCAGAGAATGTGTACCTTCAACTGGGTGTCGACAGATGTTTTCCAAATCTATTCATGTTTTTCATCAAGGTGCTCAAGTGATTTGATACACTTCTCATGGTAAGACCCATTTTATTAAAATAAAGATTATCGATCAGGCTGTCTGGAATGGACACCACCATTTTGTTTGAAGAAAATGCAAATGAGGTGGAATCTGCTTGGTCAATTTAAGGATCACAGAAGGGACATAACTCATAACTGTCCCTTGTGGCTCTACGAGAAAGCCACAGAAGTCCAGCCTCATTCGGCAAGGGTGGAAACTGGACATTTATAATCAGTTTACTTCCTTGCCTTGGGAAGATGACTCCATCTTGGTATCAAAATCTGTTAAACGAAAAATAAATTAAGTCTGGCCTTAATTAGTGTCTACACAAGTCAATTACTATTAGTATTAGGGTCATGGCATTCATGAACCTAGCTATCTTTAATCAAATGGAGTTACTGACTATTACATTGTTGCAGATAAAGTATTGTTTGCATGCAAAGATGCATCCAATCATTCATCACACCCTTCTATCTTCAGGGACCAGTGACCTTATCACTGAAAATAGAGATGATTGAACTGATTGTTATTTTGTTCTGTACAATATTGGATCAAATGTATGAGTAAGGGGGGCAGCTATAGGATGAATAGCTGGAAGTTGAACCTAATTAATATCTTGTAAAAGTCCTGTTCCTTGTATAACCTGTGTTACGCTCTGTCAGTATCACATTGCAAAATCCATTACAATTTCAGCATGAGACAAGATCCTACCGATTCAACTCTATGTGTTTTAAGAGAGTTATGAACATGGAGCATAGGATTCCCATTATCTTGTTATTCCATAGCCAATACAGAAAACAGGTTGACATTATCATGAATATTCATCAGTCTAATATACAGGCATATACTATACAAGAAATAAGATGATGCATAACGTGTGTCCCTTGCTGTCACAATGGCTGGCACCCGGCCAGTATGTCTCTGTATACAGCAGCCTTCTACCGGTCTTCTGTATAGATCTTCATCCTGACTTCTGAATAGGTCTCCTGAAGGTCTTTTGCTCAGTTTTGTGTATAGGTCTTCTGTATGTCTTCAGTCTGATTTTCTGTAGGTATTCTGCATGGACTTCTGTAAGTTGCCTGGTCTCCTATAGGTCTTCTTCCTGGTTTTCTGTAGCCCTTCGGTCTGGTCTTATGTAGGTCATCTGTCTGGTCTTATATAGGTCTTTAAGCTATACATACATCTCTGGTCTCCTAAAGGTCTTCATGCTGGTCTCCTGTGTAGGTCCTTCATGCTGGTCTCATGTAAGTCTTCTGTACATGTCTCGATCCTGTGTAGGTCTTCTGTACATGTCTCCTGTGTAGGTCTTCTGTACATGTCTCCTGTGTAGGTCTTCCATACATGGCTCCTGTGTAGGTCTTCTGCACATGTCTCCTGTGTAGGTCTTCTGCACATGTCTCCTGTGTAGGTCTTCTGTACATGTCTCCTGTGTAGGTCTTCTGTACATGTCTCCTGTATAGTCTTCCATACATGTCTCCTGTGTAGATCTTCTGTACATGTCTCCTGTGTAGGCCTTCTGTACATGTCTCCTGTGTAGGTCTTCTGTACATGTCTCCTGTGTAGGTCTTCTGCACATGTCTCCTGTGTAGGTCTTCTGTACATGTCTCCTGTGTAGGTCTTCTGTACATGTCTCCTGTGTAGGTCTTCTGTACATGTCTCCTGTGTAGGTCTTCTGTACATGTCTCCTGTGTAGGTCTTCTGTACATGTCTTCTGTGTAGGTCTTCTGTACATGTCTCCTGTGTAGGTCTTCTGCACATGTCTCCTGTGTAGGTCTTCTGCACATGTCTCCTGTGTAGGTCTTCTGTACATGTCTCCTGTGTAGGTCTTCTGTACATGTCTCCTGTGTAGGTCTTCTGTACATGTCTCCTGTGTAGGTCTTCTGTACATGTCTCCTGTGTAGGTCTTCTGCACATGTCTCCTGTGTAGGTCTTCTGCACATGTCTCCTGTGTAGGTCTTCTGCACATGTCTCCTGTGTAGGCCTTCTGTACATGTCTCCTGTGTAGATCTTCATGGGCAACAAGATATAGTTTTTGTCATTTTCAATACTGTATATCATCAAATGTAGAATGTAGATCAATATGACAAACAGAAATAAAAAAATCATTGATGGAATGGGCAAGACACTTCAATCTTTCCATTTTACGTCTAGAAACTATAATAATTACTTTTCCCATGAAATTGCAAACGATGACATATCAGCTTTCCATTACCATCAAAGTGCATCATGATTATTAAATGTGTGCATGTGACAGTTTTATGACAACATATCTTAAATGGTTTTCCAAATTTGAAAACTGTAAATGCCAAAACAGAAAAGAGTTTTACAACATAACCGTTTCTGTTCCTGATTTGTGATCGGGAAACAAAACATGAGAGACAGACAAATCTTGTATCACAAACATCACTTTTGTGGGTGGACACCACAGGTCAAGAATAATGCTCCTTCCGACATATCAAGTAGAAGGTCAACAAACAGGCTACACTGTTTCAGAGATGCCTCCAGGTGCACAGTTGACCCCATCTAGTGGACAGTACTTGAGACACCTTTTTTCACTTTCTGTATCCTTTGGAGGGCAATGAGCTGGAGGGGATGAGAAAAGCTGCCACCTGTTCCCTAATTAGCCCAGAAACTGAAACAATAAGGCTGGACCCTGAGGACAACACCAGGAGTCAGGGGTCAAGACATGTGTGCTGACATCAATTGATAGTTCAGAGGCTTCCCATCCATAGAAGGTGAAAGCCAGCTTATAGTTTGTATTTCCTGAAAATATATGAATAGTCCTGTGTTTCACCTGATGCAAAACATTGCAATTGATTGGCATACATATTGAGAACTGATGCTAGAATTTACATTGACGTACTTATCGGGTTGAAGATGGTATGGAATCATTAAATTTATCATCATTGTACATTGCATGCTATATATAACAGACTTTTCTACTCTGGTAAGAATTCCAAATAAAGTTCAGGGCATCTATTGTTGATTTTCTTCAATCGACCATTGAAATCTCTATCTATCACATTCTTAAGGCTTCTGGACATGTGCAATGACATGACAGTAACATTTTTGGAAATAAAGGGAACTATTTCTTAACACTCCTAAAAATATTATTCATCCTGAATTCATGAAATTATTTTTGAGAGTGCCCAGAACTTTAAAAAGGGTGGAGGCATGTATATCCCATAAATTGCTTTCCACCAAAAGACTGTATGGTTACGGAAGTGGCAGCTTTGATGACATCAAGGAACACTTCAACCATTACTTCAGACCAGAGGACTCTTCCACAGAGCCATCTTAGCTCTACAACAGCTGTAACTGTCACATTTATTTTGGGAATGCGACTTTCATGGATCTATTTCACTTTGTTGAAGGGGCCTGTATCATTTATGTACCATATAGTGAATATCTGTTTTAAATCTATCCTTATTTTGTATCAATAGCTAGCTGATAAGGTGTTCTACTCAACTGTGACAAAGATACTCAAAGTTATGCACAAGAGTTTCATGCCCGACAAACTGTATACTTTACAGTACTTTATTTGCATATAGATGTACCCAGCTGACCAAAATAGTGACTATCGTTAGATAATGATGCTTGTGCTCTAACTCGAGGAACTGTCCTGAAGCAAAATACAAACCTGCTCTGTATGTAATTCACACATTTACTAAGGGGCTTAAATAAGAAAAAGTCTGACTGATGTCCCTGTCAAAAGGAGTCAGTTTCAAAGTACAAAACTATAGATTTGCATCTGTAAAACTCTATGGAAGAGACACTGACAGATAAAGGGTCAAATCAAGATGTATCCTCCGAGTGACACAGTGGCAGATAGGGAGAAAACATTGATCATGTTGTATGCACTTAATATATTGCACCAGATAACCCCAAGTCTCCACTGAAACTAACAACTCTATACAATTTTTTACAGGGATAACCTTATTGGGTGAAGCGAGGTGAAATAATCTTGAACCTCCCATTCAAGATTATTACATTATATAGCAATGTGCATGCACGATTGTGTGGCTGCTAATACTAGTCAGGATTAATGCAGGTTTTATAGTGCTAGCCCACTGAGATACGATGCTGCAGATTAACACGAATACTCCATTCAGAAACAGTATACCGACTCCAAGACAACCGGTCCTTGTTATATCCACTGGCCCGGCCTGTTCTGTTTTCTCACAGCATGCCAGTTTAATGCAGGAGGAAAACCCAAATTGATGCAGGTCTTAGATATTTACCACTTTGATGAAATCCATGAGCATGGGTATTTTACGGATAAACCAAGAATCAAAACCATGATCATAGTTTGCTGGCATGCCCAAGGGACACAACTCCGTACAGTGAAGTAACACTAGTGTAGTAACACCACTGTCAGTTTGGCCACTCTTGCCACCCTCCTGCTCTGTAACATTTCCAGTCACATTACCGGTAACATTCCCGGTAACATTCCTGCTAAGTGATCCATTGAGTAAATAGCTACCTCAGTGTTGGTACAGATTTGTCCTCAACAAATTCAAGGCCTTTTCAAAGTCTTATTCAAGGCACTTTTATTCAAATTCAAGGCAAATAAAAAACACAAACAAGATGCAAACATTAATCATATATAAGTGCTGTGAAGAAATATAAAGGGAAGTAACCCATCCCAGATTACAATAGCATTCATTCAGTAGAACACTGGCAATTCAAGAAATCATTATGCAAACCATGCATACAAAATCAGCAAGTTTAAATTACTTGTTATCATACAGCATTCTTGAATATGTTTACGGACATTCACAAGCACATTTGAATTTCGTATTTGATGCGTAGTTATAATTAAAGGTCTTTTTACATCATATTTATTTTCGGGGGGCACGGGTGGCCCAGTCGTCTAAGGCGCCGCGATTCGCTGTGCAGAGTTGCGTCCCTTGGGCACACCAGAAACCTATGATTGTGGGTTCGAATTCTGGTTCGCCCCAATTATGTTTCTAGGTTTGTCAGCACCATACCAGTGCTTGTGGGTTTTACCAAAGTGGTAAACGTCTGAGACCTGCATCACTTCGGGCTTTCCTCCCACATTAAGCTGACACGCCGCGATATAACTGGAATACTGATAAATGTGGCGTTAAACCCAACTTGCTCATATTTATTTTCAAGGCAAATGTCAGTTTAAGACCTATTCAAGACAAACTCTAAAATTCAAGGCATTTTCAAGCCCTGTGTGGCCACCTGTACCTGACCTGGGATGTCATTCACTACACAGCTGGCCAATAAAATAGTGGTCAAAATGAAAACACACCTTCAGTATAATCATTTGACCTTTCTTGCTCAACCCATTTGGGAAACCACATCTATGATCTATTTTCTTCGAATAATTTCAATCAAAAACAGTGCCCTATGGAATTGGTCAGGAGAATTCACTTAAGAATTTCTTTAATGATATCAAACATCCCCTAATGACGTCAACCTGCCAATAATGCCAAAAGCAATCGGAGGACACGCTCCCGTACACAATCGTCCACTTTGCCGGTAAGAGTCTTTGTAATGCCATAACCTATTACAGGGGTATATAAAGCTGATTTGATAATGTACACAGCCATGTCCATCACAGTGGCCTGGCTTTGTCTACCATTTTTAAAGTCTCATGAGGGTGTCCCCGTTTCCATCCTAATTCATCACCTTGTCACGGTTATTACGTTTTCAATGTTCTGAGGCAATCAACATGTCTGTATTCCATCATGGAAATTTAATTTCTGATACAACCCAGACATTAATAACACATGGGATGTGTTAAAGTGTGACTTCTTCCAGGGGGGTGATCCAGGAGGATTTACATAGCTGTACATCGCTGGAGGTGTTCTGCCAAGTGACGGAATGAGTTGGGAACTCACACTGAAGACTATCAGTGCAGTGACATTTAGATATGTTAGTATGTAATATTAAATCAGAAATAAATTACAAGTGATTCTGTGGTATTTGATTGGCTAACCAAGCAAATATTATTGCATTTATGTTTCCATAAACCGAAAAAGACCTTAGGCCACACCCACTAACAACCTACTGTTTTCTGATTGGCTGATCATAGAATTGGCGGGGCTTGGGTTGCATTAATATGCTGAATTTCACCAATTTCATACTTTCTGTCATTTTTGTGTGTGATAATGGTTAAATAAGTAATGCATCTGTGGAGTATTGTTGATATAGTTATCTAAAAGAATTGACTTCAATATGTTTTTTCAGTTAATGGAGTACATGTAAAAACCGATGCGCACAATGTAAAAACTATTGGGATAAATTCTTAATAAGATGCAAATGATAAATGATCAACAATTTGGTGAAACTCATGAGGATGGCGCAACAACATCAAATACTATAGTCTTAAAATAGTGTGTGAATGAGTGAGTTGAGTTAAACAGCACTTTGAACAGCCATTTCAATTATTACGTATCACTCTTTGGGCTCTGATGAGTAGAGGTGAGGTGAAATTGGGTTTAATGTTGTGTCCAAGATTATTGCACTTATATAGCGACGTGCATGTACATGTGTGTGTGTGTGTGGCTGCTTGTACTAGTCCGGACTGATGCCGATTTATAGTGCTAGCTCACTGAGATACCATGCTGCATTTAACATGAATACCCCACTCAGACACAGTATACTGACTCCGAGCCGACCAGTCCTTGTTTTAGCCCCTTAATGCCAAGAGCCAGACAGGGTAACAACAAGTACCATCTTTTAACGTCTTTAGGTATGACACGGCCGGGGATCAAACGCCGGTTCTTCCGCTCTCCAGGCGGACGCTCTACCACTAGACCACGGAGGCGGTCTTCTGATGAGTAGAAAAAAACTGAATTCATGAAGCAATGTCTAAAAACCAATCCAGACTCAGGTTTCAGTTTGAACAGTTATGCTGAACAATCGAAAGTTTTGTCTGTTTTTCTCGGCATCATCAAAGTCAAAATGCATCCAGACAGTGTACTGTTTCTCTTCAATGTCTGCAACATGCGTGTTTAAAAGTGAAGTTCTGAGTTCAATTAACTCCCTGGTCTGGTACTGGAGTCTTTCAAGTAGGAATCAAATCCACCTTAACCTTACCTATGCTGGAGTACTTGAGTACCGTAAATCCTTCTATAAACGCCTGTCATGAATATACGCTAGGTCTGACAGATTTACGAAATGATTAAACGCCTGCCTCCAATAGATGTTAGATCAAAATTACTAAACACAGATTTTTCTTTAAGTACTCAGTAAAGTGAAATTAAAACAGAAGAGGCTATCTAACAAAAATTAAACCACATGTTCTATTCAAATTTAACTTTCTTCTTCATTGAAATTTGGGTACAATGTGTGAAGCCCATATCTGGTGTCCCCCGCCTTGATATTGCAGTGATATTGCTAAAAGCGGCGTAAAACCATACTCATTCACTCACTCACTTCATTGTAATTAATAGTTTATTGTAATTAAAAAATATTCAGGTGCTATGATATATATGGAGTGAGTGAGTGAAAATTATCGTCACATCGGCAGTATTGCAGCCATATCGCGACGAAACAGTCATAATATGATATATATGGGATATATATAAAACCCATGAACACATATGGTGAAACCCATGAACACATAGTGAAAACCCATGAACACCTATGTGAAACCCATGAACACAGGGTGAAAACCAATGAACACATATTGTGAAACCCATGAACACATATTGTGAAACCCATGAACACATAGGATGAAACCCATGAACACATCAGGTCAAACTTATGAACACATATGGTAAAACCCATGAACACATATGGTGAAAACCCATGAACACCTATGTGAAACCCATGAACACAGGGTGAAAACCAATGAACACATATTGTGAAACCCATGAACACATATTGTGAAACCCATGAACACATAGGATGAAACCCATGAACACATATTGTGAAACCCATGAACACATATTGTGAAACCCATGAACACGGTGAAAACCAATGAACACATATTGTGAAACCCATGAACACATATTGCGAAACCCATGAACACATATTGTGAAACCCATGAACACATAGGATGAAACCCATGAACACACAGGGTGAAACCCATGAACACAGGGTGAAAACCAATGAACACATTGTGAAACCCATGAACACATAGGATGAAACCCATGAACACATCAGGTCAAACCTATGAACACATATGGTATTAACCAACCAAGTATTATAAGCACAGCAAACCTGGGATTCAAAACAATTTCAGTTTGTTTCGGCACAATTGTTAGTTGCCATTTTCACAAACAAAATGATGAAATATGTTCAACAAGCAATGGACTTTAAACAATTACCACCAAAAGCAAGCATTTGACCAACAAGCACACAAATCTTGAAGCAAGAAAAGCAAGCAAAATTTATATGTATTTCCTTTGTGATAGTATGGGGATAAAAGTAAAAACTTAAGTCAGCAAATTTTGCATTTAGTTTTATAAACTTAAAAAAAAACATTGTACAGAAGTAACATCTCAGACCACTGGGCCACACATATCTGCCTGAGATGTGCTTCAAGTTCTGAGGTGTATGACTACTGGAGAGGTTTCACCCATCACTGTACCTAAAGAACATTTAACGCCGCCTGATACATATCTTATCTTATCTAAGGCATTCCTTATTTTACTCCATGAAACATGTAATATGAATTTTATTAGGACATGATTACTTTTATCCACAAAATCAAAACTGTATTAATGTATTGACATTGAAACAATTTAAATATCAATATTGTCCCTCCCAAAATGAGTATTCCAAGTTTCTCCTTTCCACTCTAGTCCTTACTTGATGTTGTTAAGCTCAACATTCAGATATACAATTGTCATTAAAAATATGTTCAACAAAAAATAGAAAATTCAACATTGTAATGTTACTCTCTTGGTTTACTTCACAATATGAAGATGGAAATATTTTTTTGGTGTATGTACATGTTTCAGTAGGGACTAACACACACACTGACGCAGTGGTCACTTAGCATTACACAACTGCCACAAGCACATAACCAGACATGTCTCTTGTTTGCGAACAAACCCGCTAATTCTGAAATGAGGGCAATCTGGTCTGAAGGAAGTCTATTCGTGCTATTTGCAGATTGTTTTGCATAAGTAATGTTAGGAGCATGATGATATATATCTACATATTCAAAACAGAAACAGATATACCGTAATTTGTTGAATGGACTGTATATGATGTGACGAATCATCACACCTCGCCCTGCCTGTGTCAGAGGCACCTGGTTGAACGCTGAGAACTCAAGGACGGCTGTGAACCCTTTCAGGAGAAAAGGTCAAAACTGTACTAGAAATGTCTACAATAAACCATTAAGTCATTCTCATGAGAATCAACCCGTTCTTCGTGAAACATTCCCACCACCTGATCCACCTGTGACAAGAAGCAGGACTGTGGAACCAATTCAACATGGGTACGTTACTTCTGGTAATTACACAAGGTCAACCTCTCATTACCCTTCAGATTAAAACCCATCACATTTTGTTATCCTAACACTGGTTTAGCATGTATAAACAGGCTCCAGTCATGCCGGTGTAGTACTCCCGTCTATTAAGTCCATTACAGCAAAAGATATCTTCCAGACAAGATGTGACAATATGACATTCAAGACTATTTACAGTGGAAATCCATGATAACGGGATACAGTTAGGCATGGCATAGCACCATGACTGATGGGGTCTTGGCCAACCATTTCGCTATAGAAGTGTAAGAAACTCAAGTTGGTACACATGTCTATAGAAAATCAATGGTATCTACATCTTCATCTTCGTGATGTGGTGCAGGCTATCTTCCCTGACTGCCAGGAAGCCATGATCATATTCATCGGAAGCATCGGGCGCCAGGGTTATATTCCCGTCAAGGCTATCAAGTCAGGATAGTGACATATGTCCAGATGAAATGGACTTAAAAGTTTTACAAAGAGATAACTTTGAAGATGAGGATTCAAAGTGGGTACTTCAGAAACCAGACAGCCAGGCGACACTTTTTAAAATTTTCGGCTACAGATCAATACAACAGAGCCAGAATATAAAAAAAAATAAAATATTATTCATTCTATTTTTTCTTTATTTTTGACAGATAAGAAAAATAAAAACATACAACTTCAAAATGCAACAAAAAGGGATGTTACTTTTTTCAAATAACAACTGATCTCATGCACTGCATTGTATCAGACTTCTGCAAACGCCTCACACGGAGAATGTTTAAAGTACCTGTTACTCCATCCTCCACTTTAATTTGTTCAGATTTGGTTATGTTTTGACCACAGTACTGACCAACCCACACAATGATGATCGAAATCCATGAGCTTCAGAAATTCATTCAAGGCAGGCATGTGTTTGTGAAGTGAGGTGTTTGCTCAAGTTTTACGTAATTTTGTTTCAATCCTTGTGCCATGGTCAAACAGTTCCAAATTAACACATAAATATTTAGATACACAAATATGTTAGTAATGGTGACAAACCCTTTCCATATTCATGAGAAATCTCTGCCAAAAGCTGAGTCGATTGTATGTTTCTGGCTAAATCATGAACATGTGTTTAAGAATCACTAGGGGCGGTCGAGTAGCCTGGTGGTTAAAGCGTTCGCTCGTCACGCCGAAGACCCAGGTTCGATTCCCAGCATGGGTACAATGTGTGAAGCCCATTTCTGGTGTCCCCCGCTGTGATATTGCTGGAATATTGCTAAAAGCCGCTTAAAAGCATACTCACTCACTCATTATGAATCACTATCAAATATAGTGATAACACCAGGTGATCGCGAAAAGGTGACCATGTCCTGCCCTACTGATGGCACCCATAACATTCACATGCAAAGGCAAGTCAACTGTTCACCTCAAAGAACACGGAAACATATGGTACCAGTCAAAATAGGGAATTGCATAAGATGTCAAACAAAAAAACAAAAAATTAAAAACGTGGCCTAATGAAGATTGTTGCAACAACATTGGAAGCCTGAAGGCTGAAAACTGGCCAGTCAGTATTGTGTCTTCGAAGACTGCACTACCAATCAAGGAAATGTGGAGTCAGTACAGTCAGCCATGACAAATGACAGCACATTTACTTGCAGAATAACGGTGTTCAGCATTTGTCTCAAGACTGGAACAAATTAAGGTTACCTCGATTAAGAAAATATAGGCGTTAACTTTAGGCCTGATCAATATCTCACTGACAGGCAGGATGTATATCATGCCTCACTGAATCATTTCATTCTCGATGATCATAAAACGAGGAGTACCTCATTCAGGATTATTCAAAACACAAGTGAGAAGGATGTGAAGTATCGATACTGCATGTGAGTTGGTGATGGAGTACATGTCATGGTGATTTGTCACACAATGTTATTCTTTACTGTGACAAAACAATGATACATCACACATTCTCATTTGTGTGATCCCAATGTAATATCATTCTCCACTGTGACATCAAACCTAACACATGTCAAGCAGCCATTCATCACTGTCATGACACTGCTATCATTTCTTTGAGTGGCATTTAGAAGTTGGAGTGATGAAGTAAGACGAGTTCTGTGGATGAAGTAAGACGAGTTCTGTGGATGAACAACTTCTTTATTACAATTAGTGCGACGTTTCGGTGTAGATCCTAACACCTTTATCAAGCAAGTGATGGATAGGGCTTACTTACTTACTTACTTTGGAGATTTAACGTGCGCTTTCCGACTGATGCTAGGCCATTTAATGTGTTTCCGAAAGGGGCGAGGGTGGTCTGTGCAACCCAAGAGGGGGCTTTAGGGGTTGCTTATATAGAATTTGGGAATTACACTGCACAATAACATTGATCAACCTCATTCAACCAATTGTTACATAGCACACTAACATTGATCAACCTCATTCAACCAATTGTTACATGATAGAAATTGGGGGCGGTCGGGTAGCCTGATGGTTAAAGCGTTCGCTCGTCACGCCGAAGACCCGGGTTTGATTCCCGACATGGGTACAATGTGTGAAGCCCATTTCTGGTGTTCCCCGCTGTGATATTGCTGGAATATTGCTCAAAGCGGCGTAAAACCATACTCACTCACAGAAATTGATGAACCTCATTCAACCAATTGTTACATCACAGACATTGATCAGCATCATTCAACCAACTGTTACACTGCACACAGAACATTGACCAAATCATTCAACCAATTGTTACATCATAGAAATTGATCAACCTCATTCAACCAATTGTTACATTACACACAGACATTGATCAACATCATTCACCCAATTGTTACATTACACACAGACATTGATCAACATCATTCACACAATTGGTAAATTACAAACTTTTTAATATTTGCACATGTGCATTCCACACTGACTGGTTAATTAACATTTCATCATGTGCTCCCCCATCATGAGATTATTGGAACATTTTTAAAAGCAGGGGGGTGGGTCACCAGACATGGTCTTCACACATTGTACCCATGTGGGCAATTGAACCTGGGTTTTAGGGGAAAGGAGCAAAAGTTAAACCACCCGGCCAGCCCACCGCCCCCTCCAAGTGACTGGAAGTCAGTCACATTACATATCCATTGTAAGAACTATGAAATAATATCATCCAATGTTCATCTCATTGAGGATAAACATGGAGAAGAATATTGAATAGTGCCATGTTTGGTTCAATCTGGCTAATTTCATTTTTTTACATGTTTATATACATGTCAATGGATAGATATATCATGTTGTAATTACAGGGTGAATTGCATTATATAAAACTACATATTAAGAAATCAAAGGATATACCATGTGGACGTAAGCTGCTATAAATATTAAGGGTCATCATTTTCAAAATACTTCTTGAAACCCATTAAGTTTGAACAGAGGTCACATAGACCATTTACAAAGAAAAGATTTCATTGTGTTATTCTTTTTTGCCAAGAATGTATCGACCAGATGTTTTTTCCTTCATAATACTAGAAATATAGATGTATCTTTTACTTGAAATTGGGGCGGTCGGCTAGCCTAGTGGTTAAAGCGTTTCCTCGTCACGCCTAAGACCCGGGTTCTATTCCCAACATGGGTACAATGTGTGAAGCCTATTTCTAGTGTCCCCCACCGTGATATTGCTGGAATATTGCTAAAAGCGGCGTAAAACCATACTTTCTCACTCACTTGAAATAATAATATGATTAATTATGTTAGAGTTATCTCATTTTTATCAAACTTGCAATATGTTCGACATTCTTGATAAGAAAACCATGTAATAATTCCCAACCCAAATAGATACAACATTACACCATGATAATACCATTGCCACACCCCATTGTTTTGCTTGGGTCAAGTTATGTTTCTAACCAGACAACTTGCTTGATGTTCTGCAAGAAAAGCAACACAAATGCAAATCATATGAACTTTTTGGTCACATATGGTGATATTTCGATTGTGAATTCATGTCGTCTAGATAAATGCCACTAAAACTTCAGAAGCAAAAACGTCTACTCCATGTCTCTTGGACGCCATCAGAACAATGACACTTCCTTCCCATGATTGAGAATGCAATGCTTATGATGAGACAACATGAAAGATATATGCCTGGGAGAAGTGAAAAATTACTTTAATTCTGCAGCATATTGTCTCCGATGAGAAGACAACACAAGACTACATGTATCGAATACACAAAGATGTATGACATGAATTGATACCGCAACATGAATTGATAATGTAATTGCATATCATCTTTTACACAGACATGTGAGGCTCACAATAATTAGATGCAAATCATGTTTTGAAACCTTTTAATATGGATCCAACAATACCAGTAACATGAAGGAGGAGATAGGTGAGCTGGCATTTTCATGAAACTTCGAGCTGTTTTTAAGTGATATTCTGCATCGGGAGGAGAGCTGAGAAGTGATGCAGGTTGTGGATCATGCAGATGTTTACTACTTAGTGAAACCATGGGCCATAAACAGTATGAATCAGCATAAAGCTGATCCTGGAATAAAAAAAGGGAGGCAACTCTGGAGAGCTGAGAAGTGATGCAGGTTGTGGATCATGCAGATGTTTACTACTTAGTGAAACCATGGGCCATAAATAGTATGAATCAGCATAAAGCTGATCCTGGAATAAAAAAAGGGAGGCAACTCTGGAGAGCTGAGAAGTGATGCAGGTTGTGGATCATGCAGATGTTTACTACTTAGTGAAACCATGGGCCATAAACAGTATGAATCAGCATAAAGCTGATCCTGGAATAAAAAAAGGAAGGCAACTCTGGAGAGCTGAGAAGTGATGCAGGTTGTGGATCATGCAGATGTTTACTACCTTAGTGAAACCATGGGCCATAAACAGTATGAATCAGCATAAAGCTGATCCTGGAATAAAAAAAGGAAGGCAACTCTGGAGAGCTGAGAAGTGATGCAGGTTGTGGATCATGCAGATGTTTACTACTTAGTGAAACCATGGGCCATAAACAGTATGAATCAGCATAAAGCTGATCCTGGAATAAAAAAAGGGAGGCAACTCTGGAGAGCTGAGAAGTGATGCAGGTTGTGGATCATGCAGATGTTTACTACTTAGTGAAACCATGGGCCATAAACAGTATGAATCAGCATAAAGCTGATCCTGGAATAAAAAAAGGAAGGCAACTCTGGAGAGCTGAGAAGTGATGCAGGTTGTGGATCATGCAGATGTTTACTACTTAGTGAAACCATGGGCCATAAACAGTATGAATCAGCATAAAGCTGATCCTGGAATAAAAAAAGGAAGGCAACTCTGGAGAGCTGAGAAGTGATGCAGGTTGTGGATCATGCAGATGTTTACTACTTAGTGAAACCATGGGCCATAAACAGTATGAATCAGCATAAAGCTGATCCTGGAATAAAAAAAGGGAGGCAACTCTGGAGAGCTGAGAAGTGATGCAGGTTGTGGATCATGCAGATGTTTACTACTTAGTGAAACCATGGGCCATAAACAGTATGAATCAGCATAAAGCTGATCCTGGAATTAAAAAGGGAGGCAACTCTGCATACTTAATTTTAACCCATGACTGAACGAATATTAATGGCCTCTACTAAACGAGTGTGTGAGTGACTTAGGTTTACTCACTTTGAACACCACTCAGAAAGCACAAGTGATGCAGTCCAATGAGTAAGTGAGTTGTGTTTAACTCCGCTTTGAACAGAATTCCAGTTATATCACGGTGTGTCAGCGTAATGTAGGAGGAAAGCCAGATGTGATGCACTTCTCAGCCATATACCACTTTGGTGAAACCCACGAGCACGGGTATGGTGCTGACAAACCTAGAAACATAATCGGGGACAACCAGAATTCTAACCCACAATCATAGATTCCTGGCATGCCCAAGGGATGCAACTCTGCATAGTGGATTGCAGCGTCTTGGATTACTGAGCAGCTCATGCCCTCATAGGTCTTAGATGTTCACCACATTGGTGAAACCAACTGGTACGAGCATGGTGTTGGCAAACCTTGTAACATAATCTGGGCAATTGTGGGATTCAAACCGATAATCAAAGTTATTTGGACGCCTAAGGGATGTAACTCTGCAGAGCGAATGCAGCCCCTTAAATGACAGGGCCACCTGTGCCCCTCACCCCATGATAAATCTACCAAGTGAAACTTATGGGACAATTACAGTGAAGTCCCGTTAATCTGACATGGTTTGTTGAATATGATTATGTCAGATTAACAAGTATGTCGGATAAACGAAATAAAGTAGTATCAACGTTCCTGATAAAAAATCGGACAACTACACGATAGATGACGATACAAACTTGTAATAAAAAAAATGAAAAATAAAATATTCATATTGTTATGTTACATTGTAAACGGAATATGTTTTCTAATCATGCAACCTCTAAAGCTTAACACAAAACAACATTCAAAATACTTTCAAAAAAATAGCCTGGAATGGAAGTCGCCTGTTTGAAACTGGCACCGCAAAGCTAAAGAAAACAGCTTTCTTAGTGGCTACTGTTGACTTGGTTGGTAGGTCATAGTTCGTGAAAGGTTGTTCTGACGTGACCTGTAATAGGATGTCCTTGGCAATAGTGACAACTTGTATCTGATTTTAATGAGATTGAGGTAATCTAGGCATGTGAGTAATCCTGTGTTCTTTATTTAAAGCATTATTGTTTATTGTTAATTAAGTTTATCCCTGCAGCTACCAGCAGACTCGCCTCGCATCAAAACACAGGCTGTGTACTCGCAGGCAGATGACCACGGAGTACGCTGATCACTGTGTCGGATTAACGAGAAAGATTAATGAGTGATTTCAGCAATTTGTTAGAGATTAGGTGTGTCAGAGTCGGAGTGCTACTGTCAGATAAACAGGTCTAAATAGCACTGATTTAATCGGTTCCCATCATTAGTGTCGGATAAAGTGCAATTGTCGGATTAACGAGTGTCGGATTAATGAGACTTGACTGTATATACATTTCAGGTAATATGGAGAAGGGCATCGGATCCGAACCCTGTGACGATAGGGGAACAAGTTTATGTTGGAAATCCACGATATTCCCTCCAACAACTTAAAGAAAAAGGGGAGTGGAACCTGGTCATAAAGAATGTGGTGCCGGAGGATTCCGGGGTGTATGAGTGCCAGGTGAGCAGCAGGAAGAAGATTATCTGGCACATCCTCCTGCGAGTAAACGGTAAGCGCCGACTGTGTACATGGATGTCAAATAGTTACAAATACATGTAATATGATTATCTTGTACATATTCCTGCGAGTAAACGGTAAGCGCCGACTGTGTACATGGATGTCAAATAGTTACAAATACATGTAATATGATTATCTTGTACATCCTCCTGCGAGTAAACGGTAAGCGCCGACTGTGTATATGGATGTCAAATAGTTACATATACATGTAATATGATTACCTTGTACATCCTCCTGCGAGTAAACGGTAAGCGCCGACTGTGTACATGGATGTCAAATAGTTACATATACATGTAATATGGAACTTAAGTTCAACAAGAAATATGTTTACAATTTGATAAAATTGAATACCCTTCTTATAGAGTAATGAGACAACCTTAGGGGTTGAGATGATATCCCTAGAGATGATATGATTAGAGAGATTTGAGATAAAATCCTCAGATGTTTGATAATATACTTAGGAAGAGCAGCGATGATATTCCTTAGAAAGGATTGAGATAGTATCCTCACAGAGGGTAGCAATTATATCCTCAGATAGGGTTGATAAACAATGTACTTCAGGATGAGATAATGTACTTCAGGATGAGATAATGTACTACAGGATGAGATAATGCACTTAAGGATGAGATAATGTACTTCAGGATGAGATAATGTACTTAGGGACGATGAGATAATGTACTTAAGGACGATGAGATAATGTACTTAAGGACGATGAGATAATTATTCTAAAGTCATATATCAGAGGGTACTTTCCTGACTGAAGGGATGCCTCAGGTTGACAGACAGGGTCATTCTCGATCAGTACATCAAATGTACACTGGGTACAAAATAATACACAAGTCATACCCTGATTTCCGTTGCCTTATCGTTTTGTACCAAGACTATAGTGTGTGACTGATTACCTATTTTGGAAATCTTGTGATATTCAGTGTCGTAGATGTGGCCACAATCATGTTATCAACTGCTACATGTTTGGACCTACTGTCAAGTCCTTTTTTGACGAAATCAAAATCAGGGTATGCTTAGTTATGGTCTGTGTACAAACTGATACAGCAATGGAAATCTGGGTACAACTTGATCTATTTTTGTACCCTGGGAACATATCGTAATGACAATCACAACTCCACACACCACCCAGCGTAATGACATCACAACTCCAAACACCACCCAGTGTAATGACAATCACAACTCCAAACACCACCCAGCTTAATAATAATCACAACTCCACACACCACCCAGCGTAATGACAATCACAACTCCACACACC
The DNA here is from genome assembly GCF_022045235.1 of Haliotis cracherodii. Classification (NCBI taxonomy): domain Eukaryota; kingdom Metazoa; phylum Mollusca; class Gastropoda; order Lepetellida; family Haliotidae; genus Haliotis; species Haliotis cracherodii. The sequence goes on along the minus strand of NW_027266264.1, from coordinate 55,508,012 downwards.
ACCCAGTGTAATGACAATCACAGCTCAACAAACCACCCAGCATAATGACAATCACAGCTCCACACACCACCCAGTGTAATGACAATCACAACTCCACACACCACCCAGCGTAATGACAATCACAACTCCAAACACCACCCAGTGTAATGACAATCAAAACTCCACACACCACCCAGCATAATGACAATCACAACTCCACACACCACCCAGCGTAATGACAATCACAGCTCAACAAACCACCCAGCATAATGACAATCACAGCTCCACACACCACCCAGTGTAATGACAATCACAACTCCACACACCACCCAGCGTAATGACAATCACAACTCCAAACACCACCCAGTGTAATGACAATCACAACTCCACGCACCACCCAGCGTAATAACAATCACAACTCCACACACCACCCAGCGTAATAACAATCACAACTCCACACACCACCCAGCATAATGACAATCGCAACTCCAAACACCACCCAGTGTAATGACAATCACAACTCCACACACCACCCAGAGTAATAACAATCACAACTCCACACACCACCCAGCGTAATGACAATCACAACTCCACACACCACCCAGTGTAATGACAATCACAGCTCCACACACCACCCAGCGTAATGACAATCACAACTCCACACACCACCCAGTGTAATGACAATCACAGCTCCACACACCACCCAGCCTAATGACAATCACAACTCCACACACCACCCAGCGTAATGACAATCACAGCTCCACACACCACCCAGTGTAATGACAATCACAACTCCACACACCACCCAGCGTAATGACAATCACAGCTCCACACATCACGCAGCGTAATGACAAATCACAACTCCACACACCACCCCGTCCTAAATGAGTCACAGCCTAAATTGTCCACACACCATCCCAGCCAGTGGGTAAGTATGGTTTTACGCCGCTTTTAGCAATATTCCAGCAATATCATGATGGGGAACACCAGAAAATGGGCTTCACACATTGTAAGCATGTGGGGATTGGAACCCAGGTCTTCGCCGTGACGAACCAACGCTTTCACCCCCCACCCCACCCAAATAAAAAGTCACAAATCCAAACAAATCCAAGATAATAACAGTCACAACTCCACACACCATTCTAGCCTCATGGCAGTAACAAGTCCTGGGGTAAAAAACACACCATGTAAACCCTATCCCAGTCACAGCTTGAAATGCCAGCCAACCCTATGCCAGTAACATCTCCAGCACATTTCACAAAATACTTTAATGTTGTCTCATGAGTGTGATCGAGATGAGATGAGACCTGAAGTTTGTCCCCGACTTATTCCGATGATAAATGACAGGTCCCATGACTCAGAGAGTGACAAGAACCAAAGACGATCATCGTTACAACAGAGTGTATGTGTGATAACTGTTTATGTGTCAGATATATCATTTTACTATGGTGTAACATACATTTATAGAAAAACAAATATTCGTTTCCCCTAGAAAACTTTCCAAGGTAACATCTGAACCAGCAATAGATTTATCTACAAACTTGTAGGTATTCAAACTATAACTGCATTTTGAATTCCCAAAATAATACTAATAATTGCTATCTGTAGTTAAAACTTCCTATGTATAAACACCTCAGCCTAATTTCATGAAGGGATTTTCGGGCTATGACTGTTGTTAGCATGATGGAGTTACAACCGTCGTAGAATGACAATGCTTTATGAAACTAGACCTGGTTGTAATAAGGAAACACCATATTAGATGTGTAACAAAACAATGTGACAGACATTAGCACATAATTTGAATTTTATTTTGCTTGCTAGCTTCGACCAATCCACAGAGGGTAAACTCTGAGTACTTCAAGAATGGTAGAGGTATAGTTGTTATCTCCCCTTTTTTCTCTATTACCCAGTTATCTCCCCTGATCGCTACTGCTGTTTGTGTTGTCCCTTTGGGCCTTAACCTCTAACCTCCATGCTCAGCCTGCAGAAACATACCACCACTCTCTTGCAGCATGGACTGTCAGTATTTCACTGTTACATGTTCAATAATCACACTAGTCTATCAATACTCTAGATGTATGGCAAAAGTCTTTCCGGAAGAAAAGTACATTAACATATCAGATTTATCAGATGACATGTTTTTAGATTTCAATATTGTTTTATAAGGACATTTAAAATCATGAAATCTTACATGGGTCTCATAAAATGTCATCAACATCCGCCCATAAGTTTAAAGTGTTTTATTATATTATAAAATCATTATGAAGCCGTTGTCAGTTTCTTTAAAAAAAGGTGCTTTGTGTCACTTAAGCACAAGCATTAGCGATGACTTACTGCAAGACTTTTGCCAAAAATAATATTTATGTATTTTGAAGCCATAGTCTGTACATGATTCCAGTTGTACACATAGAGTTCACAATTTGCTGAATATATTTATGCATATGAAGTAGTACATTTTTATTACCTTTGTTCAAACTATTTTTTATGTTTCTGTTCATTCATGTGTAATTTAAGAATTATTGCCCTTACTTTTTTCTGCTGACTGATAACTTGTGTATCTCCTTGAGTATATTTTTCCAGTTACATAATTTCAATAAAGTAATTTTATCAAACAATTTCAATATAATGAATAGCCTAGGAAAATGTACGTCAAGTGACAATGATCTTGGAAGTATGTATCATGATTGTATAAACACACAAAAGCATCATCATCCTCTGTGTGCAAGGAGCCGTGCCTAAATACCTCCTGACATTCAAATACTATCCATTTAAAAAAGTTGATGAATATTTTAAAGTGATGGTCTTTTCATAAAGAAGCTCTTGAAATTTTTTGGATTTTACAAAAATGGAAAATCAAATTGATTGGTCACATCCTATGCAAAATCAAGAATTGTGTTTGTAATGTAGCGTTATTCAGGGTTTGTAAGAGGCATGTGACTGCAATACCCTTGTTTACAGAGGATGATATCAGTATAATATTGATGGTTGAAGCACTTGTTATCTGCACACTAACTGTGAAAGTACTCACTTGACAGTAGACCCTGTGTATGCCCATGTCCAATAACATGTCACTGTTACGTTCTGGATAACACTATTATCATCTTGTAAGACAAATAAAAACATGAGCAGTGTAAAAAAACAGGTAAAAAAAACGTAAATTTACGAGGATGTAAGTTTCCTTTTTGATAAACATATTATGACATCATTAGATTGATTAGTTTTACACTCAATGTTCTCATAGGATAATGACTTTCCTGCTTTAAACTGCTCACAGTGGGAACAGTTTTGTTGAGATTTTGAATGGCTAGTAGCACCTTTAGCTGTTCCGCTATAATGGACTCTATTTGGGTGGGTGACCTTCGTGACTGTCTCTACCTCTCAAGACTATACGGATGGGGCCACCTTGTCAGACTCTATGCATGGGGCCATGGATGTAGCCACATTAGCAGACATAATGGATGGGGCCATCTTGGCAGACACTATGGATGGGGCCACCTTGGCAGACATTCTGGATGGGGCCACCTAGGCAGACTACATGGATGGGGCCATCTTGGCAAACTGTATGGATGGGGCTACCTTGTCAGACTCTATGGAAAGGGCCACCTTGGCAGATTCTACGGATGGGGCCACCTTGGCAGACTCTATGATGAGGCCACCTTGGCAGACAATAAGGCTCTATATGACTTTATGTTCTCATTGTTGGGCAGAGACAATAGCACAGTGCTTCCATTTGATGATGTCACAAATCTAGTAAGTAGTTTCAGCGTCTTCTTTGTTAAGAAGATTGAGGACATTCGATCCTATCTGGACGACATGGCAGATGATGATGATGATGAATCCGTTTCCTTGAGCAACCAATTGCCTCACTGCCTCAGTCAACTGGAAGGATACAGTGAAGCTGAGGTATTAAAGATCTTCAAAGCCAACATACTGTCCAGGAGTTGATCCTGTCCCTACCTAATTCGTTTTGGATTACATGGATATCTTGCTTCCCATAATAACTAGGATTGTGAACCTCAGTCTGGAGTCTGGAGAGGTACCCCAATGATATAGATGGGCCCTAGTTCGCCCACTCTTGAAGAAGAAGACTTTGGACCCTAACCTTCTCTTGAACTATAGACCTGTGAGTGGGAAAAAGATGTGAAAGTCAGGCTTACAGATTATATGGAACAGTATGGCTTATATGATAAGTTCCAATCGGCTTACAGGCCAGCTCACTCAACAGAAACTTGTCTTCTGAGAGTCATGAATGATCTGCTGGCAGCTGCTGATAAGGGCAAGGTAGGACTTCTTGTCCTTCTTGTAGACCATAGCAGGCTACTACGTCGTCTTGAGTCTAATCTTGGTATAACAGATGTTGCACTTGCTTGGTTTACATCATACTTGTGTAACAGAAAGCAGGCTGTTTCGATTGATGGCATGTCATCTGAAGATTCAATCCTTTATTATGGAGTCCCCCAGGGTTCTGTATTGGGACCTCTGTTGTAAGTGATTTATATTTCTCAGTTAGGCCAAGTTACAGACACTTTTGACACTAGTCGTCATGGATATGCTGATGATAATCAGCTCATGAAAGTCTTCACACCTGGTGACTCAGCACAGGTGATAGCAGAATTGTGAATGTGCACATCTGCGATCCAGACATGGATGACACAGAATCGTCTGAAGCTCAACCCTGATAAGACCGAAGTCATACTCACTGGGAGTAGCCGATCTTTGGCATCAATATCCGAATCATTCGTGACTGTTGATTGAGTTGATATCCCATTTTCTTTGACTGTCAAAGACCTCGGAGTCATCATCGACCAAAACCTGACCATGGATTGTCAAGTAAACAATATCTGCAAAAGTTGCTACTTCCACATTCGAAATATCAGTCAGATAAGACCCATGTTGACATACGATGCGGCACATCAGCTCGTGAGATCACTTATCCTATCCAGGATGGACTATGCTAACAGTCTGCTTATTAATATCAAACAGGATCTATGTAGCAAATTGCAACGTGTTCAGAATGCTGCTGCCAGATTGATATGTAGACGAAATAAGCCTGCACATGTCACTCCTTTATTAAAATCATTACACTGGCTTCCAAAAAGATATAGGATTGAATACAAAGTCGTGTGCATTGCATACCAGTGCTACTATAGTACAGCACCTTCCTATCTGAGTGAACTTCTTACCCTACACCAGCCAGCACGAGATCTCAGATCGAGATCTCAGATCAGCACATGAACTCCAGTTTAGTGTCCCTAGGGTCTCACTCAAAGCATTCGGCAACATAACTTTTGCTCACACTGCATCTGTGCTCTGGAATTCCCTTCCAGTGGAAATTAGGCAATCTCCAACTCTGGACACTTTCAAGACAAAACTAAAGACTTATCTCTTTAGATGTGTCTATGACCCTGTGTGAGGCACTATGAGCGACTACGTAGACGGAAATGGCGCTAAAGAAATGGACTTTATTATTATTATTGTATGGATGGGGCTACCTTGTCACTCTATGGATGGGGCTACCTTGTCAGACTATATGAATGGGTCACCTTGTCGGACTATATGAATGGGGCCACCTTGGCAGACTCTATGGATGAGGCCACCTTGGCAGACTCTATGGATGAGGCCACTTTGTCAGACTCTATGGATGGGGCCACCTTGGCAGACTATATGAATGGGGCCATCTTGGCAAACTCTATGGATGAGGCCACCTTGGCAGACTCTATGGATGGGGCCACCTTGCCAGACAACATGGATGTGGCCACCTTTCCAGACTACATGGATGGGGCTACCTTGCCAGACAACATGGATGTGGCCACCTTTCCAGACTACATGGATGGGGCTACCTTGGCAGACTACAGGGATGGGGCTACCTTGGCAGACTACATAGATGGGGCTACCTTGGCAGACTCTATGGATGGGGCTACCTTGGCAGACTCTATGGATGGGGTAACCTTGGCAGACTCTATGGATGGGGCCACCTTGGCAGACCACATGGATTGGGCCACCTTTCAAGGCTACATGGATTGGGCCACCTTTCCAGGCTACATGGATTGGGCCACCTTTGCAGACAACCTGAAAGGTGCCACCTTTCCGGACTACATGGATTGGACCACCTTTCCAGGCTACATGGAAAGGGGCCACCTTTCCAGACTACATGGAAAGGGGCCACCTTGGCAGAATTCATGGATTGGGCCACCTTTCCAGACTACATGGATTGGGCCACCTTTCCAGACTACATGGATGGGGCCACCTTTCCAGGCTACATGGATTGGACCACCTTTCCAGGCTACATGGAAAGGGGCCACCTTTCCAGACTACATGGATGGGGCCACCTTTGCAGACAACCTGAAAGGTGCCACCTTTCCAGACTACATGGATTGGACCAACTTTCCAGACTACATGGATTGGGCCACCTTTCCAGACTACATGGAAGGGGCCACCTTTCCAGACTACATGGATTGGACCAACTTTCCAAACTACATGGATTGGGCCAACTTTCCAGACTACATGGATTGGACCAACTTTCCAGACTACATGGATTGGGCCACCTTTGCAGACAACCTGAAAGGTGCCACCTTTCCAGACTACATGGATGGGGCCACCTTTCCAGACTACATGGAAGGGGCCACCTTTCCAGACTACATGGAAGGGGCCACCTTTCCAGACTACATGGAAGGGGCCACCTTTCCAGACAACATGGATTGGGCCACTTTTCCAGACTACACGGAAGGGCCACCTTGGCAGACTTTATAGATGAGATATCTTGGCAGACCATATGGATTGTGCTGCTTTAGCAGACTTATTGGTTAGCAAATCTTCACTCAGACTTGATCTTTTTACCCTGACTCACTTTTTTCTGCAAATTACTGTATATTTCTGGTAAAAATGGTGGTAAAACTGAAGCAATGTCAATCACTAAGATATGGTATCATATTCAAGATGCTTACTTTAATAATTAGTTGATCAAAACCAGGTAATATTGGACATGGGTAGATGTAGTCCCTCTGACTGTGCCGATGTACTTCACGTACGCATTCCTCCCCAAGCCTTCCCATGTTTTCTATCCTCTACCTGCACAAGCGTGTTGTACTGTCGAGTTCATTTTTTCAATGTGAGTGCAACATGGCAATGTTATGATTGTCGTTTTGGAATGCTTTTGTGTGTTTAGCATGATGTGTGCTTTGGTAATGTGTATAAAATCTAACCTACTATCAAGATATATGACTTTTGTAAACTTTGATGCAGTAGGCAACTATTCCATGTGAGCAGACAAATCCATATAGATTGGGTAAAAATGAATTGCCAAATACTGTACAGCAACAAGTTAATACATAAATACCACAAAATATGTCAAATTAAAAATTGATATTGCCACATAATCCTTGTTTTATTTACTGTTATTAGATTCAAATTTATGTTATATATCTATATATACATTTGTTCTTATTGATCATAGAGAACAGTTGTTGTTTGAAATATTCCTCAAGTCATGGAGTGAGTGAGCGCTATGTTCAAGAGAATTGAGGGGACACCAGAAATGTGTTTCACACATTGTACCCATGTTGAGAATTGAACACAGGTCTCCAAGCATGACAAACCAACACTTTAACCACTAGGCTACCTCTCCACCCCTTAAAGTCATGGAAGAGGCTATGGAACATGTTCCTGTCCTTTAAAATTCTTTCAGAATTTAGTCAACATTCCTGCTTTTTACAGCCTTTATGCTACTATGGAAGGTCATGCACGACAAATTATGTTTGCAAAGAACACTTTTCTGTCATTACTGTGTATAAAACATTGAGATAGAGTGTGTAATATAAGTGTAACAGCAATCAAATGAAATGGTACCAAAATCTAAATAATAGTCCTAACGTCTAGAAATGTGTCTTCAAATGTCACAAAGATACTGTGTACCATTAAACTGAAATAAAACTTTTGTCCTGCAGAAACCCAGCACCATTGCTCATAAACAACAATTTCCTCACATATTGCGAGTCAAATGTGTATATTTTAACATTTGAAAAAACAAAACAAATGTCCTGATTTGAAAAAACATATGTCCTGATGTTGATCATATGCATCCTTCAATTTCCGACCGATATCTGTTTCTCCATCTTTCAACTCCAAGCAGAACTAATGTGAACCCTATATAGCCTGATTGGTTTTCTTTCATCACCTGTGGAAAACATATACTGCCAAACAAGATCAGCAGTAATATTAAATTTTAATGAAGAACAAGAACGATACAATTCCCTGCATCAATACGATGTAAGCAGACCATCCACCAGTCAGATCATGACAGGTTTCAAATGAGAAACTATCCTTCCCTCAATCATGAAATCAACAGTTTATGTTACAAGACATCACTGTTCTAATCCTGTAGAAAAGACATCATTTGCCCATTACAAGAAAACCCTTGACACTTGGACTGTCTGCTGTAGTAGTTAGAAGATTGGGAAGCCTTCAGGGTCAATTACCAAGTCCTGCCTTGCTTGTAACTTTCTGAATATACTGATACAAGGGAACCGACAATCCTTTAAGTAAATCTGACAACTCTGCCCCTGAGAAATCAAAGGTTCTGTTTTCCCCAATGTGAACATCGCCAGTGGTAGATGTGCACTCCTGTGGTACATTTCCTGGTGGACAGTGTGCAGACCGAACCCACTTAGTCTCTATTAAGAGATAATAAGGTCAAAACCCATTAACAGAATTTCATCAGTTTTACCCACAAATGCCGCTAATGGTGCCAATTTGCTTAATATGTTTTCTGTGATCAATGGACAAGACCTCATATGATACCATCCCGTCAAGTTTCTTTTCCAACTTTGACATCATAAATAAATGGGGCATAAGTTCACACAAATGCCATGTGTTTTTTCATATGTAGAATATAGAATGAAATACATGTAGATTATCAAAACATCATAAAGTATTATATTTAGGAAAAAAATTATTCTTGTTTTACATGTTGATCTTAATTTAATTGTTTAATAAAATAATATAATAATTTCAAATGTTGTGTCAAATGTACTTTATTTGAACATTTGTTTGCACATTTTCATAACTTTATTTACAGAATCTTTTTAAAGGATTAATATTAACATGATATTATTTTACCTCCTGAACATTGGAATTCTGACCAAAATATGACCAAAAGAAATTGGTATTGTCAGAGCATTTGTGCAATGTAATTCTGATCAGAATGAATATCACACATTGTTGTTATGGACAGAAAGAAACAAGAAACCAATTTTATCATGTCAGGAAATGCAATCTATATCTATTGACTAATCAATCTTATTTCCTTTTCCAGATAAGCCTCAGTCTACAGTGCCAGGTGAGATTTGGGAGGGATCAGTTACCATGGTTACAAACTAAACATTCATTGGTCAAATGAGGTTCTGGGTTTGTTCCCTACATTCAGTATCAGCTGCTGTATCATTTAACCTAAACCTTTAAACTTGAGGTAGGCAAACCATCGGTTGACATTGTGATCACTGGCGGCAAACTTGGTTACAACTGCGAGTTGTCCTAGCCACAATCAGCAGCCACTGTAACCACCTGATCTCCACTTCAGCCACCTCCAATAACACCCAGTAGCTGCTGGGGACCACTTCAGCCACCACCAATAACACCTACTAGGTACTGGGGCCACTTCAGCCACATCCAATAACACCCACTAGGTACTGGGGCCACTTCAACCATCACCAATAACACCAACTAGGTACTGGAGACCACTTCAGCCACATCCAATAACACCCACTAGGTACTGGAGACCACTTCAGCCACCTCCAATAACACCCACTAGGTACTGGAGACCACTTCAGCCTCCTCCAAGAACACCCACTAGGTACTGGAGACCACTTCAGCCACCACCAATAACACCCTCTAGGTACTGGGGCCATTTCAGCCACCTCCAATAACACCTACTAGGTACTGGGGCCACTTCAGCCACCTCCAATTGCACCGACTAGGTACTGGGGCCATTTCAGCTACCTCCAATAGCACCCACTAGGTACTGGGGCCACTTCAGCCACCACCAATAACACCCACTAGGTACTGGGGCCATTTCAGCCACCTCCAATCGCACCCACTACGTACTGGGGCCATTTCAGCCACCTCCAATAGCACCCACTAGGTACTGGGGCCACTTCAGCCACCACCAATAACACCCACTAGGTACTGGGGCCATTTCAGCCACCTCCAATTGCACCCACTAGGTACTGGGGCCATTTCAGCCACCTCCAATTGCACCCACTAGGTACTGGGGCCACTTCAGCCAGCACCAATAACACCAACTAGGTACTGGGGCCACTTCAGCCACCTCCAATAACACCCACTAGGTACTGGGGCCATTTCAGACACCTCCAATTGCACCCACTAGGTACTGGGGCCATTTCAGCCACCTCCAATAACACCCACTAGGTACCGGGGCCACTTCAGCCACCACCAATAACACCCACTAGGTACTGGGGCCATTTCAGCCACCTCCAATTGCACCCACTAGGTACTGGGGCCATTTCAGCCACCTCCAATAGCACCCACTAGGTACTGGGGCCACTTCAGCCACCACCAATAACACCTACTAGGTACTGGAGACCACTTCAGCCACCACCAATTACACCCACTAGGTACTGGGGCCACTTCAGCCACAACCAATAACACCTACTAGGTACTGGAGACCACTTCAGCCACCTCCAATAACACCCACTAGGCACTGGAGACCACTTCAGCCACCTCCAATAACACCCACTAGGTACTGGAGACCACTTCAGCCTCCTCCAAGAACACCCACTAGGTACTGGAGACCACTTCAGCCACCACCAATAACACCCACTAGGTACTGGGGCCATTTCAGCCACCTCCAATAACACCTACTAGGTACTGGGGCCACTTCAGCCACCTCCAATTGCACCCACTAGGTACTGGGGCCATTTCAGCTACCTCCAATAGCACCCACTAGGTACTGGGGCCACTTCAGCCACCACCAATAACACCCACTAGGTACTGGGGTCATTTCAGCCACCTCCAATTGCACCCACTAGGTACTGGGGCCATTTCAGCTACCTCCAATAACACCCACTAGGTACTGGGGCCATTTCAGCCACATCCAATAACACCGACTAGGTACTGGGGCCATTTCAGCCACATCCAATAACACCCACCTGGTACTGGAGACCACTTCAGCCTTCTCCAAAAACACCCACTAGGTACTGAAGCCACTTCAGCCTCCTCCAATAACACCCACTAGGTACTGGGGCCACTTCAGCCACCACCAATAACACCCACTAGGTACTGGGGCCATTTCAGCCACCTCCAATAGCACCCACTAGGTACTGGGGCCATTTCAGCCACCTCCAATAACACCCACTAGGTACTGGGGCCATTTCAGCCACCTCCAAGAACACCCACTAGGTACTGGGGCCATTTCAGCTACCTCCAATAGCACCCACTAGGTATTGGGGCCACTTCAGCCACCACCAATAACACCCACTAAGTACTGGGGCCATTTCAGCCACCTCCAATTGCACCCACTAGGTACTGGGGCCATTTCAGCTACCTCCAATAACACCCACTAGGTACTGGGGCCATTTCAGCCACATCCAATAACACCAACTAGGTAATGGGGCCATTTCAGCCACATCCAATAACACCCACTAGGTACTGGAGACCACTTCAGCCTCCTCCAAAAACACCCACTAGGTACTGAAGCCACTTCAGCCTCCTCCAATAACACCCACTAGGTACTGGGGCCACTTCAGCCACCACCAATAACACCCACTAGATACTGGGGCCATTTCAGCCACCTCCAATAGCACCCACTAGGTACTGGGGCCATTTCAGCCACCTCCAATAACACCCACTAGGTACTGGGGCCATTTCAGCCACCTCCAAGAACACCCACTAGGTACTGGGGCCACTTCAGCCACCATCAATAACACCCACTAGGTACTGGGGCCATTTCAGCCACCTCCAATAGCACCCACTAGGTACTGGGGCCATTTCAGCCACCTCCAATAACACCCTCTAGGTTCTGAGGAACATTCAGCCACTACCAATAACACATATTGGGATGAAATATGACACAGTTGCTGAACTAGAAAATTGAAAATGGCTTGATAAAAGTACTTGTTACCTAAGATCCCTTTCTGGAGTGGTGAGTAACTATTTCGTCACCAGCTATATATCATACCAACCTTTGAATTACCAGATCTGGACCATGCAAGTTGTCGACAACATTATGCAATGATCCATACCAGTGAGCCATAATGACATCCAATACTCAAGGTCACTGACCATAATCACCCAATCCACACCCAGCTGTCTTAGCTCTTACAACAAGCATGAGGATCTAGGAATTCCCCTGGTCTCATCCCTACGAAAAGTTAAGTAATATTCAATGAGACTTGTGTACCTTCTGTGTTTTTCATTGGCATTCCTTTTATATTTCAGCTATTTTTGTGTCAGGAACAACATTTGTTGAAAAAGGTGACCCTATTCATATTGTGTGCAATGCAACTGGGTCTGTGAACCCTCCACAGGATTTAGACTGGTTTAAAGATGGCATCAAAATAACACCAGATGCACATCAGAAGATTACAATAGAAAAATTCCAGTCACTTCCAACCAAGACTATAGTGAGTGTCCTCCAGTTGAAGCACAGCAATATGAACGATGCTGGCACCTATGTTTGCCGAAGCAGTAACCTGGACATCACGAGCATAAAAGTCCATGTTCTTAATGGTAAGTGGGTTGTCTGGGATTGTTTTTTTTTATACCTGCAGAAATAAACACTCAACCAGATCCTGTAGTTACCAATATAGATTTGCATCTTGAAATGCCCTGTCTGTAACAGAAGGTCCTACTGTGAAGATTATGACCATGCTCCACGAGGCGATTTAAGCGCTATAACTATTTTAACACCCATACCCTAACATACAGTCATGACAGTTGAAGCATGAGGATCTCTCCGTGGAATGAAAGCCCATGTCCTTGACAGTGTGCGAAATAAAAATACTTGCCAGTCTGCCATCAGGACCCACAGACTTTAGAAGCTGCAAGACCTGACTGAACTCTTCAGGCCCTCATTTAAAAACTTTGCAGCTTATTGTGACAAATAATAGACACATAATTCACGGCCATAAGGACCCATACGACTTTGAAACTTAGGGCCCGACACGAGACATACCTGCCCACGAGCAAGCACCTAATTCAAACACCGACATCAACTCGACAGTAGTTCGCCATAACCATCCTCTTTAGACTCTTTGTTAAGTTAGTGTTGCAAAAACGATATTCCTGTTTTGATTTCTGAACTATAGTTTCATTTATTGTTATTAATACCCCCATCTGTTTGGTTATTGTGTATCATGTCTGGTGTTGGTGACAAATATTTTGTGCCGAGAAAAAAAAATGATGAACATGTAGCGGCATTAACTGCTTACAAGTCTCACATAAGAAAATGTGAAAAAAAGTCACAAGTGAAGTAATGAAAATTACATTTGCTTCTCCACCTGAACACAAATCCAATGGAGAATATGTGTTGGGAATTCTTAATGGCTGATCAGTGTATACGTATTGCGAGATTGTGTTATCTGTGACGGACATGAGAGTAAATACCCGAACATGTTCACTCTGCTGATAGACTGGTCTGATGAGCCAAGATTCTTTCACTAAACTGACAACTTGATAAAACAGGAAACATAGAACCCTGCCCAGTTGTGGTGCCCTAATGAGGCTATTCCTGTGTGATGGGTTACTATGGACACCAACAGATCCAGACTTTTCCAAAAAAGTAATCAATATTTTGAAGACAAGAAACCTACCTGTCAAGTTTATAAGACAAACAGTCTGGGAACTTCACAGATTGTGATTATCTCCCCTCTCCCATTTCACTTATCCTATCTATTACCCATACATATTTGGTAAATACAGGTCTCAGAGGACCTCCCAAAGGGTTCAGTCAGTTCAATCAAGGAGAATATCTTTATAAAATCAAACCTGAAAGAATCATTGAACATCTGAAAATATTACTTTATTACAAATTTACTGTTCAGATATACTTCCTTAATTTGTTCTCAGTACAGCAATAAAACTGTATATACATATTTTTAATGTTTGATCATGTTTCTGTTTGACAGTTATCAGTATTTGTGTGTGTGTGTGTATGTGTATGTTTCATCATGTTTTGTTATACCTTATTAGTAAGAGTGAGTACATTTGATCATGTTTTGTTTGACATGAGTGAGAGCATGTTTGATCATGTTTTGTTTGACACAAGTGAGAGCATGTTTGATCATGTTCGCTTGACATGAGTTAGAGCATGTTTGATCATGTTTGCTTGACATGAGTGAGAGCATGTTTGATCATGTTTGCTTGACATGAGTAAGAGCATGTTTGATCATGTTTTGATTGACATAGTGAGTGAGAGAAGTTTAATCATGTTTGCTTGACATGAGTGAGTGCATGTTTGATCATGTTTTGATTGACATAGTGAGTGAGGGCATGTTTGATCATGTTTTGATTGACATAGTGGGTGAGAGCATGTTTGGTCATGTTTTGATTGACATAGTGAGTGAGGGCATGTTTGATCATGTTTTGATTGACATAGTGAGTGAGGGCATGTTTGATCATGTTTTGATTTACAGAGAGAGTGAGAGCATGTTTTATCATGTTTTGATTGACATAGTGAGTGAGGGCATGTTTGATCATGTTTTGATTGACATAGTGAGTGAGAGCATGTTTGATCATGTTTTGATTGACATAGTGAGTGAGAGCATGTTTGATCATGTTTTGATTGAAATGAGTGAGAGCACGTTTGGTCATGTTTTGTTTGACATAATGAGTGAGAGCAAGCATGTTTGATCATGTTTTGTTTGACATGATTATCAGTATCAGTGAATATATTTGATCATGCTTTGTTTGAAAGAGCTTTTGGCATGAGTGAATATGTTAAAAATTGTTTCATCTGACATTAAGAGTATGATCGTGTTTGTTTGAACATGTCTGGTTTGACACCTGTGAGTATGAGTATGTTTGACCATGTTTTGTCTGACATTATGACTATGAGTGTGAGCATATTTTGATCATGTTGTGTTTAACAGAGCCATGAGTGAGTGAGTGTATGACATTTTACACCAGTCAGCAATATTCTGTCTTTGGCAGACTGTAAATATATACTGTTTAGGCCAGGCAAGTCTGTGGTTGACAACACAAGCAACGATTAAGACTGTCCAGAGGCAATGACACAGGCCAGCTCACACACTGTGTCCTCCCAATACTCATTGTAGTTGGGTGTGACAACACCATGTACATTGTGGACCTATCTGTCCCGAACCCCTGTAGGGAGACAGCGAGTATGAAAAGTATGATGTTGAAAATGATTAAATGATCTTATTTGAGGTATATATGTTCAGTCACATTAGCATAGTAAAATAATATATGTACTGGGCCCACTTGAACAAGCAAAAATATCCAAATGACTGTGGAACTCAAGGCTGATATTTAAACTGACCTTGCCTTTTAACTGCTTTGTCTGTCTGTTGTTTAATACCACATTCAGCTATACTCCAGTTATATGACGGTGACTAGACAATCCAAGGATTGATGGTATGATCAACAATCCCACTCTCCTACCCAGAGTTCCATGCGTTAGCATAGCACCTCTGCCACAGGCCACCGCCATGTGACTATTCGTCACATCTTACACAGTCCATTCAAGATATTGCATATGTTTTTCATCTGTTTGAGAAGTCTACACATCTAGATAAACATAGAAGGGTTAACTTTCATTGAGAAAATACAGGGGTGAACTGTTTTGTGCAACTGGGCTAAGAATACCAATCGTCAGCCACATCCTATTATGTTGAAACTACCTATTACTTGTGAAATATAATTAGTAATTTTTCATCACTGCCCACAGGTTCCTTAATCCTATAAAGTTATGAAATATTGAAATGTCGTCTTCTTCATAAAACAACATTACTCACAAATATGCCCTGATTTTAATGCTCTCTCATTGGATACCCGTCAATGGTAGGACTTCATACTTCCAAACAAACACCTCATAACCACACTGTAACCACACTGTAACCACACTGTAACCACATTGTAACCACATGTCCATGGGGAGACCAGGAAACTAAGAAGCTCTACAATTTCATCGGGAAACCTTAAAACTTACTGAAAGCTCTAAAAATCATTCGAAATTATTAAAATAATTAGAAACTCCCAACGTCATGGTTGTGAGTGAGTGAGTGAGTGAGTGAGTGAGTGGGTGGCTGGGTGGGCAGGCGGGCGGGCGGGCGGGCGGGTGGGTGAGTGAGTGAGTGAGTGAGTGAGTGAGTGAGTGAGTGAGTGAGTGGGGATAAGGGTTAATTTCAGTTACACCACACGTCTGCTCAATGTCGAAATTCCAAAGTGGTGCATATCTTAGAAGACGTCCACTTTGGTCCACAAGCATAAGCACAATATCAGAAAACGTCTTTGATTCAAACCCATGGCCATTGGACTTTGGCATAACTACTATGGTGCCTCCTTACCCTCCTCCAAACTTTTGGGGGCGGTTGAGCAGCCTAGGGGTTTGCTTGTCACGCCGATGACCCGGGTTCGATTCCTGACATGGGTACAATGTGTGAAGCCCATTTCTGGTGTCCCCCCCCGCCCCCCCGTGATATTGCTGGAATATTGTTAAAAGTGGCGTAAAACCATACTCACTCACTCACTCACTTAAATTTTTGGGACTCAAAAATGCATGGGGAAACTCCCAAACTCATGAACAACTAACAAACACATGGTTCTAAAAAATTCAAAAGGAAACTTCCAACTCACGAGGAAATCCGAAGAATCTGAATTGTAGCACTGAAATAACCAATCCCTATATAACATCCAGTGTGAATGAATCAGTATGGCCTCATGCATCTTCCCAAGAAAAAGGGAGGTAACTGACAATAAAAATCCAGTTTCCACCCTTGCCGCACTAGGCCTTATTTAGGAGTTATGTTTTGGATGGTCTGTACACGTTTATGCAAGTTCAGTCAAAGTCAGGTACAAAATCGACACAGGTTCGTAACTTGCCATGAAGATTTAGGTCAATTGCTGGATTTGCAAAACATGTCTACCATCAAGGGACATAACTCCTAATAACCACTGGAGGCTCAACGGTCGAACCACAAAATTCCAGACTAGTTCATCAAGGATGGAAACTAGACTTTTAAAGTCCTTTAAATCTCTTGCCTCAGGAAGATGGGTCTCATTTTGAGCAATAGTCAAGCAATATGATGTGCAAGACACAAGTGGGCCCCATACACTGAATCTACATGTGGAATCACATAAGATATCTGAATCACATGTGTGATGTCCAATGTACTTTTATTTGCCATCATCATCTTGGGAGCACAAATTTATTCTCTTTTCTAAATTTCATATCCAAGAAAGTCTACTGGACCTTCTTCCATTCCACTATATTCAAACTGATTGGTCAAAGGGAAATAACTCCAATTAAGCTGTGCTGTTCTATGCTCAATCCTTCTTCACTGTCTTTGTATTTCATATCTGAATCATGATTTTAAGCAAAGAAAAAATATGTTTTTTAATTTTTTAATAGATTTTTGATTAAGCTGAAGAAATCACATTGTTTTCCAGATATATCTTCATTGTAAATAACAATGTTGTTGTTTTTCTGTTTTATCATGCAGCTGGATCATTGAATGTAAAACGTGGTAAGTTCCGTCCATTTCAAAATGATTTTATATATGATCTGAATCAAATTTGATCATTTCAAGACTGATTTATCAAATACCGTATTCGATGTAATAATCGCCCAGGGCGCTCTCAAAATTAGAAATAGGGGGCTCTTATTAGAATGTTATTTTGGTGAAAGGTTGAAAGATAAATTTCGTGGATTATGCTGACAGCCTGAAATGTTTATGTACAACAGATATATTTTTCCAGAATTAAATGCCCATAATTAAGGGTGCATATAACACATGAGTTTGTATTATACGTGAATAAATAAGTCTTGTGTACATTGATCAATCGGAAGGGGTGCTAATTGGGATTGTTCACTAGCCAATATCTTAGCAAATGTTGCTGTGGGCCCTTATTAGAGCGGAGCTCTTATTACGTCGAATACGGAAATGCAAGTTTGAAATCAGCTGAGGTTAAATTTCTCAAGAACAAAGAAAGAAAATAAAGCCAGACCATTTTCTTGTCTAACATAGAAATAATAAAAATGCTGTCATGGTTGATTTGAGGTTCATTTCCTTAGAACCTTTAAAAAAACCATACAAGAACACAAACTGTTTGATTGGCATTTTTAGAAGTTGGTAAGTAACAGTAAAGACAAGATATTTTATGGCTAACAACTTCTATTTCTGACCACTTGCTTGATGATGGAAAAAGGATCTAGTGTGAAAAGTTTGATCATACTAGAATAATGAAGTTGTGATCTATAAAATATCTTGTCTTTACAGATACAAGAACACTCAGACATGAAACATTATGGCTAACAAAATCCTTATTATTTTTAGCGTTTCAGGGCTACGTCTTCATCAGGTGAATGATGAAGAGGCAAGAAATAGCCCTGAAACGTTAAAATCAACAAAGATGTTGTTAACCATAACGGTTCATGTTTTCACATTCTTTCAACAGCTAAATGCCTATCAAAGACTTAACAAGAGTACAAAAAAAATATATCTTGAAGGTACCTTTCAAACAAACAGCAATTATTTGGCAAATATCACAGGATTATCAACAAAGCAAGAATGTAATTGATCTGTCTTTACATATTGCACTCTCTGAAATATGCATTTTAATCATATATATATCTTCAGGAATAAGTGTTCTTCAAATACAACAAATTATAGACAAGCTTAGTGTCCAACTCTTATCTCAGATACATGGCAATTTGTGGTCAATTTCTGTTACAGGGACTTCTACAGAAGATGAAGATAAAAGCAGTGGACAAACCAGTGTTGTGTGTTTCAGAACGCTTCATTTCACGGCTACACTTTTAGTTTTAACAGTGATCAATATCATCCATTAGCGCCCTGGAATCAGGCCGTTCTCATCACCTCCCTCCGAAAACCAAGAATCAAACGGAGAGAAACTCCCATCATGCAATACACTGTTATTCAAGAAGGCAGCAATTTTTCAATAGATGAGTTATCTCCCTTCATTACAAGAAATGTATTTTATAACGATGCTTTAAACTGTTTCGTATTCTGTAGAAACAAAGAACATGGCAGTTTCTTTGACAAGATAAAAATGTTAGCAATCCAACTATCTTCAGATTGAATTTATATCAAGACATTCCCTCAAGAACAGTTTGAATTTGATTGTCTGCAAATTTGTTCACAACTTGGGACTTTATTTTCTCGATAATGTGTCTGTTCTTTTAACACAAATGCTATCATAATTTCGGGAAACAACATTGTTCATTACTGAAGAACCACACCTATTGACATATAAAATTGTCAAGCGCAATAACAAGAGTTGACAAGCCAAAATTTGGGCAAAAAGGGATATGATGTTAATTGACATCTAAAAAGAAGTAATTTTAAAAAAGGATTTCTCATTATCACCATTTCTGACAATATGTTTTTTTAAGAAAATGAACAATTTACATTATTTTCTTATTATCCAAACACAAAATCAATAAATCTTCCCATCAAGGCCACAAGAGATTATCAACTGCATGTCCCTGACTAGGCATGTACTTCACATTTCTTAAGGGGCCATGGGTGGCCCAGTCGTCTAAGGCGCCGTGATTCGCTGTGCAGAGTTGCGTCCCTTGGGCACGCCAGAAACCTATGATTGTGGGTTCGAATCCCGGTTCGCCCCGATTATGTTTCTAGGTTTGTCAGCAACATACCCGTGCTTGTGGGTTTCACCGAAGTGGTAAACGTCTGAGACCTGCATCACTTCGGGCTTTCCTCCCACATTAAGCTGACACGCTGCAATATAACTGGAATACTGTTAAAAGTGGCGTTGATCCTAACTCACTCACTCAGTCACTCACATTTCTTAATGCCAGTTGTACACAATGCTGGTTGTCTATCACGAGGGCATGAAATATTCTATATACAAGTATTCTGTATTAGAAAATCCTTTCCCAAAACAATAAGTTCCAACAAACATTCAGTTTGACCAAATACTGATGGTATCCCAACTGATGAAGGAAACTGTACTTCCTGTTCAGTGAAATTGCTTGTACAGAAGGGAGATAACTCATTGTTTACCACAGGAGAGTAACTGTGTGCCATGGTCTGTTTATAATTGTGATATTTTCAATGGATCAGTGACGTGTAGTGTTAAACTTGTGTGCAGAAAGGATGATACAATTTTCACTTTTGCTAGAATAGTAACAAACTAAAGTCTTAGTTTTACATGAAATGTTGCATTGACTTAAATTATTATTATATACCACTCAAAAGAAGTTAAAGAACACCAGATTTTGTTCATGAGACTATAGTTAATCTGGCATCACTGGTGGGTATTGCAACACACAAACATCCAGTTGTGGGTGTTCTTTAACTTGTTTTGAGTAGTATATGTACATCACGCACACACACACACACATCACAGAGCCTCACACACACACACACACACACACACACACACACATATCACACAGCCTCATACACACACACACACAATCACACATCACAGCCTCACACACACACACACATACACACACCCACACATACATCACAGAGCCTCATACACACACACACACATACACACACACACACACACACATCACAGCCTCATACACACACACACACATCACAGAGCCTCATACACACACACACACACATCACAGAGCCTCATACACACACACACACACACACACATCACAGAGCCTCATACACACACACACACATCACAGAGCCTCATACACACACACACACACACACACACACACACACACACATCACAGAGCCTCATAGTTGAGGTCTAAACACTTTTTGTGGTTCAAATTACATGGCTGACAAAATTGGTTTCACTCAGTATTATCTTTCAAACATAAAGACACTTTTCACATATTTGATAAACATCGTTACATTGCTGTTTTTCATCATAAAGAATAAGTCAGTGATGAGGACCACATCATATTTTTTAGGCCTTATCTATAATTCATCAACGTTTCATATTCACAACATTTATTTAGTCTTTTATATTTATTAATAGATTCTTTAGTTAATCTCCTTCATCGAAAACTGCAACAGTGATTGTAAACATAGGATACATGTTCACAAAGCTATTTACAACATTAATTTGTGTCATGGGAATAATTTTGAGGGAAAATCGTTTGATATTTTTCAGTCTCTTGTTCAAACAAACATATTCCATTCAGATGAAAGTTCACATGTGTATCAGATACAGACATGTTTTTGAAATGGGATTAGAGTTACCTGCCCTTGCCATGAATGAAACCCAAGGAGCCAATATGATGGTTATAGAAAAATAACAGAAGAAACACGACTTTTTTCAACCTTTGTAGAACACAAAGCTTCTGTAACCATAGCACTGCCCACTGAGTAAACAAGTCACTACTAACACAACACTTCACAGCCTACATAAGGTAAAAAATATACTTGTGTTTCCTGTAACATGTGACATGTGTCCTCAGGTAAGTCAAAACATATATAAATACACAAGTTTTGATAATATGTGAAATAAATGGTTTACTAATCAGAAACACAAGTATATATTGTCTTGGCACAACAGCTTCAACAGAAAAGGGTCCAGGTTGTTAATGCAGTGCTTGAAATACACACTGTGTATACACTCTATACCAATTTGATGTCATTGTTCGAGCAAAATAAACATGTATCTGTTGATGTTTTGAGCCAAATAAACATGTATGTTTTGAAACATTCGTTAATTAAACATGTCATTATTTCAGATTTCGGTAAGATTAGTTTGATGAATAGTAGGGCTGGGACTGGTAACTCGGGTACCCGGGTCGGGTGGGTACTGAGTAGGACCCGGGTACCCACAGGACTACCCCGTGGTTGGTCATGTGATATATTGTTTAATGACAAAAAATATCTAGAACTCTATGGTTACACAACAAGTCACAAATGTTCGCATTTCTTTCTGACAATGCACCCATTTCATCTGACTTTTCACATGTTTGAATACAGATATAACTTGAGTCAACTTCAGTGTATGCATGACCAGATTGTTTAATACATGTATCTAAATACGTTTTGCCAGTTCTATGGTAATATAATAATAAAATGCCCAATCAGACATTTTGTACCTATCTCTTGAGACCTACAGTGGGTACCCGGGTAGGGTCGGGTAATAGGGGGGTGGGTACCCGGGTAGTAAATTTGGACTCGTCCCAGCCCTAATGAATAGCATTGTCTTTGATTAATTTAGCACTCTGGTATGCTCACTCCTAGAGCAGTAAAAACTTGCATGGTGTGTGCTCATGAATCACCTCTGTGAGAAACTATGTGCCTAAGTGCCTGCCTATCCCCTGTTGCACCCGTAACCTATAATGCTCTCCAAGAGTGAGTGAGTGAGTGAGTGGTGTTTGATGCTAAGTAGTCATCCTGCACCATCATTTCTTGTTTCTCATCACTTCATAAGAGGAGAGTGAAATTTATTTATTTTTCTTTAATATTGCTCTTAAAGATGAAAATTAAATGAAGCAAAATTTACAAAAATAAAAAAACAGATTCAGAGAGATGACACACAAGATATTCATGGGGCCTACATTAAACAGGCTTGGGTGAGACATCCCAGTTCTCAACTGGGATAACTGAAACAGCTTGTTAGAGCATACCAGCTCAAAAATCAGTCAGATAAGAACATGATCAATTATTAGAGTTTTATCCCTGCCCACTAATCTGTCATACAGACCCTGAAACAAATATATCCAATACAGCCCTGTAAGTCTATAATGTTTGGCAAGTCTAGATTACTGCAGTATCAGTATTCTGAAAATGAAGAGAGTCTTTGGGCTCCTTTTTATTATATTTTTTATAACTATAATTTAACAACTGTTTTTTCTGCAAAATATGTTCATTTCAGAGACTAGACTGATGTTAGTCTACCTAACCACCTCAATACCAAACACCCATCTGACATCATTTTAATATCACAGAATACAAGCAGAGGTAGAAAATGAATGTGTGCGTTCCTTCTTTCAATACATGATAAAATACACCATACATGTACTCATACCAAACATTCATGCTTCAGCTGTACAACATCCACTGAAAGTTACCGTATTTGACGTAATAAGAGCCCAGGGCGCTCTCAAAATTAGGAATAGGGGGCGCTCATTAGAATATTATTTTGAGTTGAAAGATCGTAAATTTTCGTGCTTTATGCTAACATACGACAGATATACGACAGATATATTTTTCAAGATTTTAATTGCCCATAATTAAGGGTGATATAACACACGAGTGCATATTATGCACGAATAAATAAGTCTTGTGTACATTGATCAATCGGAAGGGGTACTGATTGGGATTGTTCACTAGCCAATATATTAGCAAATATCGCCGTTGGTGCTTATTACTTTGAATACGGTAATTCCCTAAGGTGATATGAACAGTCTAAGAAAAAATGAAAAATTTGAAATAAAATCTAATTATTGTGGCCTTAATCTTAATACAGATTTGAGATCTACACAACTGTTTATTTGTTGCAACTCTTGATATCCTCTCAAACAACAAGGACCCTTAACCGGTTTGTTATATCGCAAATAATTCACTTGGACAATAAATGTAATTTGATGACAACATTGGATTTGTTCTAACAGACTTGTTTTAACCACTTTGTTATATCGGAGATGACTGTATTGTGATCATATACGACTTAAATGTTCTCGCCACGTGTGCAAGAGGATAAAAGCGATATTGTACATCCTATGAATGAGTGAGTGAGTGTAAGACTATGGGTAAACAAACTACACAGAATGTCTGTGCGTGATCCATTGATATATGCAAATATGATTTTTTAACTGTCTTCATAATCAATATTGTGCATAACCTAGATATATCCTTAAATGTTGATTTAATGTCATAAATATTTAGCATCTTTTAACTGATCGCTTATTTCATTAGAATGTTTATTAATTGTGACACAGAAATAAACATTTTTTTGTATTATGCCAGTTTTTTAAATAGTTGTCAGATAGTTAGATTTAGTTTTTACAACAAAGATGAAGTATGACTGTCCTTGGTGTCATATTTAACTGAACATTGCTGAAGACGATAAACAACATATGTTCATAGCTTTGGAGACACCGAGACCTCAGGTATATGAGAACTTGTAGAATGATGTGTTGTGAAATTATTTACAACCACACAATTTAATGGCAGAAAAAATTTGGTCTATTTCATTATTGCTGTGTTACGTAGACATGATTCTGAAACCCAAGTCTAGTAACATTTCGTTCAGTCTAATGAGCTCTTTTATTGTGAAGACTTTTTGCTTGACAGTAACTTTAGTAGGTTGAAAATTATTTTTAATTTTATTAGCTCTGAGTGTTTTTTTCAGCCTATTGGGAACAAAAGCATTTAGTGCGGGAAAGTCTATTTAAAGTGCAGTAAGTTATATATTTCATTTTTGACATATGGACATACATTTTCATTGTATAAGAGGTTTTATTTTCTTAATGAGGCTTTAGTAATGGCCAGAGACAAGATAGGTCAATAAACTGAATTTGATTGACAGCATCTAAAGAGTTAACTGTTAATTTTTTGTCCTTTTATCTTTTTCATTTTACTAATTCAAAGACAGAGGTCAGGCAAATAAATCTAAAATATTTAATTTTTTATGTCTGATTGACCAAATGTGTACACTGCTAATTGGATGTGTTCACTGAAAACAAAAAAGGTTTGCCTCATAAAGTAACTGAAATTCTTTGCACAGACTAATTGCATTGCCCCACTAGTTCTGCCCTGGTATAAACAGAGCTGTGTATGTAACTGCACAGCATGATGTAAAAGGATGATTCATGTTTTGCTTGGTTGACCTTATTGTAAGTTGGTATTGTATTGTTACAATTATGTTTGTCCATTGTAAGACTTGCCCATCCACTTGCTGGGACAATGTCCCATCAACAGGAGATCCCCCTCTCAGCTCATGCACAGCTCAACTATCATATACCGTATATCGCTGTGTATAAGGCGACCCCACGTATAAGACGACCCCCCTGTACACGCCTTAAAAATCAACCCCAAATCCTATACTCCGAGTATAAGGCAATATGTGCAATATGCAAATGCTTACTGATACTTCCGGCTCTCAAATTACGGATGTTGACTGTTTTACCATGTCAGGTGGTTTGACAATCTGCATCGAGGCGAGGGTCATTTCAACTTTATTTTCAGAAATTATTAAACTTTATTCAAGGAAAGAGATACAAATCATGTTTATGTATGGAAATAGTTATTGGAACAGTTATTTAGGACGAAATGCGAAGTTTTATTGTCAAATGCTGGGCTGGCTATCGGACGCCGGTTGACATGGCAACTGAAAAAATGTGAGATCTTCGACTCCGTGTATAAGACGACCCCCCTTCTTAGCCCCCTCATTTTAGGTACAAAAACTCGCCTTATACACAGCGATATACGGTAACATACCTTACATATTCAGTCTCTCGCACAATCAGAATGCACATCTCACACTGTCAAATTTTGTCATTCAAGTGTGCTAGTAATATTACCTCACCTTTCATTCAGGTGGGCTAGTAATATTACCTCCCTTGTCATTCAGGTGTGCTGGTAATATTCCCTCCCCTGTCATTCAGGTGTGCTGGTAATATTCCCTCACCTGTCATTCAGGTGTGCTAGTAATATTCCCTCACCTGTCATTCAGGTGTGTTGGTAATATTCCCTCACCTGTCGTTCAGGTGTGCTGGTAATATTCCCTCACCTGTCATTCAGGTGTGCTAGTAATATTCCCTCACCTGTCATTCAGGTGTGCTGGTAATATTCCCTCACCTGTCATGCAGGTGTTCTGGTAATATTCCCTCACCTGTCATTCAGGTGTGCTAGTAATATTCCATCCCCTGTCATTAGGGCGTGCTGGTAATATTCCCTCACCTGTCATTCAGGTGTGCTGGTAATATTCCCTCACCTGTCATTCAGGTGTGCTAGTAATATTCCCTCACCTGTCATTCAGGTGTGCTGGTAATATTCCCTCCCCTGTCATTCAGGTGTGCTAGTAATATTCCCTCACCTGTCATTCAGGTGTGCTGGTAATATTCCCTCACCTGTCATTCAGGTGTTCTGGTAATATTCCCTCACCTGTCATTCAGGTGTGTTGGTAATATTCCCTCACCTGTCATTCAGGTGCACATTTCATTCAAAATGATTGTAAGGTAAAAGCAGATTCCAACAGATTTGCTTGATTCACTATTCACAGATAAATGCATCTTTAGTCTCTATGTGCTATGAAATCACCATTTCATTTTCAGTTTTGTTGAAAAAATCTTTTCAGATTCTGTCCAATATTAGATCATAAAAAAAGTATAATATGTTCAGAATTGTCATTCCCTAGGAATTGATTGAATGCTTTGGAATTCTTGTGCTATTACATTTAGCAATACCTTCTAAATAACCAGATGGATTTCATGATGTATCGTTACTATTCCAATGATTTACCAATCTTCAAGTTTATTCATTAGCAATTGGCAAATAACTGTGTGTTTTTGGTGTGTGTTTTCACATTGTTGTTTAAGAATGTTAGTCATGTCATTTCGGTAAACATTAGAGCATCACAAAGAACGGAAGAAGTGCTGGTTGAAATATGAATATGTACATATGACAAAGATGTTAATACACTGTATATTATGTACAAAAAAAACGAAGAACAACTTTCACATTTGACTGTATTTGTTAAGCCATATTTTCAATGTTCACCATCATATTTGTAAATAATTGTTAATAGTAATTAAACATGAAACCAACTCTCTATTGCCTTCTTGTTGCTTAGGTGTACCATCAGAGAGAGTGAGTGAGTTGGGTTTAATGCCACTTTTAACAGTTTTCAGCTATATCACGGCGTGTTAGCTTAATGTGGGAGGAAAGCCCGAAGTGATGCAGGTCTCAGACGTTTACCACTTTGGTGAAACCCACAAGCACCGGTATGGTGCTGACAAACCTAGAAACATGATTGAGATAAACCAGGATTCGAACCCACTGTCATAGGTTTCTGGCATGCCCAAGGGACCCAAACAATCATTCAGAACGAAAAGTGTCATCGATTTTCTCACTGTGGTTATTGTTATAAAAAAAATTAAAATGAATAAATGAAAGTTGTTAAATGCTGCACTCAGCAATATTCCAGGTCTGGGCCAGACAAACCAGTGACTGAAAGCATGAACACAATCAATGCTATCAGGGTCACCATGACACACAATCAGCTACGTCACAATGCTGGATCCTCAATGTCCTTTAGTCAACGCGTAATACAAGCATTGCATACAGTTCTTGTTCCCCAACTCCTTTGACTCTCCATATAGCCAGATAGATATCTGTGAAACAGGCTGAATAATGGGTTACCGAGATATCTATCTGCCCAAATGAGTGGGAAACACAAATCCACATATTAGAACAAATGGTTGAATAATGGGATACCAAGATATTAATCTGCACAGCTGGGCAGGCAACCGGTACCCAGAAATCTATGCAACTGGCTGAATAATGGGATACCAAGATATTAATCTGCACAGCTGGGCAGGCAACCGGTACCCAGAAATCTATGCAACTGGCTGAATAATGGGATACCAAGATATTAATCTGCACAGCTGGGCAGGCAACCGGTACCCAGAAATCTATGCAAGTGGCTGAATAATGGGATACCAAGATATTAATCTGCACAGCTGGGCAGGCAACCGGTACCCAGAAATCTATGCAACTGGCTGAATAATGGGATACCAAGATATTAATCTGCACAGCTGGGCAGGCAACCGGTACCCAGAAATCTATGCAAGTGGCTGAATAATGGGATACCAAGATATTAATCTGCACAGCTGGGCAGGCAACCGGTACCCAGAAATCTATGCAACTGGCTGAATAATGGGATACCAAGATATTAATCTGCACAGCTGGGCAGGCAACCGGTACCCAGAAATCTATGCAAGTGGCTGAATAATGGGATACCAAGATATTAATCTGCACAGCTGGGCAGGCAACCGGTACCCAGAAATCTATGCAACTGGCTGAATAATGGGATACCAAGATATTAATCTGCACAGCTGGGCAGGCAATCGGTACCCAGAAATCTATGCAACTGGCTGAATAATGGGATACCAAGATATTAATCTGCACAGCTGGGCAGGCAACCGGTACCCAGAAATCTATGCAAGTGGCTGAATAATGGGATACCAAGATATTAATCTGCACAGCTGGGCAGGCAATCGGTACCCAGAAATCTATGCAACTGGCTGAATAATGGGATACCAAGATATTAATCTGCACAGCTGGGCAGGCAACCGGTACCCTCAATATGCATTACTGGCAGTTGAAAGGGCTAAAACATTTACACTTATTTGCACAGCATTAGCATTAGAATATGGTGCCAGTTAATGTTACGTATGGCACAGTTCTGTATTGACAGCGCTACTTTGGGCACATAGTGTTCACTGTGGAGAAAAGAAACCAGCTTCCAGAGACCAGCACCAAGAGAAATGGCTACCCTCTACACTACTTGTCATGAAATCCATGAACAAAACAGATGTATAATAGTAAAAATGAGGATTTTTAACAGTGGTTGTATAACACACTCTCATGCCATGAGATATGATAATCAGAGTAGTCTACAACCACCACCAAATATTGGAATCATTATGTTATTCAAGCTGGTTTTATGTGTGTTTTAGGTCTCACACTAAGTCCCTGGTTACAAACTCCTCAAGGCCATTTCATCTGGGTGAGATCGTATGAGATAGTTCCAACTTTAAAGACTGTCAGAAACTAATTTGATTCAGAATTTGGATTTGATTTGTAGTTTTAAAAAATAATCAGAAGTCAAAATGTGTTTTTCACCAGTTAAGGTCCCTTACCTCATGTTTGGTCACATACATATATCCAGTCTGTTTGTTTGTTTGTTTGTTGTTTAACGCCGCACTTGGCAATATTCCAACTATATGACGGCTGTCTGTAAATAATCGAGTCTGGACCAGCCAGTGATTGATATCATGAGCATCAATCCATGCAATTGAGATACGATGACATGCATCAACCATGTCAGCAAGCCTGGCCACTCAATCATGAAGAGATCAGCAGAGATGATGAAGCTGGCAGACAGTATCTGGGATGCCAGTTGTCATGGGCCGAGTGATTTTTTAAACCATGGTGAGGGATCTCTCGAAACCATGGTTGTAGGAAACATATATACAATGTATCACCGGTTTGATGATCCTGACCTTGACCTATAACCAGTGGCCTTGAAATATTACCTTTCTGTCAAGATCAATCAGATATTAAGAAATATGAAGAGTTCTTGAAAATGTCCTTAAAAGCTAGGCAAAATTGGATGGATTATCTATGATAAGAACTGAATGAAGTTTCCTAAAATCTCACACCAAGCAGGCATTCCGTGAACTGAACGTACACTCACTGGTTTATGATCAAGTACTGATGTCTTAGAAACATTGTTCCCTCCTCTGTAAATAACAATCAGCTATTACACTGTATAGACTTACACTCCATGAAAACATTTTTTTTTTTAAATAAATGTAATTTATATTTTAAAAAAACCTTTCTTCTGCTTTAAATTCCTGCACCATGTCCTGTGCCATGACTGTGGAACATACATATATTTGATTTTTTTACTTAAAGCCAAGGCTAGATCAAACTAAACCAAGTCTAGTTTCCTTGATTCCATAGTCATGTCAACTTGGCAAGGGGAACGAACAGAAGTAGCTGTCAGACACCACGATATTTTAGACAATACCTCCTCCTCATCATCATCATCTTGGAAACGAGACATGGTCAAGTTTGATCTAGACTTGCCTAAAATATATATATATTCTGTCATGCCACAGGACAATGCACTGTATATGAATGACAAGGACAAATCAAGCCTTAGAATACATAATGGTCCTTCCGACCCCTGTAACATCCATGTGTAGCTCAAGAACAAATACAGGTTTTGGAAGAAGGGGTGCAAAAACTCTAGGCGAGCTGACTAGTGAAATTTTGAAGGCTGCAATCAGCATGTTTCCCCAAATAATATGTAACCAAGAAAAAAAGGTGTGGTGAAGGTGAAATGGGGTTCAACGTCGCATCCAAGACTTTTGCACTTATATAGCAACGTACACGTAGGTGTGTGTGTGGCTGCTTGTACTAGTTTGGACTAAAGCCGATTTAGTAGTGCTAGCCCACTGAGATACCATGCCGCAGTTTAACATGAATACCCCACTCAGACACAGTATACTGACTCCGAGCCGACCGGGCCTTGTTTTAGCCCCTTAATGCCGAGCGCCAGGCAGGGTAACAACAAGTACCATCTTATAACGTATGATGCAAACTTGCCACTCTCCAGGCAGTTGCCCTTCCTCTAGACCACGGAGGCAGTCAAAATTATAAAGGATCGGGTCTTAGCAGCAGTGATACATACCATATATGTCTTCGGATAAGCCAACCCTGTAGATAAGCCAAGGTGTTAACTTGACGATTGAAATACGAAAGAAAATGATATGACCAGCAGATAAGCCGAACCAGGAAGTGAAAAAAACACTGCGAAGTCTGACTGCAAGACATGTGCCGGTACTCGCAGATATTCAATAATATAAGATGACAAACGTTGTAATTATATTGAAAAAGTCATTTTTATTTCTTATAAAGATTTAACAAACCAGTCATCCACTTTCATAATGTGGGAGACTGTTTCTCTTGTCTTTTTTTAATCTCATTATGATCGTTTTTTGTTGCCATCAACAACGAAATTCAATTCTGTGATTCGGTGTATATAGAATTATGAACCCGTGAGAAAATGTACCAACAAATAAAAACATGTCTTTTCTTTCCTCTTGCGATGACTGGTAGTTTGAATGCAGCATCGTAAGCGTGGCTTTTTCGTTTCGAAGTAGTAACGTGCATGAAAAAAATTTAATAATGACAACATTGGTGTATAATAATAACTTTATTGATAATTTATAACAATAATGGTTCTAGTCATGGCAACTTTCGGGAAGTTGTAATCTATCGGACCGTCATTCAGGCGATGTTTCTGACAGATCACGATTGTGAAAAATACTACCATGAAAGTGTATCCTGTGGAAAAGCCGACCCCTATCTACAGAATCTTTTTTCTGGTCCTCAAAATTTGGCTTATACGCGGTCATATACGGTAATGACTAACGGCCTGGTACCAACAGTGGGTTGATTTACAAATGAAACACAAAACCAAAAACATAAATTCCCACAGGATTAAAGCAAGTATCCCACTCCACAAAAGCATCCCACTTAATGGCATAGCGTCATAAAAAAGTTCAATTACTGCAATTTTAGTGAATAATGCATTGAAAAGGTCCTTTAATTTTTCACTGTGGCCTATATGAGTACAGAACTATGTATATATTTTCAATAATTCATATTTAATTCGGAAACTGCATAATTCAATTAATCATCAACGGATGAAGAGAAATTCAATAATGTTATGGATCATCTGGGCATCTCCGAGGAAATTAACTGCCACTCACAGATATAAGATTGATTTCCCTCAGGGTAATTACAGCACATGCATATTGAATCATACATTGCACATAGTTTTAATGCAGCAGTGTGTTTCATTTCAAGTATGAAAGTTTAATCATTACAGATATGATACATTTTAATCAAATAGTGTACCCATGAAGATCTGGGATGGAATAGGTCTTCAACAACCCATGTTTCCCCTGAAAGGCTACTTTGCTTGTTGTAAGAGGCAACTAACAGGATCGGGTGGTCAGACTCGCTGACTTGGTTGATGCATGTCATCTTATCCCAATTGCCTGGATCAATGCCCATGATGTCAATCACTGGATTGTCTGGTCCAGACTAGATTATTTTACAGACCGCTGTCATATAGCTGGAATATTGCTGAGTGCAGCGTTATACAACAAACTAACAAACAAACAAACACACAAACAAATAAAATAGTGCCACAGCACTGTAGCTCACCTGATACAGGAGTCGGCTGGTGTGTGAGATGGATTTAACACTGTTAACAGTATGTCAAGTCATATTATATTAACATGTGAGGTATGCCTAACAAATTGTATGTTAAACCCCATTTCACCACCTCACCCGACAACTTGTGGCTCTCACCATGTCATGAATATTCTGTGTTGACAGTTTACGGTGTCATGTATCAGTGCAATTTTAGCTATGAAGAAAGAAACATTAATGTAGGATCCTAACTACTGAAACAGATGGTACAAAGTGAATTGGTAACCATCAGTCCAGTTAAAACAACTATCGACTTGGTGTGGAACGCAACAATTCAAGAAGCAGACATATAATCACAATATTTGAAGTGTGGAGCCCAGAGGCCAAAATTCCCGTCAGACTTTCATATTATTATCATCCAAAATTGGCTCCCACAGGAGATGTGCTTGTGTGAGATCAAGCGATATCTACATGGTAGATATCGCTGCAATAAAATTGCATCACAATGCTTTGCAGACCATTGTGACATGTTGCCATGACATCACAATCAAATGACATCACGAATGGCTTTGCAACTGAAGCTGTTAGCAGTACTTTTTACACTTAAGACACTGCTTATTACTGTCTACAAACTGAAAAAGTAGGAAGAATGATGTTGGATGATAAATAAAATCTCACCCTCATGTCTTTTGATATCAAATATATAACACTCCTTGATATATTTGATATCAAAAGACACTCGTGTGAGATTCTCTTTCTTTCCTAAATCTATGTATGTTCGATAGTCATGTGTTGGGTGGTCACGTGTAATTTGAGTTGGTGGTCAAGTGGAAAGTTTAATGGTCATGAGATGTGTTAGTTTAGTGGCCATATGGTGTTTGAGTTTGGTGATCATGTGATGAGTGAGTTTGGTGATCATGTGATGATTGAGTTTGGTGATCATGTGATGATTGAGTTTGGTGGTCATGTGATGATAAGTTTGGTGGTCATGTGATGATTGAGTTTGGTGGTCATGTGATGATTGAGTTTGGTGGTCATGTGGTGAGTGAGTGAGTTTGGTGGTCATGTGGTGAGTGAGTGAGTTTGGTGGTCATGTGGTGAGTGAGTGAGTTGGGTGGTCATGTGATGAGTGAGTGAGTTTGGTGGTCATGTGTCGGCCAAGGTCAGGATGACCAAGAGTTACCACTCCCGCCCAAGATCGCTACATCCCACTGCACCACCTACATGAAAGGACGACCACAGCCACCTCAACCACATCCCAAATACCCAGACTGTGCAGAATCTCCAGCCAGACCATACAAAACCGTTTAAGAGCAGCAAGTCTACGAGCAAGACATCCTGTTTGATGCGTCATATTGAGTCGACAACATCGTCAACAACAACTGCACACAGCGTATGGCCTCAACTGTGATTGAGAGATATCTGGTTCAGCGACAAGATTTCTACTCCATCGAGGGGATGGAAGAACATGGATCTACAGGCGTCATGGAGAAACTTATGCCAGAAACTGCAGGTTAGGTGGGGTAGCGTTATGATGTGGGCGGCTATCTCTCATCGTGGCAGAACAGGTTTGGTTCCCATATCCAGGGCAATCTTACAGCTCAACAATACATCAACAACATTCTCCTACCACACGTCCTCCCAATTGTAGCCAATGGTGTATTCCAGCAGTACAACGCTCGACCGCATACAGCACGAATCACAAGAGCCTGTCTACACAACAACGTTGATGTTCACCCTGGCCCTTTTGATCCCCCGATTTTAACCCGATAGAGCACCTGTGAGATGAATTGGATAGACGGCTCCACAAACCCAGACGTTGCAGCAGTTGGCTTTTGCTATGTAGGCCGAGTGGGCTACCATTCTCCAGGATATGACTCGCATACTCGTCTCTTCCATGGGCAGGTGTCAGGCCACTATCAATTCCAACGGGGGACATACATGTTATTGATGGTAGCTGACCTTGACCTTGGATTTTTCCTATGTACTGTTAACAAAGATGACTACAATCACCAAGTGTTCTCTCCACGATATTTTGGCTCAAAACCTTGTACGGTTACGCATATAAATGTATTTTCCTACCTCACACAAATCTGGCTTTGCTTTTCTTTTCTTAAAGAGTATATTACGTCATTTCATAAACACTCACTTCGCCATCTTGTTACTGCATACTGTATGCAATGATACCAACATAACAATTAGTAGCTAGGCTAGTAGTAGTTCTAGATCAGTATTACATTTAGCAATGCCATCAAAAAGGATTTGATGGTACACTGCAAAATAGTTGTTATTAAGACTTACATAAATTGGTAGTGAATGAATTGAATTCACATGTCACAGTTAGCAACATTCCAACAATATGATGGCAGTGAAAACTGAAACCACTGAACCATCATAGGAGGCACAAAGAATGCATGATCTATGATGGTATTCAACCCTGGATTAGTATGAACACTTTAACCACCTGGTTACCGCACCCCTGAGTGTTTGTTTGTTGGTTTGTTGTTTAACTCTACACTCAGCAAAATTCCAGCTATATGACAGCGGTCTGTAAATAATCGAGTCTGGACCAGACAATCCAGTGATTGATATCATAAGCTTCGATCCAGGCAATTGGGATAGGATCACATGCATCAAACAAGTCAGCGAGCCTAACCAACCAATCCCGTTAGTTGCCTCTTACGACAAGCATAGTCACCTGTTATTTTACTGCAAGCATGGGTTGCTGAAGACCTATTCTAACCCGATCTTCACGGGTCCATCCCCTGAGTAGATGAAGTCGGTTCAACAGCAGTTTGAGTACTATTTAAGTTAAATCACATCATGTCAGCATAATCGGAGAGAAAGCATTCAATGGTGCAGGAAATGGCACTTTGAGTGTATATGTACAATAGAATAATCTTGTCTTATTAGTGGACTCCATCTCTCGACAGTTGATCATATATGTTATTTTCTTACAATATAAAATACATTTATTTATTCATTTATTGTGAAGTAATTGGTGTAAAACTGGTTTTGAACCAATGCACAAAGATCCTCACACACCTAAGGGGGACAACTCTGCAAAGTGATATGTCACACCATATGACAAACTGTGCCACCAAAACACCTCTGCCCTGTTGATGGGTAAAAATGCAGAAAATGTGACCTGTTTATACCAAGACTATTTACTACACTAATTTGATACCCATGAGTTCCATGAGAAGTACCAAGACAACATAAATCAGCATGAGACACACACTGCTCCATTAACTAATCATCTCTAAGCACAGCAGCGGACTAATTCCCCAAGTTGTCAAACAACTGACACGAGGAGAACTCTGGATACCAATGGTTCTTTTCCTCGCCACATGCTAGCGTAAACAACTTGATGGGCGTTTATCACATGGTTTTGATCAAACCTGTGACACTATATCAGTGTCTTATTAATGTGCTGTCACGGTACATTAGATGCTTAACTAGATAATGTTTTCCACACCTCTACTTCTGTTTACACTGAGTACTCTACCAGCACACTGCCAGTGTTCAGACAATTTATGTATCAGCAGTAAAAATATCTTGGCAAAAACATCTTGGCACAATTCTGGGATTCTGATGTCATGTGTTTGCTACATCAACATGTGGTTGCCTGGAAAGATACATCACTACAACAATGAAGAGAGGAGTCTTGGCACTGATTTAAACTACAGTGGCTGCAGTGGATACGTTTTCTCATAAAAACAAATTTGGGTTAATTGATGATTTGTTTATGAATGAGTAAATGGATGAATGAAAAGTTTAGTGCATGAATGGTTGATATTTGAAGGAGTGGTTAAATGAATGAATAGAGATGGTTGAAGAAATGAATGAACGAACAAATCACTGAACCTAGCAACTATGAGTCAGACAGCTTGCCATGCAACTAAGGGTTGACTGGTGAGGTGAGGTGAAATGGGGTATGATGTCTCGTTCAAGATTGAATTTTGTAGCAACATGCATACAGGTGTGTTTGTGTCTGCTTGTACTACTCTGGACTACTCTCAACTAAGTCAGCAAGCCTGACCACCCGATCCCGTTAGTTGACTCTCACGACAAGCATAGTCACCTTGTAGTACAGCAAGCATGGGTAGGCGGTTCAAGGAATGAAAGAACCTTTAATATCAATGTGGCCTGAAAGGCAGCCATTGTGACCACCTGTGCCACAGTTAAGCCACCTTCAAGAACGTGCTGGTATTCCATCCTCACTTATGCAGGGTATAATATCTCCATCCATATGACAAATACCCTGGGCTCAATCAAAACAACATCCTCATTTCAAGTCCTGTTGAAATGACATGATGCTTATACTTGGTTATGATAATTCTGAATAGAGGATCTAACTCTAGAATCACAACATCTGAAATTAGATCACTGCCAACCTCTCTCAGGAGAGTAATTGTGAATGGGTGTTGATATCAAGCTCAATTTTTTTAAGTGTGACAGAAATTCTGTGATATGTTAGTGAAAAGAAAGATGATGAACGCGATGTTACTTGAGTAAATCATGTGTCAGGTTTATGTGGGAGGAAAGTCCAAAGTTATGCAGGTCTGAGATTATGTCAGAGACAAACTCAAGCATGGGTATGGTTCTGACAAACCAAGATGCCAATCAAGCTGTGATTGTAAAATAATGTGTCCATCTTGGGTCTGGCAGACTGGCGTTCGCGTTAATAAGTGCTTAGGTTTTTGTAATTTATCTCTCCCCGATAAATATAACATGAGTCACTGCGTAGTGCCTTAGCCGTGTCGGAGGCAACCTTCCCGTTAACACTCACCTGTAAAGCCGGAAGTAATCACCGCAAGATGGCACCCGCAAACCTGTGATCACCTGGACATAGAAACCTTATCAACTTCCGGTTACAGAAGCACTTGCAAACTGCAGTTATTCTAAAGTATCGTGTTGAGGCTGAAAACCCTGTTTTGTACGCGAGATTCGGTGGTCTGTTCAGAGGGTATTCGAGACTCATGCTATGCAGGACGCAAATAAAATCTTATTTGCTTCGCAGATTCAACACTTAAGATAAACAATGTTTTTAGTAAAAATGTCTTTTATATATTATATTTTTTCGAAATTGTATTCTGTAATGTGTGTTGAAATCGCACCTTTTTATGACATGGGATTTCGTCTATGATCGACATTCTGTCTTTGTAGAGTGAATTTTCACATGTGCTTTTCAGATTTGTGGCTTTCGGGATTCAGGGATGAACAAATGAGAGTAAAGATGGTATTGGGGATTCTGCGGAGGGTAGTGGTAGTGGTGGTGGTGGTGGTGGTGGTGGTGTGTGTGTGATGGAGGGGGATGGGGTATAGTATTGCCACTTGGCACCCTCATGTTATTCACCCGAGTAAATTTGAATCAGATTTAAAGTTGGGTACAAGCGTTGTTGCCTAACGGCAAACTTCATGTATACAATGGCCAATGAGCATCATTTTTACAATTTTCTCTTATGCCACTTCCCGAACAAGTGACACATGAAAGTATATTCATTTTCTGATAGTTCTAGGCTTCGTTCCCTCAGGGAGTCTGTCTTTGTATAGTGTCACTACTTCCAAACAGCTTCCTCTAATCATAATCTACCTAATGAGACTGGCCGATGGAAAAATATTCCAAAGGAAAAAAGAACCTGTAAACTATGTAATCCTCCATCTATTGCTGATGAATTTCACTACTTATTCAGATTTAATTTTTTTAAAGAGAGAGGCAACATTTCTATCATCATATTATACATCTTCCCGAGGCAAGAGAGTTAACTGACTTTAAAAGTCCAGTTTCCACCCTTGCCGAACTAGGCTGGAATTCCTGGGCTCGATCGTAGCGCCACCAGTGGCTATTACGAGTTATGTCCTTTCTATGCCTCTTCTATTGACTAATCAGATTCAACCTCTCGTATCACTTGCATTTGTTTCAAACAAAACGGTGGCGCCCAGTCAAGACGATCTGATCGATAATTAAGATCTATATTGTGATAAAACAAGTCTTACGTCACGAAGTGCATCACATCACGTGAGCACCTTGATTCATAACATGAAAAGATTTAGAAATATCTGTTGACAACGAGTTAGCGGTGCACATGCTTTGCAAATCCTGCAGTCGACCGAAATCTGCATGACAGTTTACGAACCAGGTTTCGATTTCGGTGCGCGATT